>NC_056744.1:1677755436-1677822936 GCF_019279795.1 Protopterus annectens | reverse complement strand
TGTGTTCCATATAGTTACAGCAGGAGTTCAAGCACTAAGGAATAGCAGCACATGCATGTGTATGTTGTGGACTTGCATGTTTACAGCCATCATTTAATGCATACCACTGTGCCCTGTATGTTGCAAGGGGAGTGATATGAAGTCTAGTATGTCTTGTACTATGTATTTGCTGACATTACTACTCCTACATTGACACCAGCATATGCTGTTGTAGGATATCAGACTGATGGCAGCACCTACACAGGGTCTGCTGATGATACTGAGACACACAGTGGTTCACAGTGCCAGGGCACATTGCCAATCTGTCTCTCCCTCTTGGGCTCTCCTGTACTCATTGAGAAGGTCTTTAGTGTTTTCTCACTCACATCTGAGATAGGGTCTGCACAGCATAGGCTCATGCAATCCCTGTCAAATGGTACTTTCTCATGTTTCAGATAACTTCCATGGCTACATCTGATGGGGTATGCTCACCATACAGCAGCCTATAAGAGGTTTTTGGCACTATCTTATGTCCCAGCTACCCCTGATATGTCGGCAGTTGTCCTGAACATGTCATATATATTCAGAGCTATAATCTGGGCAGAGTTAGAGGTGGCCATACATGCTGATATGGAGATGATTGCTGTGCTTCCTGGCTTCCTTAAGGATGTCACCTTACATTGACAACACCTGGAGTCAGTTGAGTCCAGGTACTGCCCTGATAGGACTCCTGAGTTCCACAGTGGCACATATTGGTGCCATTTTCACCTCCATGTGGAGAATGGCAAGTGCCATTCTTGTTGTTAAGGATGAGTGTCCACATAAGATATTAGGGATATAAGTGTCTACCACCTGACATTTTGGGAAGCTATGGTATAGATCCTTTAGGTGCAGAAAATCTCAGTGGTGGACCTCGTACCAGTCCCACTCCAATAACAACACATCCAGCCATTTCAGTGGCCCTACAGCCTGTTTTGTACTGGTTTATCCATCCTGCCCTTGTAGAAGATTATCTGTGACATGGATGTCCCCCTCCATGAGACCTATCTCTCTGCCTCTACCTCTGTTGATTTGCAGTCCCCCTTCTCAAAGTGTGTGCATCCTTGTCTCAATTTTCCCCTAGGTATCTGTGCATGTGGTGATGGCTGTGACCCACACCAGTGTCTCTCTTATGTGTTATAAGTGGATATGTGAGAAGCATAATGTGACTCACCCATGCATTTCCCAGCATGACTTTTACATGCCACTGTTTAAATCATTTGGCTCTGTGTGACAATACATTGAAAATGTGCACTTTCACAGCCTGGAGAGGTGCATGAGCAGCTGTTGCTTCAACAGTGATGTCATATTCTATATATAATGCTGACTGGGTGAGTGGTGTGGCTGGATGTCATTCTCTGTCATCATAGCTGTTGTCACTGATAAAGTATTTATTTGAGGGGGCTGTGACAGGACTTGGTTCTGGGGGTCCAGAGGCTGCCAGAACTAAGTGCTGGACTGCCTGCTTCCTCATGCTCATGCTGTGTTGCATATATCATACTGCAATAGTTTTCATTCAGTGACAGAGGAGTACTGCAGTATGCCTAGACATGTGTAGTCACTGGAGCCAAGCTTTCAGCAAGCTGAACTCTATGGTCTGTGTCCAGGAATGGGTGGTGGTGTACTGCATTTCAGCCATATGGACATCAACCATGCCTCCAGTGTGTATCCTGCATCCCATGAAACACAGTACAGACAGATAAGGCTGAGACTTTGGTACTTATTGTCTGTAGCTCTCCATATGTCATGTGTATTCTTACTCTTAGCTGCTAGATATCCCTTTGGAATTTCACTGTGCAGGAAGTTGCACTAGAGATGACTTGTATGCTGTTAATGTGAATCACAGACACTGCCACGGTGCTATCCAGATACATTGGTTTTGAAACCCTGTGTCTTGTAAATGACCTTGGAGTTAATGGAATGGTGACCCTTCCTATTGAAATAACTTCTGGCTGTGGATACCTATTGAGACACATGTGTGCAATATGGAGCTCCTAGTACTTCAGAGATGTGGTCAATTTCAAAAATCCAGATAATAACCAATATAGGCTTTAAGTATCACTACATACATCATTTTGTTCTGTTTGACACTGCAGTGCCTGTACTTGCTGGGGTCCATACAGGTGTACTAAACACTACTGCTTCACCTTAACTGCCGGATACTATTCACAGTGATATCAGTGTGCATGCGGTACAGTGACAGGAAGCTCTCTGTCCTCACCACTGTCATTGCTGCTTCTGCAGGATATACTTGTGGTGATTGTGACAGTGCCAGATACTGTTCACAATGCTATCAGTGTGCATGTAGTACAGTGGCAGGAAGCTCTCTGTCCTCACCACTGTCATTGCTGCTCCTGCAGGATATACTTGTGGTGATTGTGACAGAGCCTGATGTTGTGAATCTGGAGGTCCCTGAGACCAAGGGTTGGGCTGCCTTCTTCCTCATGATCAAATAGCTTTCAGGTACTAAGAGGGATATACTCCAGTGTCCCAGGATGTGTTTATGCAGCAGAACTGAGCTTTCAACAGGCTGACCACAATGCTCCTCATTTGTGAATGGATGGTGTTATTCTGCATTTTAGACACACTTATGTGAGTTCCTAATGGGTATAGTCAGCCAGGGTTCTACTGGATATCCTGTATCCTCTAAATCACA
Source organism: Protopterus annectens (assembly GCF_019279795.1). Classification (NCBI taxonomy): domain Eukaryota; kingdom Metazoa; phylum Chordata; order Ceratodontiformes; family Protopteridae; genus Protopterus; species Protopterus annectens. The sequence continues at coordinate 1,677,820,262 of NC_056744.1, read as the reverse complement.
TAAGAGATCTATGGGGAGATACCTGGATATCCATTGCCTGTAGCTATCAATGTTGTTGTTGTTGTGTCTTTCGGCTTTTCCCGGTTAGGGGTCGTGACAGTGGAACTCCGGTCCGCTAATGATTGGCAGTAGATTTTTACATGCTGGCTTGCCATTCCTAACGCACAACCTTCAATGAAGGAATGCCCATTCACGCATGTCGCCACACAGAAGACGCTCTAACTGAGAATCGAACGGGCAACGTCTAACTGTGAGGCGACAACGCTACCGCAGCACCACCACCACGGTCTGTAGCTATCAATGTATGGGGCATATGTCTGCACTTATCTACTCAGTGGCCATGTGGAATATCACTGTGCATGAAATGGTGATAGACATAACCTGTATGTCTTATATGAATCATGGGCACTTCCAGGATGCTGATCAGACACACTGATTATGAACCCTTGTGTATGACATACTGCCTTTAGGTTTAGGGAATGGTAGCCCTTCCTATTGATATAATGCTGTCAGTGTTCTCCTGAGGGGGTTCCTTATGGTACATGTGCACAACAGGTAAATACCATAATTTTGGGAAAGTAGGTGTTGTCACAGATGGCAGTGAGGGGTGGCCGTCTACCCTGCAGTGTAAGGGAAACTGATATGGTCATGTGGGATGTGTAGCAGAAATATATTGAGGAAAAACATCTTCAGTATTCTTTAGACTGATGCTTGATGCCTGTGATATACTTAGTGCTCCCTGTCTGCCCTCATAATATCACAGTTATGTTACATGCTGCAAAGCCAAATTTTGACAAAGTGTGAATGAGTCTTATGAATGACAATATCTGTGTGTGTGTGTGTGTGTGTGTGTGTGTGTGTGTGTGTGTGTGTGTGTGTGTGTGTGTGTGTGTGTGTGTGTGTGTGTGTGTGTGTAGTTCAACTTTAAGATTCAGCATGGGTCTAAGCCAAACCATGCTTAACTTATAACATCCAACAGGATCATGTTTATTTAAAGTAGTACAACTATTGAAGCACATAATGACACAGTGTATAAGTTATTTAAATTTATTTTGTTTCTGATTCAAAATTGGTATTAAACTAATAGCTGAATTAATACCAGGTTCATAGTTGGCCTGTAACCATAAAATTGATTTGTATTCAGTGGTTTCTAGTTTATTAAAATTGCCACTTATAGAACTTTTAGCCAATACATAAATAGCCCTAAAGTTAAATATATGATCAGAACCAGAGTCGGATACATGCTTGGCAAGGGAATTAGTATTAACTTTTCTCCTTATGTTCAACTGATGTTCTATAATACATTCTTTTAGCTTCCTGTTACATTTTCCTACATAAAAACGAGTATACTTTGAGCAAGTAACCAAACAGACCATGTTACTAGTACTACAAACAAGTGCAGTTAAAACTATAGATCTTTTCTGTAACAGGATAGACAAACTCATAGTTGTTACATATTAATGTGCAACACACACAGTTGTAACAGGGAAAGTGCCAACCTTGCTATTAGATTTATGTACGGCAATTTCCTTAACATTTTCATAACAGAGACATTGTTTAAGGTTCTGACTATTCTTGTATATAAAATGGGGTTTATTACCAATAATCTGTCTCAGTTCAGGTAGAGCCTGTAAAATTGCCCAATTATCTGTTCTATTAAAGGTAGTAATATACTTTATCCCTGTTTGTTCATTGTTCCTAGATGGCATGGACTCCTGGTACACATTATTTGTTTTATTATTTATTTATTGACATTTGTTAACAGGGTTAGTCCAACTGGGCTTGTGGCCCATTTTCAGTGGAGACCCGAGGAGAAAAGCTCCAATACATAGAACAAAATTACAGAAAAAGTCACAACTTTACAATAAAAAAAATGTAACAGCAGTCTGTTATACAAAATAGTTAAACAATAGAATAGTGATGCATACAGACAATAAATTTCTTTTTTTCAGTGAAACACATATATTTACATATGTACAAGAAGAGTTTTGACCTACAGTATTCATTTAGTATCTTTAGTGTATGACCATTGTAAAGAAGTACTTGGATGAAATGGGGAGGGAGAAAGAGAGGTATAGTAGAGTGGCACTTAGGGTAGGGCTTGCCAAGGGCAAGTTCAGAAGTTAAGTAGATGAATTTTGAGTTTTTCTTTAAAGTGTGATGGGTGGATGATGGAACGTATATCTAAAGGAAGTTTGTTCCAAGCTTGGGCAATGGAATGTTTATATAGGTGTTTCCTACAGTTTTTTGGAGGTGGTAAATGTGCAGTAGTTGCTGGTTAGAAGTACGGAGAGTCTGATGTGGGCTATAGGTAAAGATGAATGAAGAGAGAGCAGGACAGGGTGAAGGCTTATGAAGAATACAGTGTAGCATCTGAAGTTGAGATAGTAGTAGAAATTGGGGTAGTTCAAGCCACTGGTGTGAGATTAGGGCAAGGCAGTGATGTGAATTGTAGGGAGAGTTTGTGACAAACCTAGCTATTTTATGGTAGGTTTGTTGGAGTTTGTTTAAGGTTGTAGTTTGGATGTTAGTGAGCACTGGTACTGCATATAGGAGGGAGGGGAGGAACAGGGCTTGAGCAAGGGAGAGTCTAGCATTTGAGGTGAGAATTTTTTTATTGCAATACATTAAACCTAGTTTCCGGTGTGTCTTTTTTATACATTGGAGCAAGTGAAGATTGAATTTGAGTTTATCATCAAGAGTTTTGTGTGAGCTTTGGGTTGAATTATAGTCTTGTTAGAGGATGTAATAGCAAAGGTGGATTTGTGATGAGTGAGAGACCAGGGAAGAAAGGGTAAGAGTTTAGTCTTTTTCTGGTTGAGAATGAGTAAATTGCTGGGCAGCCACTGTTCACTGGATAGAAATGCATGTTGAGTTAGTGTGAAGTTCAGAGATATTGTCAGAGGTGGATGTGAGGGTTGAGTCATCTGCAAATTGGATGACAGAGGAATCATTGCAAGATGTGTAGAGATTGTTGGTAAAGATGTTAAATAGGAGGGGACCCAGGATGGACCCTTGTGGTACACCGGTAGGGACAGGTATAAATGGAGAAGTAGAGGAAAGCCATTTGACAGATTGCTGCCTGCAGGGTAAGTAACTGGAGAACCAGGCAAGGGAGGAAGAAGATAAATTTAGATTTGCAAGTTTGGATAGCAGTAGAGAATGGGAGACAGTATCAAAGGCTTTGGAAAGGTCAAGGAAGAGACAAGATACGAGTTTGTTGTTATCTAGGGCCTCGGCAATGGTATGGTGAAGGATAAGAGAGCTGTGGTTGTGCTATGGTTAGGATGGAAACCATGCTCAGTAGGAGTGAGTAGGTTGTTCTAGAGGAGATGGTTGAGAAGCTGTGTGTGTTTATACATTTTTCTGGGATCTTAGAGGGGGGAATAGGATGGCTATGTGATGGTAGTTAGAAGGGTCTGTAGAGTTTCTATCTTTATGCAGGGGAATAGTCAAAAAGGATTTCCATAGGATAGGGACAGATCATTCCTGAACTGATCTACTAATTAAGATAGATACTGGACAGGCTATTGAGTCAGCAGCAAGGTTGAGGAAGGTCGGTGGTAGGTTATCAGTGGAGGGAGAGCAGAATTTAAGCTGATGAAGAAGAGATTTGATGTAGGAAGTAGGGACTGGGTGTAAAGAGTATAGATTATTGCTCGGAGGGTTAGGCAGAGAAGAAGTGTTAGAATTAGTAGCTAGGATTGTTTGGATGGTGTCAATAAAGTGGTTATTGAGGAGAGTAGCGGTTTCTAGAGGGGTTGTGTTAGGGTAAGGGCAGGGTATTGACGGGCAGCCAGGAGAAAGAATTTTGTTTAGAGCTGACCGGAACTTTTCAGGGTTTGATATCCTATTGAGCTGAGCTGAGTTATAGAAGGAAGGATTGTAAAATGAGGTTTCACAGTTCCTTGTTTGTCACTAATAACTTTGCATTTTAGTCCATGTAACAGTCAACTGTTATAGCCTCTCTCCTTAAATTCTTGTATCATATTAACAGGGATATGTCTACATACAATAGTCAGAACATTTTCCCTGTTACAACTGTATTTGTTGCAAATTAATATGTAGCAATCATGAGTTTATCCATCTTTGTTGCAAATTAATGTGTAGCAGCCACAAGTTTGTCCATCCTGTTACAGGAAGGTTCATAGGTTCATAGGTTCATACTAGGCTATCTGCCCTGGGGCAATTATAAACCTAGCCCGATTCTGTATGGCTTACGCCACCCCTTGATTTGAGTATACTGTGCCCTTTTTAAGGTTTAGTTTACTGTGCCTCTGTCTAATAGTGACACGGGAGTAATCCCTGGGACAAACCTACGATCCCCATCCACTTATCGAGATTCTTCTTGAAGAGATTCAGTGAGGTGCTCTGCCTCACATGAACTGGAATTCTATTCCAGAGCGAAGGGAGCCTCTGGGTTATGAACCTGTCCCTCCAGCAAGTTCTATTTATTTCTGTGTTGAGGTTCAAGTCCCTCGAGCGTGTGGCTCTAAGGGATTTAGATTTACTGAGGTGGAGCATGTCCATTAATTCTGGATTTGACATAGCTTTGTATGTCAGGCATAGATCGCCTCGAAGTAGGCGGTATGCAACTGAGTAGAGCTGGAGTTTTTTTCAACTGAGCAGCATATGGCATCTGTTTGAGACCCTTGATCCTCTTGGTGAGATACTTTTGGGGTCTTTCTAATTGCTGCAGGTGTCGGGTAAAGTACATCCCAAAAGGGCATTGTATTCTATGATGGGCCTGATGAGGGATGAATAAAGGGGCACGATTACCTCTCTTGATCTAGATGTGAAACCCTTCGTGATGAGGTGGGCTATGTAGAGGGTCTTTCTAACCACTTTGGCAATGTGGTTTTCAAAGGAGAGATTGCTATCAACTTGGGTCCCCAGGTCCCTAATAACTTTCTCTGTACTTAATGGGTTTCCATCTATGTGGTAATTTGTGGGCACATTGTTTTTGCCAAAGGGTATGACTATACATTTTTTGACATTTAGCTTTAAACCATGGCGCTGGCACCAGTTATCTGTCTCTGTGAGACCTTTTTGAAGGATGTTTGTGTCAGCTGGAGAGTTGATTATGGCGCCCAGTTTGCAGTCGTCTGCGAACTTGGTGAGCCGTAGTCCTCCCACGTTTGCCTGTACCTCGGAAAAGTATATACCGAACAAGAGTGGTCCCAGGACAGAACCCTGTGGGATGCCACTTGTGACCAGTTTCGAGTCTGACATGGCTCCAGCAACTCTCACTCTGTGGGTTCTGTCTTTGAGCCAGTTTGCGACCCATCTTGTGACATAGGGGTTTATATTTAAGCTGGTTAGCTTATCTATGATGCCCGAGTGGGGTGTTGTGTCAAATGCCTTTGCAAGGTCCAGATAGGCTGTGTGGAATACCTTCCCTTCATCTATGGCTTTGGTGACTGTTTCAAAGAAGTCAACCAGGTTCAAAAGGCAGGATCTGCCCTTGACAAAGCTGAACTGGGTAGGATCTAGTGTCTGTAGGTCCCCAATGTCTTTGTTTATGAACTCCATGATGATCCTCTCCATAGCCTTGCAGACTAAGCTAGTCAGGCTTATGGGGCGATAGTTTCCAGGGTCCGTAGAGGCTCCACCTTTGTGGAGTGGGACCACTGTTGCTGTACACCATTCTGCGGGCACATATCCTGTAGTGAGGCCGAGATTTTTATTGTTATGTTTTATTTGAGGGATTAGTTCCTTTTGTAGTTCATGTAGGATGCAACCTGGGATGCCATCTGGTCCCATGGAAGCAGTGTTTTTGCTTTGGAGAGGGCAGCCTTCACCTGAGCATCTGAGATGTTTGGGAGGCAGCCCTCTGCCGGGATAGATACTTGCTCTTTGGGGAGGGGAGAAGTTTGCACTGAACCTGTCTGCCAAGATATTGGTGATGTCTGTGGGTTCAGTGTATTTTTTGACGTTTAGAATCAACTCAGAACAAGTCTGGGAGTTGCATCCCAGGTTTCTAACATAACTGAAAAAAGCTTTATGATTGTCTTTGGTGTCCTCTGCAATTTTTCTCTCGAAAAACTCATCGGGCTAATGGGGCGATAATTCCCAGGGTCTGTAGTCACTCCCCCTTTATGGAGATGGATTACTGTAGCAGTGCGCCACTGTGTAGGGACAAAGCCTGAGGTGAGGCTGTGATTGAACAGGGCACACAGGTGTGGTGGCGGTTCACTTTGAAGTTCATGTAGAACACAGCCAAGGGTATTGGTCAGGTCCCATGGAAGCTGTATTCTTGGCCTTGGACAATGCAGCTTTAACTTGGGCTGCAGTAATGCTGGGTGCCTGGCATTCTTCTGGTATTGTTATTTGTCCTTTGTGGGGGGTAAATTTGGATGCGTGGATACACGGAGGTCTGGCATACAATAAATGTAATATCTTGTACTGTAGGTTTAGAGAATGATTTTTGCAATGAGTGGTTGGGGATTAAATGCAGTTTGGTATCTGAAATATATAATATCTTGTACTTTGAATTTAGGAAATAAGTCTTATACTGAAAGACAATGTAATATGTGAAGGTCTGATGTGTGGTATGCATTACTGGTTTAGGGAAAATTTCAAGATGAATGGAAAGACATGTTTCATGATCTGAGTTCTGTAATATTGCAGTATTAGACATTTCATGTATCAAAATAAAAAAGACTGTGCATTGCAGTTATAAACTAAGCTTTTCCTGTTTTGAGGTTAGATGGGTATTTCGTATTAACTTTAGTGGGCTATGTTAATTGCCTAAGTTTACTCTGAAGAGAGCTTTAGGTAGTTTATGAACTTGTTTTATGCATGGAGGGTCTCTTGAGTACTTACGTGATGGAAATTTTAAATGTTTTTTTTGCACTGACAGTTTACATCCTGATGTTTTTACAGTGTACTGAGGATTATGTTTGGGTACATTTATTTGATTGTCTAAGGACATTTTAAATGTTTTTTTGCACTGACCGTTTACATCCTGATTTTTACAGTGTACTGAGGATTATGTTTGGGTACATTTATTTGATTGTCTAAGGACATTTTAAATGTTTTTTTGCACTGACCGTTTACATCCTGATGTTTTTACAGTGTACTGAGGATTATGTTTGGGTACATTTATTTGATTGTCTAAGGACATTTTAAATGTTTTTTTTGCACTGACAGTTTACATCCTGATGTTTTTACAGTGTACTGAGGATTATGTTTGGGTACATTTATTTGATTGTCTAAGGACATTTTAAATGTTTTTTTTGCACTGACCGTTTACATCCTGATGTTTTTACAGTGTACTGAGGATTATGTTTGGGTACATTTATTTGATTGTCTAAGGACATTTTAAATGTTTTTTTGCACTGACCGTTTACATCCTGATGTTTTACAGTGTACTGAGGATTATGTTTGGGTACATTTATTTGATTGTCTAAGGACATTTTAAATGTTTTTTTGCACTAACCGTTTACATCCTGATGTTTTTACAGTGTACTGAGGATTATGTTTGGGTACATTTATTTGATTGTCTAAGGACATTTTAAATGTTTTTTTTGCACTGACCGTTTACATCCTGATGTTTTACAGTGTACTGAGGATTATGTTTGGGTACAAATTCTTGTATCATATTAACAGGGATATGTCTACATACAATAGTCAGAACATTTTCCCTAAACTGTATTTGTTGCAAATTAATATGTAGCAATCATGAGTTTATCCATCTTTGTTGCAAATTAATGTGTAGCAGCCACAAGTTTGTCCATCCTGTTACAGGAAGGTTCATAGGTTCATACTAGGCTATCTGCCCTGGGGCAATTATAAACCTAGCCCGATTCTGTATGGCTTACGCCACCCCTTGATTTGAGTATACTGTGCCCTTTTTAAGGTTTAGTTTACTGTGCCTCTGTCTAATAGTGACACGGGAGTAATCCCTGGGACAAACCTACGATCCCCCATCCACTTATCGAGATTCTTCTTGAAGAGATTCAGTGAGGTGCTCTGCCTCACATGAACTGGAATTCTATTCCAGAGCGAAGGAGCCTCTGGGTTATGAACCTGTCCCTCCAGCAAGTTCTATTTATTTCTGTGTTGAGGTTCAAGTCCTCGCGTGTGGCTCTAAGGGATTTAGATTTACTGAGGTGGAGCATGTCCATTAATTCTGGATTTGACATAGCTTTGTATGTCAGGCATAGATCACTTCAAGTAGGCGGTATGCAACTGAATAGAGCTGGAGCTTTTTTTTTTGACTGAGCAGCATATGGCATCTGTTTGAGACCCTTGATCCTCTTGGTGAGATACTTTTTGGGGTCTTTCTAATTGCTGCAGGTGTCGGGTAAAGTACATCCCAAAGGGGGCATTGTATTCTATGATGGGCCTGATGAGGGATGAATAAAGGGGCACCGATTACCTCTCTTGATCTAGATGTGAAACCCTTCGTGATGAGGTGGGCTATGTAGAGGGTCTTTCTAACCACTTTGGCAATGTGGTTTTCAAAGGAGAGATTGCTATCAACTTGGGTCCCCAGGTCCCTAATAACTTTCTCTGTACTTAATGGGTTTCCATCTATGTGGTAATTTGTGGGCACATTGTTTTTGCCAAAGGGTATGACTATACATTTTTTGACATTTAGCTTTAAACCATGGCGCTGGCACCAGTTATCTGTCTCTGTGAGACCTTTTTGAAGGATGTTTGTGTCAGCTGGAGAGTTGATTATGGCGCCCAGTTTGCAGTCGTCTGCGAACTTGGTGAGCCGTAGTCCTCCCACGTTTGCCTGTACCTCGGAAAAGTATATACCGAACAAGAGTGGTCCCAGGACAGAACCCTGTGGGATGCCACTTGTGACCAGTTTCGAGTCTGACATGGCTCCAGCAACTCTCACTCTGTGGGTTCTGTCTTTGAGCCAGTTTGCGACCCATCTTGTGACATAGGGTTTATATTTAAGCTGGTTAGCTTATCTATGATGCCAGTGGGGTATTGTGTCAAATGCCTTTGCAAGGTCCAGATAGGCTGTGTGGAATACCTTCCCTTCATCTATGGCTTTGGTGACTGTTTCAAAGAAGTCAACCAGGTTCAAAAGGCAGGATCTGCCCTTGACAAAGCTGAACTGGGTAGGATCTAGTGTCTGTAGGTCCCCAATGTCTTTGTTTATGAACTCCATGATGATCCTCTCCATAGCCTTGCAGACTAAGCTAGTCAGGCTTATGGGGCGATAGTTTCCAGGGTCCGTAGAGGCTCCACCTTTGTGGAGTGGGACCACTGTTGCTGTACACCATTCTGCGGGCACATATCCTGTAGTGAGGCCGAGATTTTTATTGTTATGTTTTATTTGAGGATTAGTTCCTTTTGTAGTTCATGTAGGATGCAACCTGGGATGCCATCTGGTCCCATGGTAGCAGTGTTTTTGCTTTGGTGAGGGCAGCCTTCACCTGAGCATCTGAGATGTTTGGGAGGCAGCCCTCTGCCGGGATAGATACTTGCTCTTTTGGGGGGGAGGGGGGGGAGAAGTTTGCACTGAACCTGTCTGCCAAGATATTGGTGATGTCTGTGGGTTCAGTGTATTTTTTGACGTTTAGAATCAACTCAGAACAAGTCTGGGAGTTGCATCCCAGGTTTCTAACATAACTGAAAAAAGCTTTATGATTGTCTTTGGTGTCCTCTGCAATTTTTCTCTCGAAAAACTCATCAGGCTAATGGGGCGATAATTCCCAGGGTCTGTAGTCACTCCCCCTTTATGGAGATGGATTACTGTAGCAGTGCGCCACTGTGTAGGGACAAAGCCTGAGGTGAGGCTGTGATTGAACAGGGCACACAGGTGTGGTGGCGGTTCACTTTGAAGTTCATGTAGAACACAGCCAAGGGTATTGGTCAGGTCCCATGGAAGCTGTATTCTTGGCCTTGGACAATGCAGCTTTAACTTGGGCTGCAGTAATGCTGGGTGCCTGGCATTCTTCTGGTATTGTTATTTGTCCTTTGTGGGGGGTAAATTTGGATGCGTGGATACACGGAGGTCTGGCATACAATAAATGTAATATCTTGTACTGTAGGTTTAGAGAATGATTTTTGCAATGAGTGGTTGGGGATTAAATGCAGTTTGGTATCTGAAATATATAATATCTTGTACTTTGAATTTAGGAAATAAGTCTTATACTGAAAGACAATGTAATATGTGGAGGTCTGATGTGTGGTATGCATTACTGGTTTAGGGAAAATTTCAAGATGAGTGGAAAGACATATATCATGACCTGAGTTCTGTAATATTGCAGTATTAGACATTTCATGTATCAAAATAAACAAGACTGTGCATTGCAGTTATAAATTAAGCTCATCCTGTTTTGAGGTTAGATGGGTATTTCGTATTAACTTTAGTGGGTTATGTTAATTGCCTAAGTTTACTCTGAAGAGAGCTTTAGGTAGTTTATGAACTTGTTTTATGCATGGAGGGTCTCTTGAGTACTTACGTGATGGAAATTTTAAATGTTTTTTTTTGCACTGACCGTTTACATCCTGATGTTTTTACAGTGTACTGAGGATTATGTTTGGGTACATTTATTTGATTGTCTAAGGACATTTTAAATGTTTTTTTGCACTGACCGTTTACATCCTGATTTTTACAGTGTACTGAGGATTATGTTTGGGTACATTTATTTGATTGTCTAAGGACATTTTAAATGTTTTTTTGCACTGACCGTTTACATCCTGATGTTTTTACAGTGTACTGAGGATTATGTTTGGGTACATTTATTTGATTGTCTAAGGACATTTTAAATGTTTTTTTTGCACTGACAGTTTACATCCTGATGTTTTTACAGTGTACTGTGGATTATGTTTGGGTACATTTATTTGATTGTCTAAGGACATTTTAAATGTTTTTTTGCACTAACCGTTTACATCCTGATGTTTTACAGTGTACTGAGGATTATGTTTGGGTACATTTATTTGATTGTCTAAGGACATTTTAAATGTTTTTTTGCACTGACCGTTTACATCCTGATGTTTTTACAGTGTACTGAGGATTATGTTTGGGTACATTTATTTGATTGTCTAAGGACATTTTAAATGTTTTTTTTGCACTAACAGTTTACATCCTGATGTTTTTACAGTGTACTGAGGATTATGTTTGGGTACATTTATTTGATTGTCTAAGGACATTTTAAATGTTTTTTTTGCACTGACCGTTTACATCCTGATGTTTTTACAGTGTACTGAGGATTATGTTTGGGTACATTTATTTGATTGTCTAAGGACATTTTAAATGTTTTTTGCACTGACCGCTTACATCCTGATGTTTTTACAGTGTACTGAGGATTATGTTTGGGTACATTTATTTGATTGTCTAAGGACATTTTAAATGTTTTTTTTTGCACTGACCGTTTACATCCTGATGTTTTTACAGTGTACTGAGGATTATGTTTGGGTACATTTATTTGATTGTCTAAGGACATTTTAAATGTTTTTTTGCACTGACCGTTTACATCCTGATGTTTTTACAGTGTACTGAGGATTATGTTTGGGTACATTTATTTGATTGTCTAAGGACATTTTAAATGTTTTTTTGCACTGACAGTTTACATCCTGATGTTTTTACAGTGTACTGAGGATTATGTTTGGGTACATTTATTTGATTGTCTAAGGACATTTTAAATGTTTTGCACTGACAGTTTACATCCTGATGTTTTACAGTGTACTGAGGATTATGTTTGGGTACATTTATTTGATTGTCTAAGGACATTTTAAATGTTTTTGCACTGACAGTTTACATCCTGATGTTTTACAGTGTACTGAGGATTATGTTTGGGTACATTTATTTGATTGTCTAAGGACATTTTAAATGTTTTTTTGCACTGACAGTTTACATCCTGATGTTTTTACAGTGTACTGAGGATTATGTTTGGGTACATTTATTTGATTGTCTAAGGACATTTTAAATGTTTTTTGCACTGACCGTTTACATCCTGATGTTTTTACAGTGTACTGAGGATTATGTTTGGGTACATTTATTTGATTGTCTAAGGACATTTTAAATGTTTTTGCACTGACAGTTTACATCCTGATGTTTTTACAGTGTACTGAGGATTATGTTTGGGTACATTTATTTGATTGTCTAAGGACATTTTAAATGTTTTTTGCACTGACAGTTTACATCCTGATGTTTTACAGTGTACTGAGGATTATGTTTGGGTACATTTATTTGATTGTCTAAGGACATTTTAAATGTTTTTGCACTGACTTTACATCCTGATGTTTTACAGTGTGCTGAGGATTATGTTTGGGTACATTTATTTGATTGTCTAAGGACATTTTAAATGTTTTTTGCACTGACAGTTTACATCCTGATGTTTTACAGTGTACTGAGGATTATGTTTGGGTACATTTATTTGATTGTCTAAGGACATTTTAAATGTTTTTGCACTGACCGTTTACATCCTGATGTTTTTACAGTGTACTGAGGATTATGTTTGGGTACATTTATTTGATTGTCTAAGGACATTTTAAATGTTTTTTGCACTGACAGTTTACATCCTGATGTTTTTACAGTGTACTGAGGATTATGTTTGGGTACATTTATTTGATTGTCTAAGGACATTTTAAATGTTTTTGCACTGACAGTTTACATCCTGATGTTTTACAGTGTACTGAGGATTATGTTTGGGTACATTTATTTGATTGTCTAAGGACATTTTAAATGTTTTTTTTTGCACTGACCGCTTACATCAATGTTTTACAGTGTACTGAGGATTATGTTTGGGTACATTTATTTGATTGTCTAAGGACATTTTAAATGTTTTTTGCACTGACCGTTTACATCCTGATGTTTTTTACAGTGTACTGAGGATTATGTTTGGGTACATTTATTTGATTGTCTAAGGACATTTTAAATGTCCTTTTGCACTGACCGTTTACATCCTGATGTTTTTACAGTGTACTGAGGATTATGTTTGGGTACATTTATTTGATTGTCTAAGGACATTTTAAATGTTTTTGCACTGACAGTTTACATCCTGATGTTTTTACAGTGTACTGAGGATTATGTTTGGGTACATTTATTTGATTGTCTAAGGACATTTTAAATGTTTTTTTGCACTGACAGTTTACATCCTGATGTTTTTACAGTGTACTGAGGATTATGTTTGGGTACATTTATTTGATTGTCTAAGGACATTTTAAATGTTTTTTTGCACTGACCGTTTACATCCTGATGTTTTTACAGTGTACTGAGGATTATGTTTGGGTACATTTATTTGATTGTCTAAGGACATTTTAAATGTTTTTTTGCACTGACAGTTTACATCCTGATGTTTTTACAGTGTACTGAGGATTATGTTTGGGTACATTTATTTGATTGTCTAAGGACATTTTAAATGTTTTTTGCACTGACAGTTTACATCCTGATGTTTTTACAGTGTACTGAGGATTATGTTTGGGTACATTTATTTGATTGTCTAAGGACATTTTAAATGTTTTTGCACTGACAGTTTACATCCTGATGTTTTACAGTGTACTGAGGATTATGTTTGGGTACATTTATTTGATTGTCTAAGGACATTTTAAATGTTTTTTTGCACTGACAGTTTACATCCTGATGTTTTTACAGTGTACTGAGGATTATGTTTGGGTACATTTATTTGATTGTCTAAGGACATTTTAAATGTTTTTTTGCACTGACAGTTTACATCCTGATGTTTTACAGTGTACTGAGGATTATGTTTGGGTACATTTATTTGATTGTCTAAGGACATTTTAAATGTTTTTTTGCACTGACAGTTTACATCCTGATGTTTTACAGTGTACTGAGGATTATGTTTGGGTACATTTATTTGATTGTCTAAGGACATTTTAAATGTTTTTTTGCACTGACAGTTTACATCCTGATGTTTTTACAGTGTACTGAGGATTATGTTTGGGTACATTTATTTGATTGTCTAAGGACATTTTAAATGTTTTTGCACTGACAGTTTACATCCTGATGTTTTTACAGTGTACTGAGGATTATGTTTGGGTACATTTATTTGATTGTCTAAGGACATTTTAAATGTTTTTTGCACTGACCGTTTACATCCTGATGTTTTACAGTGTACTGAGGATTATGTTTGGGTACATTTATTTGATTGTCTAAGGACATTTTAAATGTTTTTTTGCACTGACAGTTTACATCCTGATGTTTTACAGTGTACTGAGGATTATGTTTGGGTACATTTATTTGATTGTCTAAGGACATTTTAAATGTTTTTGCACTGACAGTTTACATCCTGATGTTTTTACAGTGTACTGAGGATTATGTTTGGGTACATTTATTTGATTGTCTAAGGACATTTTAAATGTTTTTTTGCACTGACAGTTTACATCCTGATGTTTTTACAGTGTACTGAGGATTATGTTTGGGTACATTTATTTGATTGTCTAAGGACATTTTAAATGTTTTTTGCACTGACAGTTTACATCCTGATGTTTTTACAGTGTACTGAGGATTATGTTTGGGTACATTTATTTGATTGTCTAAGGACATTTTAAATGTTTTTTGCACTGACAGTTTACATCCTGATGTTTTTACAGTGTACTGAGGATTATGTTTGGGTACATTTATTTGATTGTCTAAGGACATTTTAAATGTTTTTTGCACTGACAGTTTACATCCTGATGTTTTTACAGTGTACTGAGGATTATGTTTGGGTACATTTATTTGATTGTCTAAGGACATTTTAAATGTTTTTTGCACTGACAGTTTACATCCTGATGTTTTTACAGTGTACTGAGGATTATGTTTGGGTACATTTATTTGATTGTCTAAGGACATTTTAAATGTTTTTGCACTGACAGTTTACATCCTGATGTTTTACAGTGTACTGAGGATTATGTTTGGGTACATTTATTTGATTGTCTAAGGACATTTTAAATGTTTTTTGCACTGACAGTTTACATCCTGATGTTTTACAGTGTACTGAGGATTATGTTTGGGTACATTTATTTGATTGTCTAAGGACATTTTAAATGTTTTTTGCACTGACAGTTTACATCCTGATGTTTTTACAGTGTACTGAGGATTATGTTTGGGTACATTTATTTGATTGTCTAAGGACATTTTAAATGTTTTTTGCACTGACAGTTTACATCCTGATGTTTTTACAGTGTACTGAGGATTATGTTTGGGTACATTTATTTGATTGTCTAAGGACATTTTAAATGTTTTTTGCACTGACAGTTTACATCCTGATGTTTTCACAGTGTACTGAGGATTATGTTTGGGTACATTTATTTGATTGTCTAAGGACATTTTAAATGTTTTTTGCACTGACAGTTTACATCCTGATGTTTTTACAGTGTACTGAGGATTATGTTTGGGTACATTTATTTGATTGTCTAAGAACATTTTAAATGTAGTTTTGCACTGACCGTTTACATCCTGATGTTTTTACAGTGTACTGAGGATTATGTTTGGGTACATTTATTTGATTGTCTAAGGACATTTTAAATGTTTTTTTTGCACTGACAGTTTACATCCTGATGTTTTTACAGTGTACTGAGGATTATGTTTGGGTACATTTATTTGATTGTCTAAGGACATTTTAAATGTTTTTTTGCACTGACAGTTTACATCCTGATGTTTTACAGTGTACTGAGGATTATGTTTGGGTACATTTATTTGATTGTCTAAGGACATTTTAAATGTTTTTTGCACTGACAGTTTACATCCTGATGTTTTACAGTGTACTGAGGATTATGTTTGGGTACATTTATTTGATTGTCTAAGGACATTTTAAATGTTTTTTTGCACTGACAGTTTACATCCTGATGTTTTCACAGTGTACTGAGGATTATGTTTGGGTACATTTATTTGATTGTCTAAGGACATTTTAAATGTTTTTTTGCACTGACAGTTTACATCCTGATGTTTTTACAGTGTACTGAGGATTATGTTTGGGTACATTTATTTGATTGTCTAAGGACATTTTAAATGTTTTTTTGCACTAACCGTTTACATCCTGGTGTTTTTACAGTGTACTGAGGATTATGTTTGGGTACATTTATTTGATTGTCTAAGGACATTTTAAATGTTTTTTTGCACTGACAGTTTACATCCTGATGTTTTCACAGTGTACTGAGGATTATGTTTGGGTACATTTATTTGATTGTCTAAGGACATTTTAAATGTTTTTTTGCACTGACAGTTTACATCCTGATGTTTTTACAGTGTACTGAGGATTATGTTTGGGTACATTTATTTGATTGTCTAAGGACATTTTAAATGTTTTTGCACTAACCGTTTACATCCTGGTGTTTTTACAGTGTACTGAGGATTATGTTTGGGTACATTTATTTGATTGTCTAAGGACATTTTAAATGTTTTTTTGCACTAACCGTTTACATCCTGGTGTTTTTACAGTGTACTGAGGATTATGTTTGGGTACATTTATTTGATTGTCTAAGGACATTTTAAATGTTTTTTTTGCACTGACAGTTTACATCCTGGTGTTTTTACTGTGTACTGAGGATTATGTTTGGGTTCATTTATTTGACTGTCTAGTTTTGCTATTAAAATATTTTAGTTAGTTTACATCATAGCGCCATATCTGATTTGACAGCAATGTCATTTCACATTTGATTAGTTATTAGTGTTTTATTTCACTTTTCATTTTATTTCTTAATTTTAGTATGAACATATTTCATTTCTAAGAGTGGATTTAGTTGTCCATAATTTTTTATGGGGTGTTTTCTACATGCAGTGCATCAGTTTACTTTTTAACAATTAAGTGAATGGGAGATGCAATCCATATTTTACTCAGGATGTTTTTTTGGGGGGGGTGCGCATGTGCGCGCCCACATGTGCATGTGTGAGACCTTTTACATTCGTTTTTATTGAATAACACAAAGAAAACAGGATCCAGGAAGCCAGTAAACCAAGTCAATGGCAATGAAACCAATAAAATCCAAAAGGCACTCTGAACTCAGAAAAAACAATAAAAATGTTTAATCTTACAAACATTTGGGATTTCACTCTTCAACAGTGTTAAAAAAAATTCCAAACAATATCTGTTACTTAAATACCAAATTCAAATTTCATCACAAAACACTGCCTCCAATCAGAACACAGAGTTAATTAAGTTTAGTAAAAGATTTTAAACAAGTATTTGTAAGGCTATGGAGTGCATCATCATGGACCTAATTAACAAGGATATAGGGAATCTCCAAACTCTGGATCCCACGCAACATGCCTGCTCAACCTGGTTGACTTCTTTGAGTCAGTCACCAGAGCTGTGGATGATGGCAGAGCAGTTCATACAGCCTACCTCAATCTGGCCAAGGCCTTTGATACCATTCCCCACTCAGGAATTATTGTTAGACTCAACAAACTAGGCATCAACTCCTATATCACTAAGTGGGTTGCAAATTGGCTCACAGATAGAACCCACAGTGTGAAAGTAGCAGACTCCAAGTCAGACTGCTGATCAGACATGAGTAGAGTCTCACAGGGATTGGTCCTGGGTCCTCTCCTGTTTGGCATCTCCTTCTCAGAAGTCCAGGCCAACACAGAAGGACTCTGGTTGACCAAGTTTGCAGACAATTGCAAGCTGAGAGCCATTATTAACTCCCCAAGTGATGTAGACATCCTACAGAAAGGCCTCACTGAGACCAATGACTGGTGTTGAAACCATGGCCTTAAGCTTAATGCCAAAAAATGTGTTTTGGGAAAAACTCTGTTCCCACTAATTACCACATTGATGGTAGCCCACTGAACACTGAAGGCATTATAAGAGATCTGGGGACAAAATTTGACAGCAAACTCTCCTTCGACCACGACATTGCCACTGTGGTCAGAAAGTCCTTCTATGTGGCACATCTCATTACTAAGGGTTTTGCATCCAGGAAGAAAGAGGTTATCATCTCTCTCTTTACTGTTCCCTCATTAGACCAGTCATCGAGTATAATGCCCCATTTGGCATGTACTTCACTAAACACCTGCAATAGCTGGAAAGGCCACAAAAGTACCTCAAAAAGAAGATCCTAGGCCTTCAACACATACCCTACATGGACAGAATAAAAAAAAACTCCAGCTTTTCTCTGTTTCATATCATCTATTAAGAGGCGATCTCTGCTTGACTTACAAAGGCATGTCTGACCCAGCCCTTTTAGAAATGTTACACCTAAAGAAATCCTAATCCCTCCACACCACACGCTCCAGGGACCTCAGCCTCATTTCCACAATCAACAGAACATGCTGGAGGGGCAGGTTCATAACCCAGAGACTGCCCATGCTCTGGAATAGACTTCCCATACATGTCAAGCAGAGCACCTCACTAGCCCTTTTCAATCGAAATCTTGATGAGTGGATGGGAAATAGAAAGTTCACCCCGAGGATCACTCCAGTGGCTCTACTTGATAGAGGCACCAGGAACTAATGGTGACATGATGCCAGGGCACTTCTGTGGGCTAGGCTTGTAAAGGCTCCAGGGCCGTTAGCCTAGTACACACCTATGAACCTATGTATCCCATTGTCACTTATAAAATTCATCCCCTAAACATAATGTGCAAGATATTACACGTATCCTATATCCTAACCCCACATATTCCATTGCCACTTATAAGACTTGATTCCTAAACTAGTGTGCAAAATATTACACTTATCATGCAAAATGTTACATTTATCACACACCAGACCACCACATATTTCATATTTATGAATGTGTTAAATAGTCTGTAACTCTTTAGTAAATATCTCATTTCTTTTCATTTCATCATCGTCATCATCATCATCATTATCCCCCTTTTCCCATTTTTCTACATGGGGGCGGGGTATCATGTTAACTGTCACCATCTCTCTTGATTCAATGCCACTCTCCTGCTTTCTTCGACACTCATAGCTGACTGTAGCAGATATTCTCTCACACAATCCATCCACCTCTTTCCTGGCTGTCCTCATTTCCTCTTACTGTCTTCCTGTCTGTCACAAATCTTCTTCATTAGGTTGTCTTCTGGTTTTCTGCACGTGTCCAAACCACCATAATCTGTTCTCTTTGATCTTTTCTGCAATTGGAGCTTCTTTGGCTTCTGCTCTAATGTCCTCATTTCTTCATTTGTCCCACAAAGAGCATCCTACCATCCCTCTCAGTCACTTCATTTCCATCACCTCTATCTTCCTAATCTGCTCTGCTTTTACTGCCCAGGTTTCTGTACCTTACAGTAGTACTGGTCACACCACTGTCTTGTACACCTTGCTTTTCAGCTTCTTTGATATTCATCTGTCATTTACTACACCTGAGACTCCATGCCAGCTGGCTAAAGCCCCTCTGATTCTAGCTTTGACCTCTTCATTCACACTTCCCTTCTCCTCAACCACCCCTCCCAGATACTTGAAGCTATTAACCTGTTCCACTATCTTCCCTTCTATCTCACTTCTCATCTTCTTCTGATTTCCCCAGTTTACCGCCATTACCACTGTCTTATCTGTGCTTAGTTTCATCCCGTGTGCCTTCAGTTTTGCAGTCCATTTCCTTATCCTTTGCTGAAGCTCTTGCTCAGAGTCTGCCTGTCATTTGCATACAGCAACTTTGTTGATCTGTCCACTCTGGCCTGTTTGCTAATGTAGTCCATCACCAGTTGAACAGCTGTGGACTCAGAGCTGAACCCTGGTGCACACCCACTCCCACTGGGAACCCCTCTGTGACACCAAACAGTATTCATACTTGAGTCATTGGGTCCTTATACATAGCCTGCACTAATTCTACCAATGTTTCTGTGACTTCAAACCACAGAAGTACTGCCCAAATCAGCTTTCTTGGGACCTTGTCACATGCTTTATCCAAGTCTAGGAATGCCCAGTTGGAATCTTTCCTCATCTCTAGCTTCTTCTCGACTATCTAGGAATATTTTCCTAGGAATATTTTCAATATTCCTAGGAATACTTTTTGCTTTAGTTACTGCTATTTTGAATATCTAAAACAGTCTCTGATTGCTCTAATACACATGTAAACCTGTTACCTATCTTTTGTTTGCATGTCATATTACTATGTGAAGTTTATCATAACCTGTAGACCTTCTACTGCACTATTGTTTCCACCTTACTTTTAACTTTCCTCTCCACCACTTTACTCCACACTATAAACTCCCTCCTCTACTCTGCATTCTCTACTTTCTGCTCTCTCCTTCTTCCCTATTTTTCCCCTACCCCATTTTTCTAACTATTTGTTTTTTCTCACTCTGCTTTTCAGCTGCTCCCCAAGGTGTTTTCCCCTTATTCACTGCCAACCAGAATTATCCTTCCTTTCAAAGAGAAGACGGCGGTGGACAGTCTGCTTGATTTATATTAAATTTACTGGGACCCATCTCCCTAAAGAGACTCAGTGTATCTAATCTGTCTTACATATGCTTTTCTAGTATCTACTTTACTTGAGCAGCATTCTGCCTTGGTACGCGTGAAAGCAGCCTATTCAGTGGTCATTGCACAGGCCCCCCCCAACCCCATCCTTGGTTTATAGTCTGCTCCCCATAATTACCTCTATCTAATCTCTTTACAACGAACTTCTAAGTGGAACCTCTTCTCCTCTGAGTGCACCTCCCTCCTTTTTCCACTAGGTGGCAGCATACTCCTAATAATAAGCTCAGCAAAACCTTCCCTCTTACTCTCAAATAACTAACTCTACCTAGAAAGTGTCTCTGCCCCTCACCAAGAAAGAAAGCTGTAATTTATCTCTCCACACACACATATATTTGTTTTAGAAAGCGTCTCTGCCCCTCACCAAGAAAGCTGTACTTTTATCTATCCACACACATATACTTGTTTTATTAGTAAGTTTTCCCCTACAAAATTAAGAAACTAAGATTTTTAGTACAAAATAAAGTTTGTAATCCATATACTTGCACCCCTGCAGTAGTTCTCCTTCTCCTGCCTCAGGTCACTGATTGTTTTTGGGCCTTCCCGCCTTCTTGGCTCTTCCTGCTCCGTTCGCCCTGCGGGCTCACTCCGCTCCCCTACCCTGCCCCCAATTCTCACCCATCCCCAGTGGTTCTAGATTTATCCCTTGCACAATAGTCCCACCCTCTTCTCCAACCAATCAGGATATACCTTACTATTAGTCCTACCCTCTTCTCTAGACAATCAGGATACACCTTACTATTAGGCCTTCCCTCTTCTCCAGCCAATCAGGATGCACCTTCCACCCTCCCACTTCCTCCACCCTACCTACTTCTCTCCACCACACCCTCAACACACAATCTCATATCACCTTCTCTTTTAAAACTATCTATCTACCATTACCATGCTCAGCCTTCATTCCAAAGCCCTTCTCTTCTCTCCCTTCATCTTGCTTCTACTATCTCTATACCATTTAACCTCCTATACTGACTTCTATGTACTCTCTCCCCCTTTGACTCCCCAGCATCACCGTACATCCCACTTCCACAACATCTCAGCATCTTTAGTTCCCTACCACCCTCTCCTTCTCTTAAAAATAAAACTATTTCCGATTTCTAACACCAACTACAAACTTAAACCAACTCACTACCAATGTCATCTATCAAAATACAAATCTAATAAACGTATCCCCAATTATACTTGCCTTCATTTAGCTGGTGTCATACACTCTAAGCCAGTTCCAAACTTCTCCCCTATAAATCATCCCTGCACCAACAATAAAAACCTCAAGTTCCTCACAATCAATGCACAAAGCTTAAAAAATAAATTAACACTCTTCCATGCCTGGCTCACCCATAACTCCCCAGACATAGCAGCCATCTCTGAAACCTGGCTAAAACCTCACATTAATGACTCTGAATTCCTACCTCCAGGATTTCATTCTCTACGATCCGACCGCACTAATAGAAGAGGAGGTGGAGTTGCTTTAATCTACTCTAACCTCCTAACTATGACCCTATACCCTAACACCATCCCCTCTTTTAATAATGCTGAACTAGTTATTGGCATACTAAAAATAAACAACCACAAAAGCATCTGTATTATTTCCCTCTACATTCCTCCTGGTAACAATACCAATACTTTGGAAGACATCCTCTCATGGTCCTCATCTAACATTAAACTAGAAACCTTTATTTTGGGAGATGTAAACATTGACTGGGGGAAAATCAATAACCCTAATCCCTCCATAGCTATCAACCTATTCAACTTCACTCAACTTACTAACTCCATTACTAGAACTAACAAAACTAACCCCCCTGGCACCATACTTGACTAGATTCTAGTATCGTATCCTAACAAAGTTATAACATCTGGTGTCAATCCTGACCCATTAGGAGACCACCTCCCTGCCTTCCTCATTTGAGCCACTCCCCCCTCCCCTCTCTCTCACCACTTTATTCAAACTCGTAACCTAACCAACTTTAATCAAAATTCTTTCTCTAACTCCCTGAAGCTAACTAACTGGAACCCCCTAAAAACTCTGCCTCTAGACGAAGCTGTCGACTATTTCAACTCCACATTCCTAACTGTCCTTAACTCCCAAGCTCCAATAAGAAGAAAAAGAATCAAATCAAAAACCTCCCCTTGGCTCACCAATGAGACAAAAAACGATTATGCTTCAAAGAGATAAAACCTGGACAGCGTACCACAAACACAAACAGCCTGATATGTTCCTTAAAAACAGCTAAGAAACCTTGCCAAAAAACTAGTCATTACCGATAAAAAGTCTTACTACATCAAACTAGAAGAAAATCACACAAGAAATCCCAAACAATTCTGGAACTCCATTAACTCCCTCCTTAAACCAGGTACAAAAAACAACCCCTGTCCTGACACCAGCAAATCTGACCCAGAAATTGCCTCACTATTCAATGCCTTCTTCACCTCTTCCATCGCCGAACTAACCAAGTCTTTCACCAACAACAACCCCCCCAAATCTACCTTCCTTTCCTTTTTCACCCCCCCACTTTCGACCTCAAACCCATACCCACTGACCTAATAAAGAAACTGCTCTATAAACTAAAGCCTTGCTCCAATGCCCCTGATAACATCCCATCCTCCTTCCTAAAGATAGCTTCTGATTCCATTGCTATACCCATCAGCATCCTAATAAATAGGTCTCTACTCAAATCCTATGTACCCAAACTCTGGCGTTCTGCTTTCATTCTTCCACTTCACAAAGGGGGCAAGAATTGTAATGTCTCCAACTTCCGTCCCATTGCCATCCTCTCCCCTATATCCAAAATCCTAGAAAAATGTATCCACCAACAGCTCATGCCTTTCCTTACTGAACACCAACTACTCTCTCCTACCCAGCACGGCTTCCGCCCAGGACACAGTACTAACACCGCCCTTCTCTCCTTCCTACATTCTGTGAACTTTGCACGTGACTCCGGTAACTTAGTATCATCCGTTCTACTAGACCTAGCCAAAGCTTTTGACACCATCTCCCACTCCCTCCTTCTAAACCATCTTTCTAACCTCAACCTTTGCCAAAAAGCTCTTTCCTGGTTCTCTAGTTACCTTTCAAACAGGTACCAAGCTGTGAAATGGGGCCAAGCAACCTCCACCTTCCTTCCTACCCCTACCGGAGTACCTCAAGGTTCCATTCTTGGCCCATTACTATTCAATATCTTTATTAACAACTTTCATAAAGCCATCCCCGACACTACAATTGTGCAATACGCTGATGATTCCACACTGATCTGCCAAGCCCCTAACCTAACAGAGCTCCAAGCTCTAACCCAAACAGCATTTTCAACCACTGAAAACTGGATGTTCCAAAATCAGCTCTCCCTAAATGCCAACAAAACTAAGATCCTCCTCTTCTCCCCCTCCAAATCCTCATCTCTTGATAAAAACTCTTTCCAAATTACCAGCCTTAACAACTCCACTATTGAGATAGTAACCTCCACTAAACTTCTTGGTGTTACAATTGATGACCAGCTGAAATTCAATACTCATATCCAGCTAAACATAAAAAAAAACACATATAAAACTTGGCTTACTGTATAGAAACAACCACTTTGTCTCCTTCCACTAGGCTAACCCTTGCCTCTACTTATCTCCTTCCCTCTCTACTATACAGCGCTCCTTTGCTCACTAATCTATCATCTACTCTTACCTCCAAATTGGAACAATGCTGCAACAAAATCTCCAAATTTGCCACTAAATCCAAACCCTCCTCTCATCACTGCACCTCCCTTCACTCTCTAAACTGGCTTGACCTCCCCAATCATCTTAACTTTCTCCAACTCACCACAGCCCATAAACTAGTGTTCCATCCTACTAACTGTCCTGCTCTTTCCAATATCCTTCATCCTTATATCCCCCTTAGATCTTCTCACCAAAACCTGATCACAGTACAAAAACCCAAGTGCCCAGCAGGTCAATTTCTGCTATCCTTTACCCTAGCCAAAAATGGAATGCCCCACCCACCTCTCTAAGAACCTGCAACAACCTAAATAACTTTAAAAACCCAACTTTATTCTCACCTCTATCTAAATAGAATATGCAACTGCACTTTTCAACCTACACCAATCCAACTATCCTCCCCCTTCTCTCCTGGCTAACCTCTATACCTTCCTAACCAACTTCTAACTTCTCCTAAAATACTGTTTATGCTACTAAAGCATTTTTTACATTATATGCATAACCTACCCAGGCCTTCCTTCCTCACCTCTTCTAAAATACTAATTGCATAAGCTACTAAACAGAAATTTTTTGCTTTTTATACAATATGCCAATTTTTCCCTGCTGAACTGAACTGAAACTGTTAATACTTTTGCTATTTTAGCAATCTGATATTAGTATTGTAGACTATTTGTAGCTACCTGCTAATGCTTATGTTATCTGTGTCTGAACTCTTACTTGTAATTAAAATTGTTGTTTCTGTGGAGCTTTTCTCCCCGGGCCTCCACTGAAAACGGGCCCCCAAGCCAAGTGGACCTCCCCGGTAATCAAACTGAAATAAATAAATAAATAAATAAATAAATAAATCTATCTCACTGCAAACATCAGGTCAGTTGTGCTGCACCCTGATCTTGAATCCAAATTGCTCATCTGCTGTCATACATTCTACTACTCTGCATATCCATTTATCAACAACCCTCTCCAGAACTTTCATGCAGTGTGACAGGTGTTTGCTACTTCTGTACTGCCCACATTTGTGGGTGTCCCCTTTGTTCCTGTACAATGGCAGTAGTATGCTTATTCTCCAGTCATCTGGGATACGTCTTTCTCTCCACACTGCTATGAGTACCCTCAGTTGCCATTTCTCCCCTGTTTCTCAGCACCTTTATCATATGTGCTGTGACCTCATCTGTGTCTGCTGCTTTCCCTGACTTCATTTTCCTTAGTGCTATTCTTACTCCTTTTAGGGTGGGCTCCTCTTCTTCTCTCATCATAAGCTGTGCCTGGGATAGTACAGCTTCTGTGGGGTTTTCTTCATTCAGAAGCTGCTGGAAATACTCCTTCCATCTGCCTTTGATGTCCTGTGGACTGGTGAGCAGGTTGTTGCTGGTATCCCTTATGAAGGGTGTCTGACTATCTTCTTTATCTTTCTGTCTTTGCTTCACAACCTGATATAGTTTCTTTCTCATTTATCCCAGTTTAACCCCAAGTAGATGCAGACCTGCCTATGCATAAACACATACTCTGCTGAGAATTGCCTGGTGCTGGGAACCATCATATCGAAGAACACTTAAATGTTTGGTGTAGTTAATTAACACTTTCCTCAGTTTGTTTGAAGTTTTTCTAGGTGGGTATCCTCCATTTCTGTTCAGCTCAAACTCACTAATGTTTCTGTCACTGTTTTTTTTGTTTCAACCAGGAACCATGCTGACAGCTGTTGCCAAAATGACCGACACTGTCCTACCTGAGATAGAAGAAGGGTTCATTCTCATAATTCCTCTCTCATTCTCATATATCTCCCCAGTGACCGGGCCTCTGGCTGAACCATTCACACAGGACTAGAGTTGCCAGCTGTCTGGTTTTTGATGGGACTGTCTGGTTTTCTGACAAATTGTCCGGTTACAAATTTCACTCAAAACCGGACACATGAAATCCGAGTTCTGTGCCACTGCCACAGCCTCAGCATTATGGGGATGCTGTTAAGTAGCGATCTTCCCACTTGATCTTCCATCCTGCTTACTATTGCAGTCTGACAATTCTCAACATTAATACTTCTAGAGGGTAGGGTCTAAGAAAATCCTTCTTATATGCTGTAATTAAAGTAAATAATGTCGCTAACAAGAGCACCCTTGCAAAATACCCTGCACACAAATAATCTGCTGCACATTTCCCATGTTGCTGCTCTGTCCTGCAACTGCTTTTGCTTTCCACTCAGCTCCACACCATCCAGGCAGAACTGTTGCAGCAGCGGTTGGTGCAGGACTGACTATAATGTACTGGTTGATCCTGCCCTATCCAGCAGCTCCAAGCCAGAGCAGCATAGATTAGGTTGCGAGGGCAAGAATACATGGTCTAGCATCAGCTTCCTTTTGTTTTTAAAAGTCCACTTTATTGGCAGCTGCTGCTCTTTTTTTTCCCTCTGCACTGCGGATCTGCGGCGATCAGCAGAAACTAATTTTCTGGGAAAAAGGCTGTCTTTCCTTGGAAAGTTGGAGGTTCTTCCAGATTCAGGTCTGGAGAGCCAGCGCTGGAGACGGCTGTTTCTCTTCCTCTGTTGCCGTTGCTTGTTCTTGTTCACTTCCTGGCTCCTGCTGCACCTGTACTTAGTTTGCTTGCCACCAGTGCTGCTTTTAAGTGGACCCTATTGCTTTGTTGCTTTATATTTACGACTTGTTAGTTTTTTTAACAAAGTTGCATTGTTATAAAGTTGAAAAAAGCTTTGCTGCACACTTGATATACATACTTTCCCCAATCCCCATCATTATGTGTCCCTTAGATACTGCCGAAAGGGTTTTTTATGTACTGTAGCTGTAGTCTGTGAACAAGCAAGCCATTCAACATCAAGTGCTCAAAAAGTAATACTAATTAATCAGCATTAATGCTAATGATAATGTAAATAATTCTGCGAGATGACATGACCCAGGTAAGTAAAGTAAGCCAATGCACTTTACCGTTGTAACCAAAAACAGCAGAAATAATAGGTAGCAAGCCAGTTAAACCATTTTTTAGTCTGCTGCCTTTCTTTTTTCTGGACTTCCTTGTTTGGGATTAATCCTATTTACGTATTACTTCCACAATGCTATTAGATGAAAGCCTTAACGATATACCCCACCTTCTTCTAGTCCCCACACAATCTATGCCTTGGTGTAGCATGTGTGCTTTGCCACAGCAGACAAGCATTACCCACTTTAATGACAAAGTAAATATTTATGTGGAGCCGTGGTTCAGTCTTATCATTTTATGCACATAACGCCCAGTAACTCCAAGAATAATTTTGAATAGCACTGGGAGATGCTATTCATCTTGATAAGGTTTGTAGCTTTTACCTCTTCATTCAGTGAGGAAAGTGAGTGATAATAAAAATGCGTTTCTTCTCATGATGAGTGCTGAACTGCCCCTGATTTCACCTGATGTCCCCGAGTTTGCCTCTTAATTTTGTAGTATCCCCCTCATTCAATTTGTGATTGTCACCGAGGATTAAATCAATTAGATATTCTATATTTCATATTCTTTAAAAATGCATGCTGATGCAAGACATGATGCTGGCTGCTCTATTAACTGTCTAAGAAAATCAGAATAACATAAAAAGGCCCTGGTTTGGGGGCCTCTGTCCCTCATTATTTTTGGCTATGTCGCTATTGTTTGTAGTTGAGTGGTAATAATAGATGATAGATGATACAAAATTAAGCCCATTATAAAAAGTACAGGCTACTGACTTTGATTTGACAGCTGTCAATGTGCAGTGAATGAGAACTGACAACTTTCACTCTTATCCAAAGTCTGTTGGGGTATGTGGATTTAATATACGGATGTATTTATTTATTTATTCATTTTAAGACTACAGCTTTCAACATTTAAAAGCATCCAGCTGCTTACCTATTTAATGGTGAAGAAATTAAAATAAACCAAGAAAGGTTTACCAATTTTCCATAAGCTCAGATCAGAGTAATTTATTTAAAATAACTGACACAGCTTTGCCTTGTGTATGAGTACTTCTCAACTCAACCTGATTTTTACTTAGATTTTAGCTCTGTCCCTCTTAATCCCTGCTAAAGCTGGTGGCTTTTGGAGAAAAGGTGTTGCATTAAACTTAAATAATGATAATAATTAGTGTTATGGACTTTATTTCAGAAATATATATTAATTCACATTAAAAAAACTTTGCTAGAATCTCCTTGTGTTCTGATTGAGTGTGCTTCTCAAACAATCTGGAAATATAGAGCTGATAAGTATTTTTTTGGGACTTTGTAACTATTCAACGTTGAATAAAACAATAATTGAATTCAGTTCAGAATACAGTTGGAATAAATTGCATTTATTTAAACTGTATTTGTTTTAATATTGCACCTGTCTCAGTGAGGCCCTTCTATAGGATTTCCACATCATTTGGGGACTCTACTATGGCTCCTAGTTTGCAGTCATCTGCGAACTTCATTAGCCAGAGGCCTTCTGTGTTAGCCTGTACTTCAGAGAAGTAGATACCAAACAGGAGAGGTCCCAGGACTGAACCCTGTGGTACTCCACTTGTCACTGGTTTGAGGTCAGATTTGGAGTGTGCAACTTTTACAGTGCGAGTTCTGTCAGTGAGCCAGTTGGCAACCCATCTTGTGACGTAGGGATTTATACCTAGTTTAGTGAGTTTAGCTATAATTCCAGAATGGGAGATGGTGTTGAAAGCCTTGGCGAGGTCAAGATAGGCTGTGTGAACCACCTTTCCCTCAACTACAGCTTTGGTGACTGCCTCAAAGAAGTCGATCAGGTTCAGGAGGCATGATCTGCCTTTCACAAACCCGAACTGGGTGGGCTCCAGAGTTTGGAGGTTACCAGTGTCTTTATTTATGAGTTCCATGATTATACGTTCCATGGCCTTGCAGACCAGGCTCGTCAGGCTAATAGGGCAATAGTTCCCGGGATTAGTTGTGGCTCCCCCTTTGTGGAGTGGGATAACTGTTGCTGTACACCATTCAGTGGGCACAAAGCCTGATGTGAGGCTATGATTGAACATGGTGCTTAAGTGGGGAGCCAGTTTGTTCTGAAGTTCGTGTAAAATGCAGCCTGGGATGTTGTCTGGTCCCATGGATGCTGTGTTTTTGGCTTTAGAGAGTACAGCTTTTAACTGCGTAGTTATGATTATAGGGACTCTGCATTGTTCCTGTATAGATATGGGCCCTTTAGGGGGTGAGGGGTGTAAAGTTAGCACTGAACCTATCTGCCAGGATGTTGGCAATATCAGTTGGTTCTGTAATTTTCGTGCCGTTGTGCTGTAACTCAGAGCAGATCTGGGTGTTGCCATTGAGATTCTTGACATAGCTCTATTTCCTGCCTTTCTGGTAACTAGTCTAGTCCAGATACAGATTTGCTGTATCCAGGACTGTTTGTAAGCTTCTGAGCTCCCCAAGCCTTTCTGTGTTGGAGGGAAGCCTTCTAGCTTATCAGTGGGACACCGTGGGGTGGGAGCACCTGATGCTACTAGAGAGTAGACTCTGCCAGTATAGCCTTGCACCAGTCCAGGGACACACACACTAACAAGCAGATGTTCCTTTTGTAAGAAACAGATACTTCAGTGATGCAAAAGTAATTGCATAGTATTTGTGTAGACTCTTTACTAATGCAGCTTTTTGTCTTTAAGTTTAACTAACTCATTATATGTCTGCTGTCACTGTCTGCAGGTACTTTACTTATTAATACTGTTATTATGGAAGACAGGAATAACGATGTCCGTGTCAACGATAATAATGAGAGTTTTGGCAGCGCAACTACCCAGTCAGACCAATCTACCTCACCAAAGAAGCGAAAATGAAACATCTGTTATTATAATGCAGAGTGGGAAAGGGAATTTTCATGGATACAAAATGCACAGAAGATACAAATGCTAGATGCAATCTTTGTGCAACATCATTCACTGTTGCATATGATGGAAAAAAATGCAGTTACAGCCCACCAAAGCACCAAAAAGCATACTACTTGTTCCTAAGCTAGTGCGTCATCTCAATGACTGAAGACATTTTTCAATTCGCCAAACAGTAACGCATCTCATAAAGTATCCCTAGTGGAAATTGCTGAAGTGTATCATGAAATTAGACATCATATTTCATATAATGCACAGGACTGTGGTATCAGAGTTATGAAGTCTGTAACTGATGACTCGGAAATCGTTAAAAAGATGACCTGCGGCTGAACAAAAGTTTCCGCCATAGTCAACAGTGTTTTGTACCCATTTTTCACTAGAAGTCATCCTTGATAAGTTACATGCTGGTTTGCCATTTTCCATTGCTACTGATGCATCTAACAAAGGGAACTGTAAATTCTATCTGGTTGGTGTTCAGTTCTTCACCCCGCAGAATGGAATTTCTTTCCGTGTCATTGACTTTTACAATGATGCATTCGAAGACTCTAAGTCCATTAAGAATCAACTCTGTCGTGTTTTAACAGAATGTAAATTGTCTTGGCAAAATGTTACCGCTTATGCCACAGATAAATGCATTGATAAACTATGGCGAAAACAACTCCGTTTATCAGAAGTTAGTTTTAGAGGAGAATCCTAAAATTATTGCAGCACACTGCAATGACCAATTTTGCATAACTATGTGAAAAATGCTTTAAAGGTCATGTCATTTGATGTTGAAAATTTCATCATGAAAGTGTTTGTTTTATTCAGTAACTGCATTGAGGCAAGCAGAACTGAAGAGCTGTTTTGATTTCTATGAGTCTGAATACCATGAGATAATCAGACATATTCTAACCCAGTGGTTGAGTTTGTTCAGGGCTCTTGACCGAATTTTGCTGTGCTGGATGCCTTTGAAAATGTATTTCTTGTCTCAAGGAGCAGCTGATTGTCTGAAAGTGATATGGAAAATGTTGAAGGACCAGGAAAACAAACTGGCACCGGACAACAGTCCAACAAAGTTGGAGCTGCATCTGTATTTCACACACTACTTTATGTCGTCCTTTCAAGAGACAATTTTAAATCTTGAGAACAAATCAACAACAGCTTGTGAACTGTACGGTATAATGGAACAGTTTAAGCTGTCTCTGCAGCATAGGACTGATGACAATTATTTTGGTATGAAGGTAGCATTTGCTCTGTGCAAAAGTCATCTACCACAGCAGTTCATTGAGATGTTCATAAATGAAGCACTGAATGTGTACAAGCGAGCAATGACATATTTGAACAAATGGTTTGCATTTGAACATTCCCCGTATCGACACTTCAAGCCACTTTCTTTGAGCAATGTCACAAGATCACCTTTGTTCGATGAAGAGATTGACATTTGGATGCAAACACCTCTATCCACCCACCATCCATCTGACAGCCTGCATGATGAAGTGCGAGCTCTTAGTGAAGTGTTCAACGTTATCCATAGCTGTGCAAGTACAGCTGAGGCTTGGTGTAAGTTTTTCTAGCACAAGTCTGCACCAAATCTGTTGAAACTTGTTCAGCACATTCTGTCTGTTCCAGTCTCAAATGCATCCGTTGAGCTTGTGTTTAGCATTATAAATAACATTTGGACAGATGAACGAAACAGACTTATGCCAGAATCAGTTAAAAGTGAACTGTCACTTTTCTTTCACCTGCCATATTCCTGCACCGAGTTTAAGTCTGTTATTTCACAGAAAAGCATCTGATCAGGGCTGCTCAGTCGGACTCCAAATGCCACAAATGTGGAACTTCAGCTGAACTATGCAATATTCCTAACAAGACTCTAAAAATGGACACTCCTACACACAGTGCCCAAACTGTGACCACATTCCAACTATGAATGTACCAGTGCATGCAAAGTATGGCTGTACAACTCCCTGACCATCACCACAGAGCAGAGCTGCTCCACAAGAGTTCGGACAGAATGAAAGAACAGGTCTTTGGGAGCATAATCTCTTGTTCACCCTCTCAGTCCTTATAGGTGAGGGATGCTCCCAAGTCACAAAGTTATGATAAAAAAAAATTCCACATGCACAGTGGCACAGAGGTTAAGACTGTTTCAAACCCTCGGGTCTACACAGTTCTGTCCATCCACTGGTCACTGTCTAACGTGAATGTTCTGAGTGAGCTTTCTTTGTCCACTTTAGTCTGTTCCTGCCTTCCAAAAATAAATAGCTGTTTGCCTATTTTAGAGTCCATATATATTTAATTTTCTTTGCTCTTGTGGCCTGGGTCATGGTTGAAAGGGGTCAAAGGACCAGTTCATTTACTCAGTTAGCAAATGAATAATGCACAGAAGTTGGCCTACTCCAACACAAATATTAGGCTGCATAATTGATAGATTTCTAACAACATTTATTTACATCAGGAAGCAGCAAACACAGCAAAGCAGGCCAAACTGAACTGAGCCTAATGGATTTGTTGTCAAGACTAGCTCTGAATAGGTTTCCCTACAAGTTTGCAAAGGACAACTGGCCATTTTATGAATGGCCAAATGTCTTTGCCCAACACGATTCAGTTTCTGAATGAAAATTCGGCAAACTGAGCTGTGTGAAGGAAGGAGGAGGTACAATGAGGAAGAAGTAGAAGGATGGAGGAGGTTACTAGGGAGCAAGAGGAGGCATTAAGGAGTGCAGGAAGGAGGAGGTACAATGAGGAAGAAGCAGGACCGGCCAAAGGTCAGCTGGTGCCCTAGGCAAAAGGGCTCCACAGCGCCCCCCATCACACTATCTGGTAACCCATCCTTGTCTACCTACACCAAATAAATACTGGAAAAGCGTCCCTGCTAGACTAGCGCCCTAGGTG
Organism: Protopterus annectens; assembly: GCF_019279795.1. Lineage (NCBI taxonomy): Eukaryota > Metazoa > Chordata > Ceratodontiformes > Protopteridae > Protopterus > Protopterus annectens. Next base: position 1,677,787,524 of record NC_056744.1, on the reverse strand, counting down.
GCCGCCTAGTTGGGCTATGCCTAAGGCCAGCTATGGGAAGAAGTAGAAGGATGGAGGAGGTTACTAGGGAGCAAGAGGAGGAGTTAAGGAGTGCAGGAAGGAGGAGGTGCAATGAGGAAGAAGTAGAAGGATGGGGGAGGTTACTAGGGAGCAAGAGGAGGAGTTAAGGAGTGAGAGTGAAAAAAAAAGACATCTAACATGGCACTTAACCACCAGTGGAATCTGGGGAGATGCTTTAGACACTGATTAATGTGAATGAACAACTCGTAAGAAGCCAATGTCCGAGTTGCTTATTTACATTTTTTATAGCACATTGCTCATGTACAATGCACACTTTTTATAATATTAGTGATGTTAACCTGAGAAGTTGACAGATTAACTGGATGTGAGCTGCACCTATCTCTTTGGCATGTACTTGACCAGACACATACAACAGCTGGAACATATTTAAAGCTTCCTTACTACAAGAATCCAGTGTCTAAACACATTATCTTATACAGATCACCTTAAAGCCCTATCACTATACCAGGTCTCCTACAGGTTACTGAGAGATGATCTATGTCTGGCATACAAGACATCCTTGGATCCAGCACTGATGGACCTTTTGGACATCACAAAACAAATAGTGTCAGAACCATTAGATCCAAGGATTTAAATTTTGCTTGTGACATAAATAGGTCATGTTGATGAGACACAGATGTGTCTCAGGGGGTCCCCATACACTGGAACAAGCTTCCCACCCATGTGAAGCAGAGTCCATCCCTAGCCCTATTTAAGCATAACTTTGACCAATAGGTGGGAAATTGGAAATCATCCCTGTTGCCACCTGTTTTATTTCTGGACTATCCACAAATCAAATCAATTCTCTGGTAGTTAGGAAAACACTGTCAAAACTCCAGTATTCTGTTTCACAAAAGGAACCAGACTAGTAGTGTTTGTTAAATTGGCAGATTTTACTATGCTTTTTTACAGAAAAGCATAGTAAATCGGCTGAAAGCAGGCATCCGGAACAGAAACAGACTGTGTTCCCATCAGCTGACGTCACCGTGATGTCACAAAATGGGCAGAGCATGGATGGGAGAGGGGGTGAGAATGGGTGAAGTTATGGGTGATGCAAGGGGCATGACCTTAGTCCAGTTTTAGCCACAAAGAAAGCTGGCAACCCTACATAGGACATAGTCTTGAGTTTTAGCCCTTGGAGCTGACCTATAGCTTTGAACAAGTCAATGCAGATAAGAGTCAGACTTCTCACCAGTCATTCTAAGGTAAATCCCATTAACACTCTGAATAATGTAAAAGAAATGCATGGATTCAGAGCATTATGTAACAATGCCTTCACTTTCAGTTCGAATATTACAGAAGGAACTCCCAATCAGATATGCTTGTACCCTTAGCTGTATGTACATCAATTTCTCCTTTTTCAGAAATTGTAGTTCTGTCTCCAGAAATGTTCATTTAAACTCTTGGATAAAACTATGTCATGGGTGGCATTAATTAAACTTCATAGCTCTTCATACGAAAGCATAAATCCAACATGCAGGTTAGCTCTTCTGTTTACAAGGTGCAATGTTAATGTATAGTTGTAGTAAACATCTCACATGTTCTGGTCATCTCTTTCATTTGTCATTTTATTATTTATATTTGTTTTTTGGCTGGGTATCCTTTTTTGAAGGGGGTTTTTCGGGACCTTTTTTCTTTTTTTTTATCTTTCTGTCTTTGCTTCGCAACCTGATATAGTTTCTTTCTCATTTATCCCAGTTTTACCCCAAGTAGATGCAGACCTGCCTATGCATAAACACATACTCTGCTGAGAATTGCCTGGTGCTGGGAACCATCATATTGAAGAACACTTAAATGTTTGGTGTAGTTAATTAACACTTTCCTCAGTTTGTTTGAAGTTTTCCTAGGTGGGTATCCTCCATTTCTGTTCAGCTCAAACTCACTAATGTTTCTGTCACTGTTTTTTTTGTTTCAACCAGGAACCATGCTGACAGCTGTTGCCAAAATGACCTACACTGTCCTACCTGAGATAGAAGAAGGGTTCATTCTCATAATTCCTCTCTCGTTCTCATATGTCTCCCCAGTGACCGGGCCTCTGGCTGAACCATTCACACAGGACTAGAGTTGCCAGCTGTCTGGTTTTTGATGGGACTGTCTGGTTTTCTGACAAATTGTCCGGTTACAAATTTCACTCAAAACCGGACACATGAAATCCGAGTTCTGTGCCACTGCCACAGTCTCAGCATTATGGGGATGCTGTTAAGTAGCGATCTTCCCACTTGATCTTCCATCCTGCTTACTATTGCAGTCTGACAATTCTCAACATTAATACTTCTAGAGGGTAGGGTCTAAGAAAATCCTTCTTATATGCTGTAATTAAAGTAAATAATGTCGCTAACAAGAGCACCCTTGCAAAATACCCTGCACACAAAGAATCTGCTGCACATTTCCCATGTTGCTGCTTTGTCCTGCAACTGCTTTTGCTTTCCACTCAGCTCCACACCATCCAGGCAGACCTGTTGCAGCAGCGGTTGGTGCAGGACTGACTATAATGTACTGGTTGATCCTGCCCTATCCAGCAGCTCCAAGCCAGAGCAGCATAGATTAGGTTGCGAGGGCAAGAATACATGGTCTAGCATCAGCTTCCTTTTGTTTTTAAAAGTCCACTTTATTGGCAGCTGCTGCTCTTTTTTTTCCCTCTGCACTGCGGATCTGCGGCAATCAGCAGAAACTAATTTTTCTGGGAAAAAAGGCTGTCTTTCCTTGGAAAGTTGGAGGTTCTTCCAGATTCAGGTCTGGAGAGCCAGCGCTGGAGACGGCTGTTTCTCTTCCTCTGTTGCCGTTGCTTGTTCTTGTTCACTTCCTGGCTCCTGCTGCACCTGTACTTAGTTTGCTTGCCACCAGTGCTGCTTTTAAGTGGACCCTATTGCTTTGTTGCTTTATATTTACGACTTGTTAGTTTTTTTAACAAAGTTGCATTGTTATAAAGTTGAAAAAAGCTTTGCTGCACACTTGATATACATACTTTCCCCAATCCCCATCATTATGTGTCCCTTAGATACTGCCGAAAGGGTTTTTTATGTACTGTAGCTGTAGTCTGTGAACAAGCAAGCCATTCAACATCAAGTGCTCAAAAAGTAATACTAATTAATCAGCATTAATGCTAATGATAATGTAAATAATTCTGCGAGATGACATGACCCAGGTAAGTAAAGTAAGCCAATGCACTTTACCGTTGTAACCAAAAACAGCAGAAATAATAGGTAGCAAGCCAGTTAAACCATTTTTTAGTCTGCTGCCTTTCTTTTTTCTGGACTTCCTTGTTTGGGATTAATCCTATTTACGTATTACTTCCACAATGCTATTAGATGAAAGCCTTAACGATATACCCCACCTTCTTCTAGTCCCCACACAATCTACGCCTTGGTGTAGCATGTGTGCTTTGCCACAGCAGACAAGCATTACCCACTTTAATGACAAAGTAAATATTTATGTGGAGCCGTGGTTCAGTCTTATCATTTTATGCACATAACGCCCAGTAACTCCAAGAATAATTTTGAATAGCACTGGGAGATGCTATTCATCTTGATAAGGTTTGTAGCTTTTACCTCTTCATTCAGTGAGGAAAGTGAGTGATAATAAAAATGCGTTTCTTCTCATGATGAGTGCTGAACTGCCCCTGATTTCACCTGATGTCCCCGAGTTTGCCTCTTAATTTTGTAGTATCCCCCTCATTCAATTTGTGATTGTCACCGAGGATTAAGTCAATTAGATATTCTATATTTCATATTCTTTAAAAATGCATGCTGATGCAAGACATGATGCTGGCTGCTCTATTAACTGTCTAAGAAAATCAGAATAACATAAAAAGGCCCTGGTTTGGGGGCCTCTGTCCCTCATTATTTTTGGCTATGTCGCTATTGTTTGTAGTTGAGTGGTAATAATAGATGATAGATGATACAAAATTAAGCCCATTATAAAAAGTACAGGCTACTGACTTTGATTTGACAGCTGTCAATGTGCAGTGAATGAGAACTGACAACTTTCACTCTTATCCAAAGTCTGTTGGGGTATGTGGATTTAATATACGGATGTATTTATTTATTTATTCATTTTAAGACTACAGCTTTCAACATTTAAAAGCATCCAGCTGCTTACCTATTTAATGGTGAAGAAATTAAAATAAACCAAGAAAGGTTTACCAATTTTCCATAAGCTCAGATCAGAGTAATTTATTTAAAATAACTGACACAGCTTTGCCTTGTGTATGAGTACTTCTCAACTCAACCTGATTTTTACTTAGATTTTAGCTCTGTCCCTCTTAATCCCTACTAAAGCTGGTGGCTTTTGGAGAAAAGATGTTGCATTAAACTTAAATAATGATAATAATTAGTGTTATGGACTTTATTTCAGAAATATATATTAATTCACATTAAAAAAACTTTGCTAGAATCTCCTTGTGTTCTGATTGAGTGTGCTTCTCAAACAATCTGGAAATATAGAGCTGATAAGTATTTTTTTGGGACTTTGTAACTATTCAACGTTGAATAAAACAATAATTGAATTCAATTCAGAATACAGTTGGAATAAATTGCATTTATTTAAACTGTATTTGTTTTAATATTGCACCTGTCTCAGTGAGGCCCTTCTATAGGATTTCCACATCATTTGGGGACTCTACTATGGCTCCTAGTTTGCAGTCATCTGCGAACTTCATTAGCCAGAGGCCTTCTGTGTTAGCCTGTACTTCAGAGAAGTAGATACCAAACAGGAGAGGTCCCAGGACTGAACCCTGTGGTACTCCACTTGTCACTGGTATGAGGTCAGATTTGGAGTGTGCAACTTTTACAGTGCGAGTTCTGTCAGTGAGCCAGTTGGCAACCCATCTTGTGACGTAGGGATTTATACCTAGTTTAGTGAGTTTAGCTATAATTCCAGAATGGGAGATGGTGTTGAAAGCCTTGGCGAGGTCAAGATAGGCTGTGTGAACCACCTTTCCCTCAACTACGGCTTTGGTGACTGCCTCAAAGAAGTCGATCAGGTTCAGGAGGCATGATCTGCCTTTCACAAACCCGAACTGGGTGGGCTCCAGAGTTTGGAGGTTACCAATGTCTTTATTTATGAGTTCCATGATGATACGTTCCATGGCCTTGCAGACCAGGCTCGTCAGGCTAATAGGGCAATAGTTCCCGGGATCAGTTGTGGCTCCCCCTTTGTGGAGTGGGATAACTGTTGCTGTACACCATTCAGTGGGCACAAAGCCTGATGTGAGGCTATGATTGAACATGGTGCTTAAGTGGGGAGCCAGTTTGTTCTGAAGTTCGTGTAAAATGCAGCCTGGGATGTTGTCTGGTCCCATGGATGCTGTGTTTTTGGCTTTAGAGAGTACAGCTTTTAACTGCGTAGTTATGATTATAGGGACTCTGCATTGTTCCTGTATAGATATGGGCCCTTTAGGGGGTGAGGGGTGTAAAGTTAGCACTGAACCTATCTGCCAGGATGTTGGCAATATCAGTTGGTTCTGTAATTTTCGTGCCGTTGTACTGTAACTCAGAGCAGATCTGGGTGTTGCCATTGAGATTCTTGACATAGCTCTATTTCCTGCCTTTCTGGTAACTAGTCTAGTCCAGATACAGATTTGCTGTATCCAGGACTGTTTGTAAGCTTCTGAGTTCCCCAAGCCTTTCTGTGTTGGAGGGAAGCCTTCTAGCTTATCAGTGGGACACCGTGGGGTGGGAGCACCTGATGCTACTAGAGAGTAAACTCTGCCAGTATAGCCTTGCACCAGTCCAGGGACACACACACACTAACAAGCAGATGTTCCTTTTGTAAGAAACAGATACTTCAGTGATGCAAAAGTAGTTGCATAGTATTTGTGTAGACTCTTTACTAATGCAGCTTTTTGTCTTTAAGTTTAACTAACTCATTATATGTCTGCTGTCACTGTCTGCAGGTACTTTACTTATTAATACTGTTATTATGGAAGACAGGAATAACGATGTCCGTGTCAACGATAATAATGAGAGTTTTGGCAGCGCAACTACCCAGTCAGACCAATCTACCTCACCAAAGAAGCGAAAATGAAACATCTGTTATTATAATGCAGAGTGGGAAAGGGAATTTTCATGGATACAAAAATGCACAGAAGATACAAATGCTAGATGCAATCTTTGTGCAACATCATTCACTGTTGCATATGATGGAAAAAAATGCAGTTACAGCCCACCAAAGCACCAAAAAGCATACTACTTGTTCCTAAGCTAGTGCGTCATCTCAATGACTGAAGACATTTTTCAATTCGCCAAACAGTAACGCATCTCATAAAGTATCCCTAGTGGAAATTGCTGAAGTGTATCACGAAATTAGACATCATATTTCATATAATGCACAGGACTGTGGTATCAGAGTTATGAAGTCTGTAACTGATGACTCGGAAATCGTTAAAAAGATGACCTGCGGCTGAACAAAAGTTTCCGCCATAGTCAACAATGTTTTGTACCCATTTTTCACTAGAAGTCATCCTTGATAAGTTACATGCTGGTTTGCCATTTTCCATTGCTACTGATGCATCTAACAAAGGGAACTGTAAATTCTATCTGGTTGGTGTTCAGTTCTTCACCCCGCAGAATGGAATTTCTTTCCGTGTCATTGACTTTTACAATGATGCATTCGAAGACTCTAAGTCCATTAAGAATCAACTCTGTCGTGTTTTAACAGAATGTAAATTGTCTTGGCAAAATGTTACCGCTTATGCCACAGATAAATGCATTGATAAACTATGGCGAAAACAACTCCGTTTATCAGAAGTTAGTTTTAGAGGAGAATCCTAAAATTATTGCAGCACACTGCAATGACCAATTTTGCATAACTGTGTGAAAAATGCTTTAAAGGTCATGTCATTTGATGTTGAAAATTTCATCATGAAAGTGTTTGTTTTATTCAGTAACTGCATTGAGGCAAGCAGAACTGAAGAGCCTGTTTTGATTTCTATGAGTCTGAATACCATGAGATAATCAGACATATTCTAACCCAGTGGTTGAGTTTGTTCAGGGCTCTTGACCGAATTTTGCTGTGCTGGATGCCTTTGAAAATGTATTTCTTGTCTCAAGGAGAAGCTGATTGTCTGAAAGTGATATGGAAAATGTTGAAGGACCAGGAAAACAAACTGGCACCGGACAACAGTCCAACAAAGTTGGAGCTGCATCTGTATTTCACACACTACTTTATGTCGTCCTTTCAAGAGACAATTTTAAATCTTGAGAACAAATCAACAACAGCTTGTGAACTGTACGGTATAATGGAACAGTTTAAGCTGTCTCTGCAGCATAGGACTGATGACAATTATTTTGGTATGAAGGTAGCATTTGCTCTGTGCAAAAGTCATCTACCACAGCAGTTCATTGAGATGTTCATAAATGAAGCACTGAATGTGTACAAGCGAGCAATGACATATTTGAACAAATGGTTTGCATTCGAACATTCCCCGTATCGACACTTCAAGCCACTTTCTTTGAGCAATGTCACAAGATCACCTTTGCTCGACGAAGTGATTGACATTTGGATGCAAACGCCTCTATCCACCCACCATCCATCTGACAGCCTACATGATGAAGTGCGAGCTCTTAGTGAAGTGTTCAACGTTATCCATAGCTGTGCAAGTACAGCTGAGGCTTGGTGTAAGTTTTTCTAGCACAAGTCTGCACCAAATCTGTTGAAACTTGTTCAGCACATTCTGTCTGTTCCAGTCTCGAATGCATCCGTTGAGCTTGTGTTTAGCATTATAAATAACATTTGGACAGATGAACGAAACAGACTTATGCCAGAATCAGTTAAAAGTGAACTGTCACTTTTCTTTCACCTGCCATATTCCTGCACCGAGTTTAAGTCTGTTATTTCACAGAACAAGCATCTGATCAGGGCTGCTCAGTCGGACTCCAAATGCCACAAATGTGGAACTTCAGCTGAACTATGCAATATTCCTAACAAGACTCTAAAAATGGACACTCCTACACACAGTGCCCAAACTGTGACCACATTCCAACTATGAATGTACCAGTGCATGCAAAGTATGGCTGTACAACTCCCTGACCATCACCACAGAGCAGAGCTGCTCCACAAGAGTTCGGACAGAATGAAAGAACAGGTCTTTGGGAGCATAATCTCTTGTCCACCCTCTCAGTCCTTATAGGTGAGGGATGCTCCCAAGTCACAAAGTTATGATAAAAAAAAATTCCACATGCACTGTTTCAAACCCTCGGGTCTACACAGTTCCGTCCATCCACTGGTCACTGTCTAAAGTGAATGTTCTGAGTGAGCTTTCTTTGTCCACTTTAGTCTGTTCCTGCCTTCCAAAAATAAATTAGCTGATTGGCTATTTTAGAGTCCATATATATTTAATTTTCTTTGCTCTTGTGGCCTGGGTCATGGTTGAAAGGGGTCAAAGGACCAGTTCATTTACTCAGTTAGCAAATGAATAATGCACAGAAGTTGGCCTACTCCAACGCAAATATTAGGCTGCATAATTGACAGATTTCTAACAACATTTATTTACATCAGGAAGCAGCAAACACAGCAAAGCAGGCCAAACTGAACTGAGTCTAATGGATTTGTTGTCAAGACTAGCTCTGAATAGGTTTCCCTACAAGTTTGCAAAGGACAACTGGCCATTTTATGAATGGCCAGATGTCTTTGCCCAACACGGTTCAGTTTCTGAATGAAAATTCGGCAAACTGAGCTGTGTGCAGGAAGGAGGAGGTACAATGAGGAAGAAGTAGAAGGATGGAGGAGGTTACTAGGGAGCAAGAGGAGGCATTAAGGAGTGCAGGAAGGAGGAGGTACAATGAGGAAGAAGCAGGACCGGCCCAAGGTCAGCTGGTGCCTTAGGCAAAAGGGCTCCACAGCGTCCCCCATCACACTATCTGGTAACCCATCCTTGTCTACCTACACCAAATAAATACTGGAAAAGCATCCCTGCTAGACCAGTGCCCTAGGCGGCCGCCTAGTTGGGCTATGCCTAAGGCCAGCTATGGGAAGAAGTAGAAGGATGGAGGAGGTTACTAGGGAGCAAGAGGAGGAGTTAAGGAGTGCAGGAAGGAGGAGGTGCAATGAGGAAGAAGTAGAAGGATGGGGGAGGTTACTAGGGAGCAAGAGGAGGAGTTAAGGAGTGAGAGTGAAAAAAAAGACATCTAACATGGCACTTAACCACCAGTGGAATCTGGGGAGATGCTTTAGACACCGATTAATGTGAATGAACAACTCGTAAGAAGCCAATGTCTGAGTTGCTTATTTACATTTTTTATAGCACATTGCTCATGTACAATGCACACTTTTTATAATATTAGTGATGTTAACCTGAGAAGTTGACAGATTAACTGGATGCGAGCTGCACCTATCTCTTTGGCATGTACTTGACCAGACACATACAACAGCTGGAACATATTTAAAGCTTCCTTACTACAAGAATCCAGTGTCTAAACACATTGTCTTATACAGATCACCTTAAAGCCCTATCACTATACCAGGTCTCCTACAGGTTACTGAGAGATGATCTATGTCTGGCATACAAGGCATCCTTGGATCCAGCACTGATGGACCTTTTGGACATCACAAAACAAATAGTGTCAGAACCATTAGATCCAAGGATTTAAATTTTGCTTGTGACATAAATAGGTCATGTTGATGAGACACAGATGTGTCTCAGGGGGTCCCCATGCACTGGAACAAGCTTTTCATCCATGTGAAGCAGAGTCCATCCCTAGCCCTATTTAAGCATAACTTTGACCAATACGTGGGAAATTGGAAATCATCCCTGTTGCCACCTGTTTTTTTTTCTGGACTATCCACAAATCAAATCAATTCTCTGGTAGTTAGGAAAACACTGTAAAAACTCCAGTATTCTGTTTCACAAAAGGAACCAGACTAGTAGTGTTTGTTAAATTGGCAGATTTTACTATGCTTTTTTACAGAAAAGCATAGTAAATCGGCTGAAAGCAGGCATCCGGAACAGAAACAGACTGTGTTCCCATCAGCTGACGTCACAGTGATGTCACAAAATGGGCAGAGCATGGATGGGAGAGGGGGTGAGAATGGGTGAAGTTATGGGTGATGCAAGGGGCATGACCTTAGTCCAGTTTTAGCCACAAAGAAAGCTGGCAACCCTACATAGGACATAGTCTTGAGTTTTAGCCCTTGGAGCTGACCTATAGCTTTGAACAAGTCAATGCAGATAAGAGTCAGACTTCTCACCAGTCATTCTAAGGTAAATCCCATTAACACTCTGAATAATGTAAAAGAAATGCATGGATTCAGAGCATTATGTAACAATGCCTTCACTTTCAGTTCTAATATTACAGAAGGAACTCCCAATCAGATATGCTTGTACCCTTAGCTGTATGTACATCAATTTCTCCTTTTTCAGAAATTGTAGTTCTGTCTCCAGAAATGTTCATTTAAACTCTTGGATAAAACTATGTCATGGGTGGCATTAATTAAACTTCATAGCTCTTCATACGAAAGCATAAATCCAACATGCAGGTTAGCTCTTCTGTTTACAAGGTGCAATGTTAATGTATAGTTGTAGTAAACATCTCACATGTTCTGGTCATCTCTTTCATTTGTCATTTTATTATTTATATTTGTTACTAAAGCATATCCATCTTAGAGAAGACCATGTGCTGTACGACCAAGGTATTAAACCTCCAAATAAAATACAGATAAGTTGCACAGGATAGCACATTTGTGCAGCAGTTAGTATTACAGTCTCACAATGCTCATTTCTCCACTTCAGATGCCACATAGGGTCAGTTCTTTGTGGAACCTGAATGTTATCCCAGTGCCCTTGTTTTTTTTTACTTGTTGCATCAGTTTTCTTCTTTTAGACTCTAGTACTCGCCTATAGGTGTGCATGATTTATGTCAGTGTGTAAGAGAGACTGTGTGTGTGTGTGTGTGTGTGTGTGTGTGTGTGTGTGTGTCATATATGAATGTGAGGTGTGCAAACACATGAGTGCATATGCATGTGTGTGTATGTTTATTTGAGAGTGTATATGTTTGTATACATTCTGTCATACATTGGTATCTTGTCCACCCCAGGATTAGTTGTCTGCTTTATACATGTTCAGTTTAAGGACTAACTCTGTCTTTCCACTGACGGTGGAATGGATAAAGTGGATATTGGAAAAATTTAAGTGCCTGTATTTGTAGTAGAATTATTAGTAAAATCCAAAGACTGCTGCTTTGAATCATAGGTCATGGATGAATATATGTAACAGAAGCAAGCTGTTAAACTATTAAAGTCTATCTTTAGCAAGTACAAGTAAAATATATCAAAGTGTTAAGGCCTTTCCTCACCTACAGTGTATTCTCTGTGTATCTAAAGACAAATTCTAAGGCAGCTACAGGCCACACCAGCAGCATATTCAGAAAAAAAATATTGCTTTGCCACAAAGAGTAGGTGTAGATAAACACTGGGCAGTATGGAGGGTTGTGATTCCAAAACCCAAATTTGCTGAATATAAGCAACTCGCAGTTTAGCAAACATTACTTAGATTTGTAAGTCCTTGTGGTAATATGAGTGGTTCACAATTAATATTGTGTAATCTGAACCAAATGTCAGGCTACCGTACTCCTCATAATAGTACAGCAAGAAACAGTCCTTTCCAGATATGTGCGTATAGTACACTGAGAAGGCATGTATTTCATTAATGTAGCTTCTGACTGCACCAAAAAGAAAAATCAGAAACAACATGTATTTAAAATAAATATATTATTTCCACATTTACAGAGCAGTTTGGTGCTGCTCCCTCTGACATCATAGGAACATTAGGTTACAAAGCCTGCTGGTTTGGTGAGTGAGGGTTAACTACTAAAATGCTTTGTGGCATGATATAACACATGATGCTACAAAGACCTCATCTGAATCACAAAAATTATGTAGCCTAGTGCAAGCCTTTTTCAATCTATCACTCAGTTTCTGAATCTAGAACAAGGCCATTAACATTACATTTTATTCTGGTAGAAATAAAATAGCTATTTGTGGGACAAGTGGGAAGAATTTCTGTCTAAAAGGTGGGCATGACGTTAAGTGGTAACAGTGTCTGTGCAAAGACACAGAAGGTGGGATTATAGAATAGGGAAATATGGCAAGTTTAGTTAGCCCACAGATGTAGTAGAGTTCATCTTGAGTTCAGATCTTTGAATTTGAGAAAAAAGTACTAGGTTTGTAAAATGGACTGCCTAGAAAAGGTACTTAGAGTGAAATATTTTAATCTATGATTGAAAGAGCTCTCAGCATTGCCCCTTTAAAAGGAGGTTGTCACTTCTCAGCACATACTTCATGTGCTCTGAAATTCATTGCCCCTTTAAAAGGAGGTTGTCACTTCTCAGCACATACTTCCTGTGCTCTGAGAATCATTGCCCCTTTAAAAGGGGGTGGTCACTTCTCAGCACACAGTACTTCCTGTGCTCTGAAAATGAAAGTAAAAAGGGATTAGTAATTAGTTGTATTTAAGTGTCTTGCTGTATATAGAGTGGAGTTTATGTATGGCACGTTATTTGCTGTTTGCCTGATAACTCAATGATTTTGTATTTAGATGCTACTTGTGTAAAACATCTGTTTACAGGATTTGATATAAAACAAAAAAAACTGGCCTGGTATGAATTTAGGCAGGAACTTCCCCTGAAGAGTTTCACAGTGAACTGATTTCTGGCTGATTTGGTGCAAAGATCTCTGAGACTGAAGCAGGAATGTACACAAAACAAGAAGGAAACTGCAGGGAAAAAGAAGCAATGCATAATTTGTGTGCTACAAATGGAAGAACAGAGCAGTGTTGTGGGGAGCATAAAGAGAGACTGGAGTTATTTTGTAAGGATGATGAGACCTTTTTCTGTGTCCGGTGTATTCCCAGACATTCCAGCCACAGTTTTGTATTCCTGCAAGAGGCACTCGGTGTGTATAAGGTAAGGGACACTGCATGATAACTAATTTTAGCTAACAGGGTTCTTGTAGGGATTGTAGTAACATTTTTTCCAGAATTTTCAATCTGGGATGTGTGTATTGCTTAGTTATTACTTATTAACATTAGTATTGTTTTTTAGTGCTTAATAAATCGGTTTTCTTGTATATTCTGGTAGCATAAGGAATGAGAAGCTTTATTACTGAGAGTTATGTTGCCACAATGTTTTCAAATATAATAATAGCTGAGCTGGCCAAAGTATACGTGTGTACATGCAGGGGTGTAGCCAGATGTTGATATTTTGTACGCAAACCTAATGTTGTTGCCCCCACCACCCACCTATCATTTTAAAGATGTACTCAACCCTCAAATGCTACACCCAGCCATAAAGGAAGAGGACACTTTATTTTTAACTGTTACCATTTATTCCCATAAAAAAATGTTTTTAGAGGTGACTTCCTTTCACACAAGCATTCTTTATATACGTCTGTACCATAAATATTTGTTTACACAGTTCACAACATTCTGTGCTTTTTGAGTGTTGAAGTTTCCAGGAGATGCCCAGAAAAAAAATGTACTCACTTGAGAACATTGAGTGTACGTAGCTGTATGTGAATGCACAATGTGGATAGATAAATACACACACAGGCAGAAAAGGAGAGAAGGGAGATTGCCTTTACCTTTCTGATGCTAGCTGGTTATGTAGTAGGAAAAGATTAGAGGTCATATTAGAAAAACAGGCTTAACTTGTTTCAGATATCCTAATACAAGTGGGGGTTCATAGGTAAGTACAAGGTTATCTGCCCGAGGGCATATGTAAGCCTAGCCAGAATGTGTTGGCTTTCACTGCCCCCCTTAGATTAGTTCTCTGTGCCTCTGTCCAGCAGGGCCATTAGTTCCCTGTGCTTCTGTCCAGCAGAGCCACTGCAGTGATCCCCGGGGTAAATTTTCGGCCACTGCAGTGATCCCCGGGGTAAATTTTCTGTTTCCCATCCACTCATCAAGTTTTCTCTTGAAGTGTGTTAGTGAGGGGCTCTGCCTAATGTAGATTGGAATCCCTGTTCCAAAGCATGGGGAGTCTCTGGGACAGGAATCTATCCTTCCAGCAAGTCCTATTTATCTTTATGGTGAGGTTTAGATCCCTAGAGCGTGTGGCTCTCGGGGATTTGTTTTTTTTTTTTTTTTTTAGGTGGAACATGCCCATCAATACTGCGTTGGACATGGCCTTGTATATCAGGCAGAGGTCACCTCTGAGTAGGCAGTATGCAAACGCGTACAGCTGGAGTTTCTTCAGTCAGGCTGTATAGGGCATCTGATCCTGTTGGTGAGGTACTTCTGTGGTCTTTCCAGCTGTTGCAGGTGTCTTGTACGGTACATCCCAAATGGGGTGTTGTACTGTATGATGGGTCTGATGAGTGATGAGTAGAGGAGTACAATAACCTCTTTTGTTCTAGATGCGAACCCTTTTGTGATTAGGTGGGCCACATAGAAGGATTTTCTAACCACCTTGGCAATATGATTATCTAAGGAGAGATTACTATCTACTTGGGTCCCCAGATCCCTTATTTCATTTTCTGTATTTAGGGGATTACCACGTAGGTGGTAGTTCATGGGTACTTTGTTTTTCCAAAGGAGATGACTATGCACTTTTTGGCATTTAGCTTGAAGCCATGATTTTGACACCAGGTATCTGTCTCAGTGAGACCCTTCTGGAGGATGTCTGTATCAGCCGGAGAGTCAGTTATGGATCCCAGTTTGCAGTAGTCTGCGAACTTGGTCAGCTATAGTCGTCCTGTGCTTGCCTGCACCTCTTGAGATGTATATACCGAACAGGAGGGGTCCCAGGACTGAGCCCTGGGAGCCGCCATTTGTAACAGGTTTAGAGTCTGACCTAGAGCCTGCAACTCTCACTGTGTGGGTTCTATCCATGAGCCAATTGGCAACCCATTTTGTGACATAGGGGTTTGTGTTCAGGCTGGTGAGCTTGTCTATAATACCAGAATGGGGAATGGTGTCAAAAGCCTTTGTGAGGTCTAGGTAGGCTGTGTGGACCTCCTTTCCCTCATCTAAAGCCTTGGTAACTGTCAAAGAAGTCCACCAGGTTTAGGAGGCATGATCTGCCCTTAAAGCCAAACTGGGTAGGGTCCAATGTTTGGAGGTTCCCAATGTCTCTGTTAATGAGTTCCATGATGATGCGCTCCATAGCCTTGCAGACCAGGCTAGTCAGGCTTATAGGGCGATAGTTCCCGGGGTCCGTTGTGGCTCCACCTTTGTGGAGCGGGAAAACTGTTTCTGTGCATCACTCTTTGGGTACATAGCCTGTAGAGAGACTGAGTTTGAACAGTGTGTTTAGGTGAGGGGTTAGTTCATTTTGGAGTTTGTGTAAGACACAGCCTGGGACACCGTCCGGTCTCATTAAAGCTGTTTTTTTTACTTTGGATGGGTGGCTGTTTTAACCTGTATGTCAGTGATTACCAGGGCTGTACATTCTTCTGATATGGTTATGGGCCCTTTAGGGGGTGAGAGGGGGTGAAGTTTGCACTAAACCTGTCTGCCAGAATGTTGGCAATATCAGTCGGTTCAGTGTATTTTGTGCCATTCTGCACTAACTCAGAGCAGATCTGAGAGTTTCCACTTAGATTCTTGACGTAGCTAATGAACGCTTTGTGGTTATCCTTGGAGTCCTTGGCAATATTTCTTTCGAAGCTAGCCTTAGATGATTTTATGAGGGATCGTAGTTTCTTGCTGATACTGATCAGGGATATCTTTCCTTCTTGGGATTTTAGACTTTTCTGTTCTAGTTTCCTCCTTCTATTGTATAGCTTGTTTATGGCAGAGGTCCACCAGACTGGTTTCCTTTTCTTGCAGGAGTGAGTCTTGGTTTTGCTTGGGATAGCATGATCTATGCATTCTTGCAAGTGCTCATAGAGTGTCTTTGTAAGGGATTTAGCAGCTTGGACAGCGTTGTCCATCAGCATGGGGGCTATGAACCTTTCCACCTCGGTCTTAAGTGACGTGAAGTTTGCTTTTGAAAAGTTTTTCACGGTGGTTTCCTTGATTGGGGGAGGGGGTGGAATGTGGATATCCAGAGTGATTAGTCTATGGTCTGATCTAACCAGCGAGGGGTTGACCTCCGGTGTAGAACACCGGTCGCCCATGTTGGTGATGACCAGGTCCAATATGTTATCACCTGTGGTGGGGGTGTTGACCAGTTGATCCAAGGCGTTCGAGTTTATAAATTCTAGGAAGCATTGGGCAAGGGAGTTAGTACTTGAATAGTTCTCCCAGTTGATGTTTGGATAATTGAAATCCCCTAATATTAGGAGGTTTGGTATGACCTTCATATTTTCCAGTGTCTCCAGAAATGGGAATGGGGGTCCTGGGTCATGGTGGGTGATCTGGAGCAAGCTACAATTTGAATTGCAGTTTTGCCCCCCGTTGTTAGTTGCACATGGATGATCTCTGAGGCATTGTGCTGCGCCACTAACCTGGAGGTGTGGGTATCCTTGATGAATATGGATATACCCCCGGTTCATGTCCAACACAACCTAATGCAGTTCTCTGGCCATGGTTTGCTTGTACTTTAACATAGCATGTGACATGGCTTCCTTAGACTTTAACATGACATATGACATGGCTTCCTTAGACTTTAACAAGGCATGTAACATGATACAGAACAAATAGTGAATCAATTAGAATGACTTGGACTGAATCCCTTGGTGGTAGCAGCCATGGATAACACATTAATTAGGTAAGGTTGTAGGAAATGGATCCCAGTCTGAAGAGAGTCTGGACACAGGTTTACCACATGGTTAAAGTACGGACCATCTGCTTCATTGTTATTGTAGGAGATGTTACAGAAGGACTGAAGGAACAGTTACCCTTGATGCTGATCTCCAACTTATTTACATGTAGATTAAGGTCTTGAAAGGATGAGGAGCAGCTCCTATGAAGACTTGGTGCAGGAATGAGTGACCCATTAATAGTATCAACTTCACACGAAGTCGTTTGGAATATTAGCGAATAGACTGAGCAAGTGTAGTGTGTCTGGGTAAGGAGTAGGTTTTGTATTAGGTAGGTACCCCACCAGATGTGCAGTAGCAAGTGCTGCCCAAACGCCACCCAACATCCTGCACATTACTTTTATTGTTATTGTATGTCTGAATAAACATAAGACCTTATTCACCAAAATGAATATTCAACACTTTGCAGTTCATTCTAAATACTGGAATCCGCGTGATGTTGTAACCTTTCAGGGACACACAGGCTGTTTGTAAGTTTGTGCTTAGTTAGGGGTATTCATTACTCCTCTATGAGTCATGTGGGTACAATGTTTCAGAAAGGCTGCAGAGTGAGAAGCAATACATTGGAAACAGATTTAAGACTAACCCCACAGAAGTCCTTGTATACATTCTTGGGGGAAGAAAGGGAAGCATGCTCTGCTCTTTTTAACTGCAGAAATCAAAAACCTAGTACTAAAATAATGCTAAAAATTACTGGATACGGTAATCCTGGCTAAACAGCTAAAATGGCTGTTGGAAAATGGGTTTCGTATTAGAACAGTACCTCACAGGATGCGCAGTAGCAAATCCCGCCCTAACCATGCCTCCAGGCTGACAGGTCTGGCAGGCTATTGAATCTACCAAATATGCATTCCTGTGCTGAAATGAATATTGATAAATGCGTTCTGTCATCGCAAGGCCAGCACAGGAATGGCATTTTATTTGAAATATAGCAACTGATGATGCAGGACAGGGGAATGAGAAATGCATCACTTACCTACTCGTGCTGTGTAACAACTGCTGGTAGCAGGTCAGGGGGATGAGAAATCGGGAATAAAAAATGTACACTTCGTAGGTTGTGCAGTGTGGCTATCAACAATTAAGAAACCCCCAAATAGCAACACTTAAGAAACCACTGAATCTGCCCTCACTAAATGTACCCTCTTCCTCAATGTAGTGGGATATAGGAGTTGGTATATTGAAGTAGTGGGGGGGGTGCGGGACACAGGGGGCTTGACCCCTGCAAAAGCAAAGAGAAAAAGTAATAATTACTTTGTGCTTAAGTTTGAATTTGATATCTGCAGTAACATGGAACTGGCTTGTTCAATAAAGGCTGCTTTACAGGGATGAAGTTGGTATTGTGCATGAATATTACACAGTTTACATTAATACATGTATTACGTCGCATGCAAATTAGCATGCTTGTCAGTCATCGGGCATTTCCACACCGAATTTCCCTGTTAATCACTAGTGACACCCACCTCTGTACAGAACTAAACGTGAGGTACTGTTCTAATAGAAAATCGGAAACTGACCGAAGTACACTGGGATGCTATGAACGCACAGAATATTCAAAGTGCTTTTTTTCCCCTTCATATACGCATCCAGTAAGAAACTTCTACAATAATCTGATCTGAACATTGATCACCAGCGTGAATTAACTTTATGCAGCCTATGATTGGTTCACGTGGTTTACAGTAAAAATGTATGCTATCTTGGCCATAATTACAGTACAAAATACCCTTTTATGTTCCATTACCTTATAAATAAATAAAAAGAGCTCTGCCCATATGCAGCTGAGAACAATGCTTCTTGAAGCAGCATGCAGATGGTAAAAGTGAAAGAACAACATTGTAAATGACAACATAATGTAAGTGTGCATACAGTAGTTTCGTACAGTTTCTGTGATTTTTTTTTTTTTTTTTTTTTTTTTTTTTTTTAGCTGCTTCTGAAACTGAACTTTATAGATTCATCATATTTATTTACACACACACACACACACACGTATATATATGATCAATATTGTTTAATTTCAGGCTCAGTCTGACCGAAATAAAAAAAAAAAAAAAAAAAAATCAGCAATAAAAAATGCAGAAATGTGAGTAGTTCAGACTAGTTACCTACAAAATTTAAGTATAAATATTCTAATGAACAGAGTGTAATGTACAATATGTATATATTAATTTGGGAGCACTACAGAATACTGAAAGCCCAAAATCCTGAGACCAGTGTTCAAAATACTGAAAACTCAAAATCCTGAAAACACACAGGATACCAACACTTACTGTATTCCAGCACAAGTACATACAGAAACATATGACTGTTCAACTATATGCAGGGGCCAAGCCCCCCCCCTGCACTCCCAATGTGGGGGGCTGCGCCCTCCACACCCCCTGCTACTTCAAATCCGAAATTGCAGTTCACTGTACTACACTAAGTGCAATCTCGGAGTTGATATATTTAAGTAGCAGGGGTTGTGGGGGGGTGCAGGGGGGGTTGCCCCCCTGCTTATATTTGGGGAAAAGTAATATAGTTTGTGTTTTATTTATTTCTGTATGTACTTGTGCTGGAATATAGTAATTGTTGGTATCCTGTGTTTTTTCCAGATTTTGAGTTTTCAGGATTTTGGGCCTTCTGGATTCTGTAGCACTCCCATTAATTTATAAATGTGACATACAGGTTATTAATACTACTTCATTTTAGATGACTATGTGATCCTTGTTGGTGAGAGGCACTTTTTTAGTTCCAGAGTAACCCAAAGAGGAAAGCTTTGAACAATTTTTGGGGACATTAATGAAGATAATAATGCCACACTTGCATCATGGCAGGATGAAGCATAAGGATTTCTGTAATGTTGGCATGTCAAAAGGAGAAACAGTATACATTTGTAGCACTTTTCTATCCCATTTTACACTTTTAGCTAGGAGTCCATTATTTGTAGGAATTATGGTGAACTTAAAGTAGAGCAGTCACAAAAAATCTGTTATAAATTACTTTACGGAATCCCAAAGCACTGACTGTTACTGCACAGCTTGAATATCTTAGCCAAATCAGAAATTGCAGTTTTATCTTATCATTTTGTACAGCCTGCAGTTAATAGTTTTAGTATAAAGATATAACAGCATCAAAAGCTTTACAACAGCGTGCAGAGAGTGACCTCCTGTCATCTACAAATGTACTGTTTGGGAATCTGAGTGATACACTGACAACCTCCTGAGTTAGTGGTAGGAACCATCAGCTGGTAGCTCAGACATTTAGCTGCAAGGATTGCAGATGCTGCTGGAATGTAATTGTACCATTACATACCACCTGGGAGTTCAGACTGGTAGAAATTAGGATACTTGGTACATAATATATTAACAGTAAGACAGTAGTCCCAGAGAGTGTCAACCTGGCTTCATAAGTCAGCTGATACGTTTAAATATATTTTTGGCACAGTCTTTCCTAAATACTGAGCCATATTGTATGTTCACCGATTTATTACCCCTCTTTGCTATCACAGGATATCAGGAGAGGTATCGTCATCAACATGGTGGGTGCAGGGGACTTCCCCCTGCAAAAGCAATTATTGTACAAAAATATACTAAAGACACATGGGGGTGCAGGGGGGCCTACAAAAACAATTACTGTATGAAATTATACTAAAGAAACATGTAAGGGAACAACAGAAAATACATTTGAAAACTGTAGCAGAGAAACTGATTTAGGTGAAATAAATTTTGCTTTATATGTATGTATAACTTTGATTTAGTTGTTTTCGTATGTTTGCATCGGAGAATTAGAAACGCAGTTCAGTTGAGTCTTGACAGAGCAATGGGAGGTTGCTGCATGAGTAAGATACAAGTTCTCACAGGTATAGTGCAACAGGATGGCCTATTTTATGTTTCCTTTTTAAAGGTTATCTCAATGTCCGGTTGTAGCATCTTCCTTTCTACTAGAACAGTGCAACACTGTGGGCAGGAAAACGCCATTGTTCATGCTGAGTACATAGTGAGTTTCTGCCCGGCTAGTAATTGAGACTGTCCTTACATTTATTAATAAAAGGATAAAAAAAAAATGCAGAATAACTCCCTTAGAATGTCCATTTTTTCAGAACGACACAGTACAATCACATAATGAATATTCTCAATGAATATTCACAATGTCACCTGCAAATTTGCATGGCTTGTCAATCAGCCATGATTACCATGCCACTTCACACGGGCTTGCTCATCAGTCAATTTGGACACACCCATTTCTGCTCAGAAATGCCAGTGGAGTACTGTTTAAATCCAAAGCCAAAGATCAGTTGCATGTGTGGGTTAGTTCAGGTTTAGATAGCGGTGGTTTACGTGTGATACTTGCCTGGTTTCTGTTTTGGAAATGTAATCACTACCAGTGTGGCTTCTCAGTGTCCACAGCACTCACTCTATTCTATTAGCTGTTTGCACAATCATGGAGTTGGCGTATGTTAGTTCAAGGGGTGCAGGAGGCCTACCCTTCACATAGGGTGCAGGATAGATAGCCCTCATGCAAAAAACAATGATGATGGGTGTTTTTATGTGTTTATTTCGAGTGTATGATTTATTGACATGCATAAAACATGTAAGGTAATGGGTATGGTTGGGATTAGGAGTGTGGGCAGTTGAGCAGGTGACGTGATGTCCCCCCCAGCACCACCAAACTATGTACTAACACAAGCACTATCCCTAACTCACTCTGTGTAGTACCTTACAAAAAAATCCTTTCTGTAATAATACCACTAAACAAGACTCTTCACACACAGCAGAACACACTAAATCTATCCCCTTCTAGCCCTAACCTGCAAGCATGCATGCACCCTGCTTCTGCCAAGATTTTGTGTATATATCTGAAAGTTTCTGCAGAAAATCTCAAGGGTGTCCCCTACAGAAAAAAATCAGTTTTCCTACTTTCATTAGCTTGTACACTTGATGGAATACTTTTAATGAGTTGTGATATCAGTAAACTCTTGACAAAGAGAATATTGAACAGAGTGTAGTGCACCTGTAGTTTAGTAATGTTGAGGATTGTAATATTATGTTTGGGTCTGTGATCTGAGGTTTAGTTATTTGTGGTTGATTGTATTGTGCAGTTGCTTTTTTCAGTGATGTGAAGGTTGCTCCTGTTTGCAGCCAGACTTTCATGATATAATTGTATATAGTCATCATTAACCCCCTTATTCTGAGTCTGTAGGTGGGGTCATGGGGTCAGCTGTCGCTGTCTCAGTTCAGTAAACTGCACCTGTAGTTTTGTAATGTTGAGGACTGTAATGTTATGTTTGGGTCTGTGATCTGAGGTTCAGTTATTTGTGGTTGACTGTATTGTGCAGTTGCTTTTTTCAGTGATGTGAAGGTTGCTCCTGTTTGCAGTCAGACTTTCATGATATAATTGTATATTGTCATCTTATTCTGAGTCTGTAGGTGGGGTCATGGGGTCATGGTGTTGTCAGCTGTCGCTGTCTCATTTCAGTGCACTGCCCTGACTTCCTTGACAGTCATACCTAACTGTCACAGATCTTGTCTCATGCAGTCCATCAGTCTGTTTACTGGATGCTCTTGTTTATTCTTGCCTTGTTCCTGTTCCTTCCAAATCATCTTCACCAACTTATCTTCTGCATGTGAACCACCATAATCTGTTCACTTTGGCATTCTCTGTAATTGGAGATACTTCGACTTCTGCTCTGATATTGCCATTTCTTCATTCTTTCGCACAGGTTGCATCTTATAACCCATCTTGGGCACCTCCATCACCTCTACGTCCTCAGCTGCTGTGCCTTCACTGTCCAGGTTTCTGCATATGCAGTAGTAGTGGTTTCATTACTGTTTTGTGCACCCTTCATTTCCAATCTATTTATCGATGTCTGTATCAGCATTCTCTTTCTGTCTAGTGCGCATGTGTGCAACCTGCGTACATACATACAAAATAATAAGTAAGCAGCCATAGCCATCACTCCTTAAACTGTGGGAGAAGGTGGAGTTTTCCTTTAACTCAACTCTTGGGTTGCTTTTCTCCCTATTAATATAATTCCAGTACAGTGTAGGTACCGGAATCCTGCTTGTGCTTCACAACACTTTCATTTCCCCACTTTAGTAACAAAGGAAGGGAAAGGCCACCCACTTTTTTTAAGCTTAACTTCTCATATCATCAGTTGCAGAGGAATTTGTCTACACTTGTATGACGTACCACAGACACAGAGACATTTGTAGTCAGGAGCACAGGCTGCTGCAAACAAAACAGAGAGGTGTGAAACTTTTTCCATTGACTTTATTGCAGAGAGGAAGAGAACTTAAACTGATTCACAGCTGTTTCTAATGTAGTCATGCCTTTCACAGCAAAACAGAGCAATTATCAGTCAATGGTTCAAAGGCAGTTGTTACCTCTTTTGACAAATTTATATAAGCACCATGACAGTATATAATGCTTTAAATGTTTGTTGTTTATACTACTTTACATTTTAAGATGAGTGGTATCAAATATGTCTGTGACATTTAGAGAAAAGTCAGAAAATATTATTCTTGTGAGGTATCGGCACATTTACAGGCAGTCGTGGTGGTGCAGCGGTTAGCGTTGCCGCCTCACAGCAAGAGGTTCTCCGGTTCGATCATCGGCTGGGGTGCCTTCTGTGCAGAGTCTGCATTTCCTCCCTGTGGTCATGTGGGTTCCCACCAGGTGCTTCTGGTTTCCTCCCACATCCCAAAGACATGCTGTAGGTAGATTGGCCTCTCTAAATTGGCCCTAGGCATGCGTATGTGTGCCTTCTATGAAAGGTTGGGCGCTGGGCTGGTAGCTCAACACCGTAAAACTCCACTGCCAAAAATGAGCGGACAGGCGATCAGCTGTGGCAACTCCTAACTGGGAAAAGCCGAAAGAAGAAGATCCGCACATTTGGCGCTGGGCTGGTAGCTCAACACCGTAAAACTCCACTGCCAAAAATGAGCGGACAGGCGATCAGCTGTGGCAACTCCTAACTGGGAAAAGCCGAAAGAAGATCAGCACATTTACCAAAGTGTAGGGGGAGGGGTTCTGAATTCACCTTGGATTACAGTAAGATACTTTGAACAAAGGCGCATACAATTTAGCAACTGTTTTGCTTGCAGCTGTATAAAATAAAACAAGCCCTGAGACATACACAAATGAGGGCCATTCAAGAAATAAAAGAAGCAGTCCTGTTACAGAAGGTATACAAGATGACAGTGACAGACACTAATCCCATTATATATCTATGACATGGGAGTACACCCCTACTTCCTTATGTGTGGCATGAGTCATATAAAGCAGACTTGAAATTTATTTTTTTATTTGACATTTGTTAACTAGGTTGGTCCAACTGGGCCAGGAGCCCATTTTCAGTACATAAGCACCAAACTCTAAAATAGACAATTACAATGCA
This sequence comes from Protopterus annectens, assembly GCF_019279795.1. NCBI lineage: Eukaryota > Metazoa > Chordata > Ceratodontiformes > Protopteridae > Protopterus > Protopterus annectens. Next base: position 1,677,763,400 of record NC_056744.1, on the reverse strand, counting down.
TAAGCTGAAATACAGAGAAATACGGTACATACACATAAGAAATAATATATATTACAGCAAAAAATAAAACTAAGTAGAGCAAAAAATATATACATTTATACATGTGGTGTAGAAGTCAAGCTTATGGGTGTAATCTTTTAGTAAAACTGTGTAAAGAGAGAAAACAAGAAGTGGTAGAGTGGGATGTGTGTGTAATAAGAGTGATAACACAATAGTGTAGTGGGTTAGGTAGGGTCCTGACAGGGGCAAGACTTGCTGTTTAGTAAGTGTAGTCTAAGTTCCTTTTAAGTGTTTAGGGTTGGGGATGGATCTTATGTGTGCAGGGAGTTTATTCCAGGCTTGGGCTACAGTGCATTTGTATAGTAGTTTACCAACATTTTTGTTAGGTTGATAAATATCTAGGAATCGCTAGTTGGATGTGCACAGAGTATGAGAGGGGGGGTTTAAGAGGATACAAGGGAGAAGAGGGATGGGCTACAAATGTAAAATAAAATAAATAAATAAATAAATGGTTTATATAATACAGGGTGTGTGATTTGAAACTGAGATCGTAGGAGCTGTTGGGGGAATTCCAGCCAGTGGTGAGCGTTGTAAGGAGAGTAGGTGGCAAATCTAGCTATTATGTGGTATGTTTGTTGGGGTTTAGATAAGTTTGTAGACTGTATGTTAGTTAGGATTGGTGCAGAGCATAGAGAAGGGAGGTGAGGAGGAGAGCCAGAGCCAGGGAGAGTCTAGCGTTAGAGGTAAGGCATTTTCTATTGAAGTGGATTATGGGAAAGAGGCTTTAAGAAACATAAGATCACATTTATATGTCAAGTCCAATTTAAAGCCATTTTGCAGAAAACATATTAAAATTCTATGTGAAGCAGTCGGAGTGATTTTGAGGTGGTAAAGTAACTTAGAAAACATAGATAGTGAAAATAGAGTTTTTAGTTCTAATGTGGCGTTTCCTTTTAAAACCTTGAACCTTTACACCTTTTTGAAAATGACTTGTCATAGCATTTAAAATTGTATGCAAAATAAATAACCTTCCACTTACATAAATGACACATTTAAAAATGCACAAGTATGATATTAATTGTCTCCGTATGCAACTCTATACCAACTTCCACTGTGTTTGTATGGAATATTTGTATGGAAAACTGTTGTAATTCATAGGTTCATACTAGGCTATCTGCCCTAGGGCATTTATAAGCCTAGCCAGAGTGTGTGTGGCTTTCACCACCCCTTAGGATGAGAATACTATACCCATTAGTTTGCTGTGCCTCTGTCCAGCAGTGATACAGAGATGATTCCCGGGGTAAACCTACGATCTCCCATCCACTCGTCAAGATTTCTCTTGAACAGAGTCAGTGAGGGGCTCTGCCTCACATGGACTGGGATTCTGTTCCATAGTGTAGGGAGTCTCTGGGTGATGAATCTGTCCCTCCAGCACGTCCTATTTATATCCGTGTTGAGGTTTAAGTCTCTTGCTCTCGTGGCTCTGGTGGATTTGGATTTTTGAGGTGGAGCATGTCCATTAATTCGGGTTGGACATGGCCTTGTATGTCAGGCACAGATCACCTCTGAGCAGACGGTATGCGACTGAATAGAGCTGGAGTTTCTTCAGTCGGGCATCGTATGACATATGTTTGAGCCCCTTTATCCTTTTGGTGAGGAACTTTTGGGGTCTTTCCAACTGCTGCAGGTGTCAGGTAAGGTACATTCCGAATGGGGCGTTGTACTCAATCATTGGTCTGATAAGTGAAGAGTACAGGTTACAATGACCTCTCCTGATCTGGATGTGAATCCCTTCATGATCAGGTGGGCAATGTAGAAGGTCTTCCTAACCACTTTGGCAATGTGAGTGTCAAAAGAGAGGTTACTGTCAACTTGGGTCCCCAGGTCCCTGATAACTTCTTCCGTGTTTAATGGATTACCACCTATGTGGTAATTAGGGTTACCTTGTTTTTCCCAAAGGGTATGACTATACATTTTTGGCATTTAGCTTAAGGCCATGGCTCTGGCACCAGTTATCCATTTCTATGAGACCTTTCTGGAGGATGTCTGCGTCTGATGGAGTGTCAATTATGGTGCCCAGTTTGCAGTCATCTGCAAATTTTGTCAGCCACAATCCCCCTATGTTTGCCTGCACTTCAGAAAATAAATGCCGAACAAGAGGGGCCCAGGACTGAGCCCTGTGGGACACCGTCGTGACCGGCTTAGTCTGACATGGCACCAGCAACTCTAACCCTGTGTGTTCTGTCCTTGAGCCAGTTTGCAACCCATCTTGTGACATATGGGTTTACATCTAAGCTGGTGAGCTTTTCTATGATGCCCGAGTGGGGTATTGTGTCGAATGCTTTTGCTAGGTCAAGGTAGGCTGTGTGAACTGCCTTACCCTCATCAATGGCCTTAGTGACTGTTTGAAAAGTCAACCAAGTTCAAGAGGCAGGATCTGCCCTTGACAAAGCCAAATTGGGTAGGATCCAGTGTCTGTAGGTCCCCAATGTCTTTATTTATGAGTTCCATTATGATCCTCTCCATAGCTTTGCAGACAAGGCTCGTCAAGCTTATGGGGCGGTAATTTCCAGGGTCCGTAGAAGCACCGCCTTTGTGGAGTGGGACCACAGTTGCCGTCGCCATTCTTTGGGCACGATCCTGTAGTAAGGCTAAGATTAAACAGCAGCCTTATGTGTGGGTTTAGTTCCTCATTGAGTTCGTGTAGCACACAGCCGGGGACATCGTCCGGTCCCATTGATGCTGTGTTTTTTGCTTTAGAGAGAGCAGCTCTCACCTGGGCATCTGAGATGTTTGGGAGGCTAGACTCTGGTGGGATAGATATTTCTCCTTTGGGGAGGGAGGAAGAAATTTGCACTGAACCTGTCTGCCAGTATGTTGGCAATGTCTGTGGGTTCAGTGATTTTTTTATCATTTTGGACTAATTCTGAGCATATCTGGGAGTTTCCACCCAGGTTTCTAACATAGCTAAAGAAGGCTTTATAATTGTCTTTTGTGTCATTAGCGATTTTTCTCTCAAAGTTGGCCTTGGATGATTTTATGAGTGATCGTAGTTTTTTGCTAGTATTGATCAGAGATGCCTTCCCATTTAGGGATTTTGCTCTGTCATGTAGTAGCTTTCTCCTCTTGTTGTAGAGTTTGTTTATGGCTGGAGTCCACCAGACCAGGCGCCTGCCTTTGGTGGAAAAGGTCTTGATTTTATTAGGGATTGCTTGATCCATACATTCCTGGAGGTGCTCGTAGAAGGCATTTGTAAGGGTTTCAGCAGCGTGGGTTGTGGTTTCCACTGGCTCGGGGCCTTGAAGGATACCATTCAGTCTTAAGAAGTGTGAAGTTTACTTTTGAGAAGTTCTTCACTGTGGTCTTTTTTGCTGGGGGTGGGGGCGGGATGTGGATCTCCAGTGAGATTAATTTATGGTCTGATCTCACCAATGAGGGATATACTTCGGTGTGGAGCATTTTGTCCCCATGTTTGTGATGATCAGGTCTAGTATATTTTCTCCTCTTGTGGGAATGGTGACTAGTTGTTCCATAGCATTTGAGTTTATGAACTCAAGGAACCTTTGGGCTAGGGTGTTGGGGCTTGAGTAATGTTCCCAGTCTATGTTTGGGTAGTTGAAGTCACCCAATATGATGGTGTTTGGAGAGACATTTATACTCTCCAGTGTCTTCAGGAAGGCTGTGTGGGTTTCCTGAGTTTGAGAAGGTGGTCTGTAGCATGTTACAAACTGTAGGGCAGTTTTACCTATGGTTAATTGCACCTGGATGGTCTCCGATGCTTCGCGGCGTTGCCACTAACCTGGAGGTGTGGGTATCCTTTATGAATATGGATACTCCCCTCCTTTGTAGTTCGGTCCGGATTTTGGGGCGGAACGCATGATATGAGGTATAACCTGATAGTGCTGGGGTGCTCTCAGGAGCCTTGAACCAGGTTTCAGTCACAGCACAAACATCGATGTTCTCCATACTGAGGAGGGCTTCGAGGCGTGCATCTTGAGGTTTAGACTTCTGGCATTGAGCAGTATTACCCTTAGTTTTTCTCCATTTTGTTTTCTAGGCGGTAGGTTTATCATTTGAGCCTTGCCTAAAAAGGCACTATGGGGGTGGCAAGAGCCTTTGCCAATATCCGGAAGCCCAGGGTGACAGGTGCAAGCCGTCCCTTATGAAGCAGCGTGGCTTGTCAAGCATGTCATCCCAGGCAGACAGACATTGGATCCCCTTAGAATGACACCAGTAATTAAGCCAATTATTAAAGCTGATCATTTTGTCTCTGTATTGTGGCATCATTCTTGGTGAGGGTAGGATACTGCTCAGGGTCAGGGTCATACCGGCCTGGGCTACATAATCTGAGAGCTCCTCTATGTCTCTTTTCATGTAGTCCAGGGAGGTATGCGTCTCAGGTCGTTCACACCGGCATGGACAATGACTGAGTCATACTTGTACTTGCTGTGGAGTGACCTGAGTGCTTGTGTTATGTGGCGGATTCTAGCGCCTGACAGGCAGCTAACTGTGATCTTTTCCTTGTTCAGTCTGGTGAGTGGGACATCAGTGTGTCTGACTATGGAGTCACCTATAACAAGTGTGTCTGGCATTGTGTTTGGCCTTAAGGGCTGTGACTGTTTAGCACACTGACTTTGAGAACTATGTGTTGCATGTCTTATGTCTTGAGGTGGCAGTTGCTTGGGTGTCTGCTTTGGAGGCCTCTGTAGTTTTGGTAGATTTTTGATCAGTGCCTCCGAGTATGTCTTTGTGTGTTTGTGTTTGTTTTGCAGTTGTTTTGCAGTTGTGATAGTTCTATGTGAAACTGGGTTTGTGGTGTGCGTGGTTTCCTTCTCCTCCTGTCTGGTCTTGCCAGTCCTGAGTTGAGAGAGCTCAGCCTCCAGTTTGGCTATATAGTTGCATCTCTCACATGTATTTGTGTTTTGTGGGAGAAGGAGTGGGTTGTCTGTGTACATGAGGCAATTGTAACATTGCCTCAAGATGCCTAGATTCACCAGCTGAACAGGAGAGGACGCTAGCAACTGACCCTTCGACATGCTAGAAAAAGTGAAAAAGTTTGCTGTGTAACTGAGTCAGAAGGGACCTATAGGGAAATGGGTACTCAAGGGGATTCTAGGCTAATGTAGTAATTTGTTTAGTATACAAGTACTTTACCTATATAAAAATGCTTTAGGAGCAAGTGCTGAGCTATTGCGATAGACAATAGACTGTTTAGATTGCAAGTAGAGAAGTTCAAGAGAAAAATTGAAGAGCAGACTTACAGAGCCAGAAATAGTTTAACCTTGTTTAACCGGCGCTGCCCGATGGTGCTCTATGGGCAACTCGCTAAATCACGCAAAAGCGCTAAAGCGGGCTTTATAGCAGGGGGTTGAAAAGACCTAGGAATTGACCCAAAATGGCCAATAGACTACAAGTTTCTGGCTGGAACCACTGCTCTAGGGACAAATAGGCTGCTCAGTGCTCCCCACTCCCACTGGTGAACAAAGAAGCTTCCCTTTATCCAAATAAGGATATGGAATAGCACAGGAACCAAGCCAAAGCCCAGAGATCAGCAAACTCTGAAGACTGGACTATTCTAGTTCAGTAAGGTGGGAAAACAAGATTTTTTTTTTGCAGAAAACAGAGGAAAAACAGACAGTAAATGCTTTTAAACGGCTAGCGCACTTGAGTGTGTTAGCCTACAGGTAAAATTAAGCAACAAATAACTTTTTTAAAAGTGCAAAACAGTTAATCAACACAAAAACAGTTTAAATAGAATGCAGAGCTGTATAAACAGGCGAAAATGCAGTCGCTAAGCAGTAAATCAAAAGCCAGAAAAAAATACTTAAATCAGGAAAAAGTCACTCTTTTGCTCTCTGCTGCTTGTAGAACTCTGCAGGACACCACGAGGAGCTGTGCTGAGTTGAATACAAGCAAAAAAGCGCGCTAAAGCGGGCTTTATTACAGGGGCTGAAAAGAGCTAGGAATTGACCCAAAATGGCCAATAGACTACAAGTTTCTGGCTGGAACCACTCCTCTAGGGACAAACAGGCTGCTCAGTGATCCCCACTCCCACTGGTGAACAAAGACGCTTCCTTTTATCCAAATAAGGATATGGAATAGCACAGGAACCAAGACAAAGCCCAGAGGTCAGCAAACTCTGAAGACTGGACTATTCTAGTTCAGTAAGGCGGAAAACAAGATTTTTTTTTTTTTGTTTTTTTCTTTTTGCAGAAAACAGAAGAAAAACAGACAGTAAATGCTATAAATGCTTTTAAGCGGCTAAGCGACTTGAGTGTGTTAGCCTACAGGTAAAATTAAGCAACAACTAACTTTTTAAAAGTGCAAAACAGTTAATCAACACAAAAACAGTTTAAATAGAATGCAGAGCTGTATAAACAGGCTAAAATGCAGTCGCTAAGCAGTAAATAATCAAAAAAACAGAAAAAAATACTTAAATCAGTTATAGCAAATACAGTTATAACAAATGCTCTGAAATATACTGTATATTTCCAAAATGTTTGAGAAGGACAGTCGGAACACAAGAAGGTTCAGGCGAAAGAGAAAAAAAAAGTTTTGTTTTACTTTTTGAAAGGGAAAAGGAGGAACAGAAGGCCTTATCAAATGTTCTCTCTGTATTAAGCAGAATGAGCTAATGACACTAGACTGGGAGGTGTGTCACAGTAGGGGCGGGCAACTGCAAAGCCACCAAGTATAACAGCAAGACACCAACAGGGAGGGAGGGTGGGACAAAATAGCCTACAAGACAGCAAGCACTACAGAGACAAATGAAAGTTTTTAAACAGATAAGGATTTGTGAAGATACTGAATAGACAAAGTGCTTTATATATATTAAATTGTAAAAACAGTAACCTGTAAAAATAATCAAAAAAAAAAATCAAGATGATACTTTATATTTTGTAGCTCAGCTGCAGTCACAACTTCTCTAGTCTGCACTGTGTGCAAAAGACAGAAACTTTTTTTTTTTTTTTTACAAGAACACAAAAGAACCAGCCCCCACTAGCCAAGAGATAATTACACAGAGGAGATGTTTCATATACAATAGCCTACCAGACAGCAAGCACTAGAGACAAATGAAAGTTTTTAAACAGATAAGGATTTGTGAAGATACTGAATAGACAAAGTGCTTTATATATATTAAATTGTAAAAACAGTAATCTGTAAAAATAATCAAAAAAAATCAAGATGATACTTATATTTTGTAGCTCAGCTGCAGTCACAACTTCTCTAGTCTGCACTGTGTGCAAAAGACAGAAACTTTTGTCCACAGTCTTTCTTTTAAGGCACTCCGCAAACTAATGTAGTTACTTAAACCAGAGACCCTTTATCCAATAGTAGCTGCTACTTTAGTTTGTTATACCTTAAATCTGTATTATAGTCACCACCCTTGGGCCCCAGAGTATAAAGAACTATTGCAGAGAAAAAAAAAACTTACTGTATATTTGGCATGCCATAGTTTCCTTGCACAGAACATTCTTTGAAGCATTTTGTATTCCTTATAGATGCTCATTGGCATAACTTTCTTTAACTTTGGCAAACTGCATCATAGCCAGAGTGTCATGTGATATAAACCAGTGCAGTTCTAATATAATTAAAATATTCATTGGTACCATACATGTAGAACAAATGACTAAAAAAAAACATGTCCCTTGTAGTAATTACACACACAACATCTGAAAGTCTCTTTAATTACATTGTTCTATAAACAAAGTTCTTGAAAATTATATAGTCATTCTGTTTTAACAGTATATTTAAATCGAGCATGCTCATACATGTAAATGTGGGTTGACATCTGGCAACCCTGGAACTATCATCTCTTGCAATAGGCAGGTTTCTTTGTTTATTTCCTTCCTTCCTTTATTTGTTTTAATCACTAAGTCTCCGTATATTATCCCTACAGTTGCACTGGGCTCAAAGTACAGACGTGGTTCAGACCTTTGGGGGTGTTTTCTTTTGGGGTTGCT
>NC_056744.1:1677736702-1677754936 GCF_019279795.1 Protopterus annectens | reverse complement strand
CTTTGGAGAAGTTTTTCATGGTGGTTACCTTTGTGGGGGGGATGTGGGAGAGATGTGGATTTTCAAGGTGATTAGTTTGTGGTCGGATCTAACCAGGGAAGAGTTGACTATTGGTGTAGAGCAACAGTCGCCCATGTTAGTAATGACCAGGTCAAGGATGTTGTTACCTCTAATAGGGGTAAGAACAAGCTGGTCCAGAGCATTGGAATTAATGAATTCCAGAAAGCACTGGGCAAGTGTATTAGTACAGAGTAGTTTTCCCAGTTACTGGAGAGGTAGTTGAAGTCGGCCAGTATGAGAGTGTTAGCTTTGACCCTAATATTCTCCAGGGTGCTTAGGAACGTGGCGTGCAAGTCTTGGGACATGGTTAGGGACCTACAGCAGACTATGACCTAAATCGCTGTCTTACCCAATGTTAGCTGCACCTGAAGTATCTCAGATGCATTATGTTGGGCTACCAGTCTGGAGGTGTGCGCATCCTTTATGAATATGGAAACACCACTGCCTTTGGAGCTTTGGTCCAAGTTCTGGGGCTGAAAGGTGTGGAATGAGTTATAGCCCGGTAGTGCAGGGGTGATTTCTGCTGCCTTGAACCAGGTCTCTGTTACAGCACAAATCTCAATGTTCTCCATTTTAAAGAGCACTTCAAGTGAGTGCATTTTGAGATTTAGACTTCTAGCATTGAGAAGCACAACCCTCAAGATTGCATTTGTTTGTAGCTGTTATGGTGGTAATTTTGTCTTTGGGACACCTCCTAAAAAAGGCACTATAGGGGTGGGAAGAGCCTTGGCCAGTATCCGGAAACCCAGGGGTGACATGCAGGCCATCTCTGGCAAAGCATCGAAGTCTGTCAATTATGTCATCCCAGGCAGACAGATACTGGATCCCCTTAGAATGACACCATGTTGAAATCAATAATTTTCTGCTTGTACTGCGGTATCATTCTGGGTGATGGTAGGATGTTGCTCAGGGCTAGGGTCATACCAGCCTGGGCTACATAATCCAAGAGCTCCTCCATGTCTCTTTTCATGTTGTCCAGGGAGGTACATCTCAGGTCATTCACACACACATGTACAATGACAGAGTCATATTTGTACCTGTTGTTGAGGGACCTGAGTGCATGTGTTATGTGCGGATCCTGGTGCCTGACAGGCAGCTGACTGCTGCTTTCTCCTTATTCAACCTAGTGAGTGGGACATCAGTGTGCCTCACTATCGAGTCACCTATGACTAGTGTGTTGGGCATGCTGTTTTGCCTTAGGGGCTTTGGTTGAGTGGCACACTGTTTAGGAAAGATATGTGTCTTGTGATTAGTGTTGTGTTGTGGTGGCTGGGTGCTTCTGTGCCTTGGAGGTCACTGCTGTTTGGATAGATTTTTATTGAGAGCCTCTGTGAAGATGGGTGTGTGGTTTGTGTTGTTATGTGAAGGCAGTGCTGGTGTGTGTTCTGGAGGGCTATTTGTTCCATGTGGTGTGCCCCAAGTGTTGACCAGCTATTCTGGTCTTGGCTGGAGAGTGCGTGCCTTCCAGTTTGGATATATAAGTGCATCTCTCACAAGTCTGAGTGTTGGGAGGTAAGAGGAGAGGGTTGTCAGTGTACATGAGGCAGTTGCTACATTGTCTCAGGATGCCCAAGTTCACCAGGTTAATAGGAGAAAGTACAGGGAACTGACCTTTAGACATGCCTGGAGGGGTGGGCATTAATAAATACTGGAGCTGTTTCCTTGTAGAATATTTAGTGCTGGTAGCACTTTTGTGTGCTACAATAATTGCTACAAGATGTCTGGTAAAGTGCTCAACTAATAAGCTAGTAAAAGTGCAGGAGAAGAGAGAACTAACAGATCTAAGGGAAAAATTGAAGAGCAGACTTTGGCATTGCTCAGAAGCTTACAAACAGTCCTGGATACAGCAAATCTGTAGCTGGACTAGACTAGTTACAGGAAAGACAGGGAACAAGCACAGACATGGGCTTTTAAACCAGAAAGTTGAAAGAGATAGAAAAACTGCCCACACAGCCAATAACTACAATTTCTGGGCCAAAAACTACTCCTATAGTGGTAGATGGGCTACCTAGTACTTACCACTCCCACTGATAAGCTAGAAGGCTTTCCTCCAGTACAGAAAGGCTTGGGGGGGCTCAGAAACTTACAAACAGTCCTTGATACCACAAATCTGTACCTGGACTAGACGAGTTACAGGAAAGGCAGGAAACAAGCGCAAATGCGGGCTTTTAAACCAGAAAGTTGAATGGAAAAACTGCCCAAATGTCCAATAAACTACAATTTATGGGCCAAAAGCCATTCCTCGTGTGGTAGATAGGCTACCTAGTGCTTACCACTCCCACTGATAAGCTCAAAGGCTTCCCTCCAACACAGAAAGGCTTGGGGAGGGCTCAGAAGCTTACCAACAGTCCTGGATACAGCAAATATGTATCTGGACTAGACTAGTTACAGGAAAGGCAGGAAACAAGTGCAAACACGGGCTTTTCTGAGTCATACAAAGCATTATGGGAAAAAGAAAGCGTTGAGGGAGAACACGATTGCGTTGATACATCAAGCCCCATTGGTAGCCATGTTGTGGAAAACAGCCTAAAAATTACAAATAAAGCACTTAAGAGTGATTTTGATGTGTTAAAATAGGTCAGGAAACAAAGATAGAGTGAAAAAAAACAGACTTTTATTTTAGTCCTAGAGTGGAGTTTTCCTTTAAAATGAAGAGTATTAATATTACCAACCCACAATGATGACTTTGGTCTTCTTGAAACAGGTCAATTGTAATATTAAAGTTTTTAGACAGTGTTGATGAAGGTTTATAGTCTTACTTGGTAGTGACTGGAAAGCTAGGTTAGATGTGAATTCTGAAAGGCCATCTAAACCTAGTATATGTGCATATCATGAAAAACATGTCAGGTTGCTGCAATTTTTTTAAATGCAAGACAGTTGAACAGATGGATGTCAAGTGTAATTCCCTTAAAGAAATATGCAAACAAATCACAAAGTTACATTATATTCCCAAAATTATTTTTGTTATGACAATATTTAATTACTGCAAATTTAAGTACTATTTCTTCTGTGTAATCATTTGACAGCTATTTCAGTTGGAAGCAAGACAAAATTAAAAAAAATATCCAATTGGTTTAAATCAGATGAATTTTGTCACCAAGTAGTTATCTTGGGATTAGTGCTTCTGTTTTCTCCTGGTGAGAGAAGGAGTGCAGTTTTATTATTTTATGGAGACTGCTGATCACCAGAAAGTTTAATACTGTTAACTTTTTTATAGGTGACAGCTTGGAATCTGTGCTTATACTCTGATCCTGGTGAGAGTAGAAGCAGAGTGTACTGATTCCTGACTCTTTCTGGTTGGACAGTGAGTGTTTGTGTTTAACGTACCTGATTGGTCTGGTTGCTATTCGCGGCATCTACCAGAAAAAGGCTACAAGCCTGTAGACCCTCGTATCATCTGGGACAAGACTGTGGATCACTAAACAGGCCATAGTCTGCTTCTCTTCTTGGGACTGCTGCTAACATTTTACTTCTTGTGAGAGAAGAAGCAAAGGAGTATTGTATCCCACCAGGGTGAAGCTGTGCTGAGACCAGCATTAGTAGTAGCCAGGCAGTAGTCATTTATGCGACTCCCCTCTTTTCATCATTCTTGACAAGCTAATTCTTTATTTTTCAGTAAGTACTGCTTGATTTCTTTCTAACTTCAGAATATCTGCCTAAATACTTCATCCTTAAATTTTCAGGGTCTACATATTAGTTTCCTCTCAAGTGTTTGGCAGTGCTCCGTACAGACTCAGACACCTTGTGTGACATTTTTCCTGTAAAAGGAATATATAAGGAAACAGCTCCAGTACTTAGTAGTAATGACCATCCCTCCTGGTATGTCCAAAGGTCAGTTACCTGTGCTTTCTCCTATTATCCTGGTGAACTTGGGCATTCTAAGGCAATGCAGCAACTGCCTCATGAACACAGACAACCCTCTCCTCTTACCTCCCAACACTCACACTTGTGAGAGATGCACTTGTATCTCCAAATTGGAAGCCATGCACTCTCAAGCCAAGACCGGAATAACTAGTCAAGAGGAGAAGGTCAACACCTGCACCACACAACATGCAATGCATAGGTCTCCAGAACACCCACATCACAGCTGTCACATAGAAACACAAACCACACACCCACCTTCGTGGAGGGTCTCAACAAAAATCTACCCAAACACCAGAGACCTCCAAGGCAGAAATCCACTCAACCAGCACAACACAGCACAAATCACAAGACACATAGCTCACCTAGACTGTGTGCCCCTCAACCTAAGCCCCTAAGGCAAAACAGCTTGCCCAATACAATAATCATAGGTGACTCGACATTGAGGCACACTGATGTCCCACTCACTAGGCTGAATAAGGAGAAGGTAACAGTCAGCTGTCTATCAGGTGCCAGAATCTGACACACAACACATGCACTCAGGTCACTCCACAACAAGTACAAGTATGACTCTGTCACTGTTCATTTGGTTGTGAATGACCTGAGATGCACCTCCCTGGACTACATGAAAAGAGACATAGAGGAGCTCTTGAATTATGTGGCCCAGGCAGGTATGACCCTAGCCCTGAGCAGTATCCTACCGTCGCCCAGAATGATACCAGAGTACAAGCAGAAAATGACTGACTTCAACAACTGGGTAAGTTTCTGTGGTCATTCTAAGGGGATCCAGTATCTGTCTGCTTGGGATGACATGGTTGACCGACCTTGATGCTTTGCCAGAGATGGCCTGCATCTGTCATCCCTGGGTTTCCGGATATTGGCTAAGGCTCTTGCCACCCCATAGTGCCTTTTTTAGGCAATGTTCAAAAGACCAAATTACCACCATAACAGCTATAAATAAAAGCAATCTGAGGGTCATGCTGCTCAGTGCTAGAAGCCTAAATCTCAAGATGCACTTGCTCGAAGCACTCCTCAAACTAGAAAACATCGACATTTGTGCTGTAACGGAGACCTGGTTTAAAACAGCAGAAAGCACCCCTGTGCTACAAGGCTATAACTCATTCCATACCTTTCGGCCCCAGAACATGGACCGAAGCTCCAAAGTTGGTAGTGTCTCCATATCATAAAGGATATGCACACCTCCAGACTAGTAGCCAGCATAACGCATCTGAGACACTTCTGTTACAACTAACTTTGGGTAATACAGTGATTCAGGTTGTAGCCTGCTATAGGTCCCCAACCATGTCCCAAGACTCTCATTCCACATTCCTACGCACCCTGGAAGGTATTAGGGTCCAATCCAACACTCTCATAGTAGGTGACTACAACTACCCCTCCATCAACTGGGAAAACTACTCATGCACCAATACACTGTCCCAACACTTCCTGGAATTCATCAATTCCAATGCCCTGGACCAGGTTATTCTTACCCCCACTAGAGGAAGCAACATCCTTAACCTGGTTATTACTAACATGGGCAACCATTGCTCTACACTAATAGTCAATTCCTCCCTAGTTAGATCCGACCACAAACTAATCACCATGGAAATCCACATCTCAGCCACACCCCCTGCAAAGGTAACCACCATGAAAAATTTCTTCAAAGCTGACTTTGAGCTCCTAAAAACAGAGGTGGCTAACTTCACGGCACCCATGTCAATGGAAAATAGATGCATGACTGCTGAATCATACACCAATACAAACACGTACATAAATGCATGGAACTATGACTGTCATTGTCCATGTTGGTGTGAATGACCTGAGACATACCTCCCTGGACTGCATGAAAAGAGACATGGACGAGCTCTCCGATCTTGCAGCCCAGGCAGGTATGACCCTAGCCCTGAGTAGGTGGGGGTGTGTCCATATTCATTATGGATATCCACACCTCCAGGCTACGTAAGCCTAGCCAACAAGGTTCCCTGGCTTACGCCACCCAAGAAAGTTATTTTCCTGTGCCATTGTTGAGCAGAGACAAAGAAGTGATCCCTGGGGTGTATTTCCTATTTCTCATCCACTCATCAAGATTTTTCTTGAAGAGTGCTAATGAAGAACTTTGCTTGACATAGATGGGTAGCCTGTTCCAGAGTATGGGAAGTCTCTGGGATAGGAATCTATCCCTCCAGCATGTCCTGTTTATTGTGGTGACAAGGTTTAGGTCCCTAGAGCGTGTAGCTCAGAGGGATTGGGATATTTTTAGGTGTAGCATGTCCAACAGCTCTGGGTGTGATACAGCTTTATATGTTAGGCAGAGATCACCTCGGAGTAGGCGATATGCTATGGAGTAAAGCTGGAGTTTTTTGAGACGGTCAGTGTAGGGCATTTGTTTGAGTCCAGTAATTCTCTTTGTGAGGTACTTCTGTGGCCTTTCCAGCTGCTGCAGATGTCTTGTGAGGTACATTCCAAAGGGGCATTGTACTCTATAATGGGTCTAATGAGTGTCGAGTAGAGGGGAACGATGACCTCTTTTTTCCTGGATGAGAACCCTTTTATGATGAGGTGTGCCACGTAGAAGGACTTCCTGACTACTGTGGCGATGTGACTATCAAAGGAGAGACTACTGTCCACCTGGGTCCCAAGGTCTCTTATCATGTATTCGGTGTTAAGTAGATTGCTGCCTATGTGGTAGTTCATGGGTACAGAGTTTTTACCAAAGGGGACGACACTGCACTTTTTGGCACTGAGCTTGAGGCCATGGTTCTGACACCAGGCATCTGTCTCAGAGAGGCCCTTCTGTAGGATGTTCACATCATTTGGGGACTTGACTATGGCTCCTAGTTTGCAGTCATCTGCGAACTTCGTTAGCCAGAGGCCTTCTGTGTTAGCCTGTACTTCAGAGAAGATGAGCGGTCCCAGGACGGAACCCTGTGGTACTCCACTTGTCACTGGTTTGAGGTCAGATTTAGAGTCTGCAACTTTTACAGTGTGGGTTCTGTCAGTGAGCCAGTTGGCAATCCATCTTGTGACGTAGGGATTTATTCCTAGTTTATTGAGTTTAGCTATAATTCCAGAATGGGGGATGGTGTCGAAAGCCTTGGCAAGGTCAAGATAGGCTATGTGAACCACCTTACCCTCATCTACGGCTTTGGTGACTGCCTCAAAGAAGTCGATCAGGTTCAGGAGGCATGATCTGCCTTTCACAAACCCGAACTGGGTGTTATCCAGAGTTTGGAGGTTACCAATGTCTATGTTCCATGATGAATCGCTCCATGGCCTTGCAGACCAGGCTCGCCAGGCTAACAGGTCTATAGTTCCCGGGATCAGTGGTGGCTCCCCCTTTGTGGAGTGGGATATCTGTTGCTGTGCGCCATTCAGTGGACACAAAGCCTGATGTGAGGCTATTATTGAACATCGTGCTTAAGTGAGGAGCCAGTTCATTCTGAAGTTCGTGTAAAATGCAGCCTGGGATGTTGTCCGGTCCCATGGATGCTGTGTTTTTGGCTTTAGAGAGTGCAGCTTTCACCTGCGTAGTTGTGATTACAGGGACTCTGCATTCTTCCTGTATAGATATGGGCCCTTTAGGGGGTGGGGGGGGTAAAGTTAGCACTGAACCTATCTGCCAGGATGTTGGCAATATCAGTTGGTTCTGTAATTTTCATGCCTTTGTGCTGTAACTCAGAGCAGATCTGGGTGTTGCCATTGAGATTCTTGACATAGCTATAGAATGCTTTGTGGTTGTCCTTGGAATTAGTGGCGATTTTATTTTCGTAGCTAGCTTTGGAGGATCTTATAAGGGATCTCAGCTTCTTACTGAGGCTGACCAGGGAGCTCCTCCACTCATGGGATTTTACTCTCTTTTTGCAACAGTTTCTTCCTTCTGTTGTACAGTTTGTTTATGGCAGGGGACCACCAGATTGGCTTCCTTTTTTTTGAGGATAGCGTCTTGGTTCTGTTTGGGATAGCACGATCCATGCACTCATGTAAGTGCTTATAGAGTGCATTTGTGTAGGATTCAGCAGTTGTAACTGTATTGTCCATCTGCATGGGTGGCATGAAGTTCACTACTTCTGTCTTAAGAAGCATGAAGTTGGCTTTGGAGAAATTTTTTACTGTGGTTTCCTTAATGGGGGGTGGGGTTGGGATGTGGATATCAGGGGTGATTAGCTTATGGTCGGATCGGACCAACGAGGAGTTGACTTCAGGTGTGGAAAACTGGTCACTCATGTTGGTAATGACTAGGTCCAGGATATTGTTGTCCCTGGTTGGGGTGTGGATATGTTGATCTAGGGCATTGGAGTTTATGAATTCCAGAAAGTGTTGTGCTAGGGAGTTGGTACATGAGTAGTTTTCCCAGTTAATGGTGGGGTAGTTGAAGTCACCCATTATTAGAGTGTTTGGTTGAACCCTAATATTTTCCAGTACATCAAGAAAAGAGGAGTGGGAATCCTGGGGCATGGTTGGGGATCTGTAGCAAGCTACAATTTGGATTGCAGTTTTGCCAAGAGTTAGTTGCACTTGGATAACCTCGGATGCATTATGCTGAGCAACTAGCCTGGAGGTGTGGATATCCTTAATGAATATGGACACACCCCCACCTTTGGTGTTTCGGTCCAGGTTACATGGCCGAAAAGTGTGGTATGAGTTATAGCCTGGTAGTGCAGGAGTGCTCTCTGGAGCCTTGAACCAGGTCTCAGTCACTGCACAGATATCGATGTTCTCCATTTTAAGGAGTGCCTCAGTCAGCCTTAGCCAGTATCCGGAATCCCAGGGGCGACAGGTGCAGGCCATCTGTGGCAAAGCATCATGGTCTATTGACCATGTCATCCCAAGCAGGCAGATACTGGATCCCCTTAGAATGACACCAGAAGCTTAGCCAATTGTTGAAGTCAATCATTTTGTCCTTGTACTGCGGTATCATTCTGGGCGATGGCAGAATGCTAATTAACAAGGATATAGGGAATCTCCAAACTCTAGATTCCACACAATTTGGTTTTGTGAAAGGTAGATCATGCCTGCTAAACCTGACTTCTTTGAGTCAGTCACCAGAGCTGTGGATGAGGGCAAGGCAGTTCATACAGCCTACTTCAATCTGGCCAAGGGCTTTTATACCATTCCCCACTCAGGAATTATTGATAAACTCACCAAACTAGACATCAACCCCTATATCACTAGGTGGGTTGCAAATTGGCTCACAGATAG
This sequence comes from Protopterus annectens, assembly GCF_019279795.1. Lineage (NCBI taxonomy): Eukaryota > Metazoa > Chordata > Ceratodontiformes > Protopteridae > Protopterus > Protopterus annectens. The sequence goes on along the minus strand of NC_056744.1, from coordinate 1,677,745,816 downwards.
AACCCACAGTGTGAAAGTAGTGGACTCAAGTCAGACTGCCGACCAGTCATTAGTGGAGTCCCACAGGGATCGGTCCTGGGTCCTCTCCCGTTTGGCATCTATTTCTCAGAAGTCCAGGCCAACACGGAGGGACTCTGGCTGACCAAGTTCGCAGACGACTGCAAGCTGGGAGCCATTAACTCCCCAAGTGATGTAGACATCCTACAGAAAGGCCTCACTGAGACCAATGACTGGTGTCGAAACCATGGCCTTATGCTTAATGCCAAAAAAGCATCATCATCCCCTTTGGGAAAAACTCAGTTCCCACTAATTACCACATAGATGGAAGCCCACTGAACACTGAAAGTGTTATAAGAGATCTGTTGACACAGTTTGACAGCAACCCCCCCTTTTACCACATTGCCACTGTGGTCAGAAAGTCCTTCTATGTGGCACATCTCATTACCAAGGGTTTTGCATCCAGGAAGAAAGAGGTCATCATCTCTCCGTACTCTTCTCTCATTAGGCCAATCATCGAGTATAATGCCCCATTTGGCATGTACCTCACTAGACACATGCAACAGCTGGAAAGGCCACATACGTACCTCATGAAGAGGATCCTAGGCCTTAAACACGTCCTACATGGACAGACTCAAAAATCTCCAGCTATTCTCTGTCTCATATCGTCTACTAAGAGGCGATCAATGCTTGACTTACAAAGCCATGTCTGACCCAGCTCTGTTAGAAATGCTAGATCTAAAGAAATCCAAATCCCTCCACACCACACACTCCAGAGACCTCAACCTCATTACCACAATCAACAAAACATGCTGGAGGGACAGGTTCATAACCCAGAGACTGCTCATGCTCCGGAACAGACTTCCCATACCTGTCAAGCAGAGTACCTCACTGGTGCTCTTCAAGAGAAATCTTGACGAGTGGATCGGAAACAGAAAGTTCACCCTGGGGATCACTTCAGTGGCTCTACTTGACAGAGGCATTGTGAAATAACATTGGGTGGCAAGATGCCAGGGCACTTCTATGGGCTAAGCTAGTAAAGGCTCCAGGACCATTAGCCTAGTACACACCTATGAACAATATAAATGTGACAATACATAGCTGAGTGTATAACACTGATGCAGCAACCTCTTTCAAATACAAATGGTATGAAATTTAAAGTGCCCACATACTGTCATACGGAGGATACTAAAGCATTAGAAAATGTCTTAAGATTAAACTTCTAGAGCAGCAGATGGTGTTTTTGTCACAAGTATTTGCAATTAATTATGAAAAATACATTCCCATCAGGCAGAAGAAAACACAGAAACAACAATGATGTAAAGCAGAGATACTTGCTGGCATGAATGAAAAATGTTTGAAGAGGGCATCTAATATGATAAAATGTAGGTAAAATATTAGCATTGCAATGTTATACCAGAGAGGTGACTTTAAAATTGTATAATTCACAAGGTGTGTCAGGAAATGATCAAAGGCTATCCATAACACAGTGATACATTTTAAATCAATGCATAATAAGAAACGGTCCCAAGATATTCATGATATGTTAACTGGCTACAGGATACCTGTGGGCCTCAATCTCTCTATCCCTTCCAAGACAGTAAAGAGACTATTACATTGTTAAAGAATAAATACAGACAAAGTTAATAAAATTCCTCCACATGACTCAGCAGCTTAAAAATAATTGTTTTATTAGTAAAAGTAAGCGCTTTCGCGTTCTGGTCCGGAGGCTTCCTCAGACTTTAATAAAATCACTTTAAACAACTACTACTAATATAGAGGGTAGTCACTACAGACAACCTATAGAATGTTTAGCTTAATTACGACATCATCATTCTATGAACCCCCCCACCATCAAGTTGTTAACAATTCTGCAACTAGAAACTGAAGATTACTGAATGCCAAAGTCATCATGTTCAATGTCATAAAATTCAAAACAGGAAAACACTCAACTGACTTGCAAAAAGTATATATCATTTACAGTTTATGCTAAAAATGCACTCATACATAAATAACTATACCCACCTTATAACAAAATTCTGAAATTAACAGTAACAACTCCCAGCCATACATACTGTATAAAACACATGCAAGATAATATCTTGAATTCTTGGCCAAAGCCAAGTAAAAATAGTGCTTCTCCGGGAGCTATATAACAAATTCAGTGAATAAGTATATAAGCAGTAAACAAAGACTGGTGACATAGAATGCTCTGTAAATCCTGGCTTCCTAAACAAATATTGCTTAAGTAGCTCCAAATTTCTTCATGCTAGTGCACTTTAATGGCTCAACTTTCAGCTGAACAACAAACCTTAATCATTTCATTTCATGGACAAAGAACACAAAATTCTGAAGTCAAAATATTCATTGAGACACTTCATAATTAAATCAACTTTAAAAACAGAGGCATTAACTAAGCTCTAACTTCAAAGATGGTCAACAATGCAGTGTTAGCCACTTCATATTTCAATAAATGACTCATTCTACATATGACATAAAAATTCAGAATAACATATATTAACAACATCGACCTTAGTAGGCCCTGGTGTTGCCACTGATGAAAATAAAGAAGTAAAGAAGGAGCTCCACTGGTTATTGAACCTGTATTTATAGTTTTAAAGCTCCCTCTAGTGGTAGATTAGATTAGATTAGTGCATTCAAACACCATGTTAAAACAGAAAAGCTGCAAGTTTAAAAAGTACAGTTTTGTACCTACCATAAATGTAGATGTTCGAAGATCCACATTGCTGCAGTCATAACTTATGGGTAGTCCGCTGTCCTCGGTCGGCCCGAATACCAAAGCATTAGGCTGACGTCGGTCATGGGCGCTCAGATCTGACGTCAGAGCGTCAGGGTATTAAAGCACATGACCGACGTCATATCCTCAGTCTTTTCTTGCCCCAGATGTCAGAAGGCCCTAAAAAGAAAGGCTACAGCCAAAAATGGAATACTTCCCAAAAGGCATGTACAAATAACAGTTACAACCCAAACCATACAACCATTCCAAACTACAGAGGGGAAGGAGGGAGGGTAAATTGGACTGCAGCAATGTGGATCTTCGAACATCTACATTTACGGTAGGTACAAAACTGTACTATGTTCTTCATCTCACATTGCTGCAGTCATAACTTATGGGTAGAATCCCAAAGCAGAGGTAAAGGGAGGCTGGCAAAATCATAAAGCATTGGGAGCTGCCAAAATGCCCTGTAAGACTGCAGTGGCAAATCCAGCCCTAGATTTGGAATAAAGAGGAAGATGGTAATGTTTAGAAAAGTGTGCACTGAACTCCAAGTAGCTGCTTCCAAAATATCTTTAGTAGCCACCCCTTAAAAAGCAGTAGAAGTGGCAGTAGCCCTAGTGGAGTGAGGTCTGATTCCAGCCGGAATCTCCTTACCATGATGAGAATAACAAAAGCAATACAAAGGCCAATCCACTTAGAAATAGTTTGTTTTGAAACAGGTTTCCCTGAGAACCCAAAGCAAAAGAAACAAACAACTGCTGAAACTGTCTGAACCCTTTAGTCTTGCTCAAATAATAACGCAACTGCCTGTGAATATCCAAAGTGTGCAAAATTTTCTCCCCTTATTTTGGGGATCTGCATAAAAGTAGGCAAATGAATTGATTGGTTCAAGGCCACATTTGAAACCACTTTAGGCATAAAGGTAGGGTTAGTACGCAGAGATACCCTATCCTTATGAAAAATTAGGAAGGGTTCAACTGCCATTAGAGCCTGTAATTCAGAAACCCTTCTAGCAGACGTAATGGCCAACAAAAAAGCAGTCTTCCAAGACAAAAACTTTAACTCAGATGTAGCTGCAGGTTCAAAAGGAGGTAAAGTAAGTTTTTCCAACACAAAATTGAGATCCCAGGCAGGAGTAGGAGCTCTACGTGGGGGTCTTATGTTCTTTGCCCCTCTAAGAAATTGCTTAAACAAAGGATGAGAGAATAATGGTGGGTCACAGTCATAGTGAGCAGAAATGGCTGCAGCATGAACTTTTATAGAGGAGAAAGACAAACCCTGGTCTAATAATTCTGTAAGATATTGAAGAGAAACACTTAAATCAGGCCTGGAAACATCAAAGCTCTTTGTTTTGCTCCAAATTAAAAATCTCCTCCATTTATCAGCATAAACTTTCCTTGTACTAGGCCTTCTGGCCTCCAAAATAACATTCAAAACTTGTTGTGGAAGCTGCGACCCTCCAGGTTCTAGAACAGAATATGCCAGGCTGTTAGATGCAGGGACTGAATCCTGACATTGAGGAAATGATTGCCCTCCCGAGACAAAAGGTGCGGAATCGAAGGCAAAGGCCATGGAGGATCCCGTACTAAACTCCTCAGCAGAGGGTACCAGTGCTGTCGAGGCCAATCTGGAGCTATTAGAATCATGGAGGGCTTGTCTTGTCTGACCTTCAAGAGTACCTTGGAGTGGAGAGGCAGAGGCGGAAAGGCATAGACGTGAAGATTGCTCCAACTGAATGATAGAGCATCCACTTTCCAAGCTGTGGGATGAAACATTTTTGTGCAAAACTTTGGCAACTGGAAATTTAGTGGAGAAGCGAACAGATCTATGTCTGGAGTTCCCCATATCACTGTCAATTTTCGAAATACATGAGGATCCAATTTCCACTCGGGGATCCACTATCTGTCTGCTCAAAACATCTGCTAAGGAGTTCTGTGCTCCTGGTAGAAACCTTGCCTGAAGATTGAGGTGTAAACTGAGTGCAGTCTCCCACAAAATCATAGCTTGCCTGCAAAGAGGGTACGAATGGGTTCCCCCTTGCTTGTTGATGTACCACATGACAGTTGTGTTGTCTGTTTGAATCAACACTTGCCCTGGGTGAAGTAAATCCTTGAAAGCCATCAATGCAAATTGGACTGCTAACATCTCCTTCAAGTTGATATGTAAATGTTGAAGTCTGGCAGGCCACGTGTCTTGAACCCATTTTCCATTGAGGTGTGCTCCCCAAGCCTTGTCCGAGGCATCTGTCGTTAAAATCTGACTCGCCTCTGGTCGGGTCGCAGAGTGTCCCTTGTTTAGGTGACATTCCTGAGCCCACCACAAAAATTCCTTTTGAATGCAAGGTATTATTTGAATGACAGTGTCCAGATCTTGGCAGTGTTGTGTCCATACATTTTTGAGATACCATTGTAGCTTCCTCATATGCAGTTTGGCATTGGGAAGCACCAGAATACAAGATGCCATGAACCCCAAGGCTTGAAGGACTGTCCTTGCAGTCAGCCTGGACCGTAGAGACAATTGATGGAAGTAAAGTGTAAGGTTCTTTTGCTTGTCCGGGGTCAAAAAGGCCATCTGGGAAGCTGTATTCAGTCTCACACCCAGAAAGCACATTTCCTGAGAGGGTACTAGACTGGACTTTGTTTCGTTCACAGAATACCCTAGGCACCTTAACACTGCCATCACACACTGTAGATGATGAAGAAGTTCGTACTTGTCCTGAGCAAGAATCAGGCAATCGTCCAAATAAGGATAAATTTGTATTCCTCTTAACCTTAAGAAGGCTATCACTGGAGCCAGAACCTTTGTGAACACCCTGGGCGAGTAGATAAGCCAAAGGGCAATGCAGAGAACTGATAATGTAAAGTCCCAGCCCGAAACGCAGGTATCTCCTGCAACTGGGCCTGATAGGAACATGAAGATAAGCCTCTTTGAGATCCAGAGTTACCATCCAGTGATCTTTGCCCAACAGAGGTAGAAGTTGCAACGTCAACATTTTGAATTTTGGAATGTCCAGGTATGTGTTGAGGATAGATAAATCCAAAATCGGCCTCCAAGTGTTTTTCTTTGGTACTAGAAACAGGCGAGAATAAAATCCTAGGCCCACTTCTGACAGAGGGACCTGCTGTATAGCCCCCATTTGAAGAAGTAAAGAAATCTGTTTGTGAGCCTCTACCTTTTGCTGAGGAGGAACGTCTGGCATGCCTTTGAAAGGAGGCAATGTATGGAAACAAAACTTGTAGCCTCGGTCTATAATGTCCAACACCCATTTGTCCTGGGTGACTAATAGCCAGTTTTGCTTGAAGAGTGCCAACTTTCCTCCCAAAGGAGCTGCCAGACAGGAAGAATCTGGCAGCTGAAGATGCAGGTCATTGGGCCTGTTTACGAAAGGACTGGCCCCTGCCCTCACCTGTAGATTGTGCAGGTGAACTCCATGTTCTAGGCCTGAAAGAACTCTGAGCTCTGCCCCTACCACGTCGAGATCTACCCCTAGACTGTAAATCAGAAGAAGGATAAGCCCATCCCTTAGTAGGCCAATTCCTGCTAAACTTAGGGGGCTGCACCTGCAAAAAATCTTTAACAGTCTGCATAGACTTAGCCTTGTCTTCCATTTTCTTCAAGACAGACTCCACAGGAGAACCAAACAAAACTTCAGACTGCAAAGGAGCATCCAAAATTCTATGTTTTAACATGCTCTGACAAATTCTGATCCTTAAGCCAGGCGTGCCTGCGAATAACTGAACCAGTGGCAGCCACCCTGGAAGAAGCCTGTAAAGCATCGAAACCACACTGCAAAGAATGCTTACCCACTTGTTCAGAGGCATGTACCAAATCCTGTAATTCCTTACACTCTATGCCCTCTGCCAAAGCATCCACTTTAGATTTTAGCTGAGTAAGGAGAAAATTCTGGTACTTCAACATATGAAACTGGCAATTCAAAGCCCTCATTGCTAAAGTGGAAGAGGTATACACTTTCTTACCCCATCTATCCAAAGCTCTAGCATCTTTATCCATAGGAACTGGATTCTTTACAACAGAAGCCCTGACACCCTTAGGTCCCTGACTAATAGTTTCTGGGTCAGCCCTTGGACTCTTATACAGATATTTATGAGCCTCAGGCACTCTGTAATACCTGTCTGGTTTAACTGGCGCAGGAGGCAAAGAGTCTGGATTAAGGGAAGCCTCAGAGAAAACGTCTTGAACAACATCCAAAACAGGAGGTATAGCCAAGGGTCTATGCTGTGGTAAAAACAAAAATTCCCTAAGCCTCTTTCGGGAATCTGAGAAATCCTGACCTTCCAATTTAAAATGCTCCCTCATAGAATGTAGGGTTTCTGAAAAAGAAAAATCCTCTGGAGGAGAAGCAGAAGGAGTGGAATCCTCTGCGTCTGAATCAGAATAAGGAGGAAAATCCTGAATGTCTTCAGCCGAAGACTCTGAGTAATCTGAAGCCTGCTCCAAACTTTCCACCTCTGGCTCCACCCTAGGCCTCTTATCAGGTGGGGGCATAGAACCTCTGATTAAAGAAATTAAATCTTCTGCCATTTTAAGCATGTGTTTTTTAGGCACAGAACCTGCAGAACTAGGACTGACACCCGTGGAAGGCAAACCAGGCCTGCCTTTGGAAGGAACCTTAGAGACAGAAGGGGAAGGCCTAACCACCTTAGACAAGGAAGGAAGAACAGCAACCTGAGAGGCCCCCTCAGCCTGACCTGACTCCTGAGAGGCCACATCTTGCAAAATTAATGTCTCCCCCTGAGATTCAACTGAAACCTCGGCTGGATCCACAGATTCCACCGTAGTTTCTAAAGAACCGGCATCCGGAACGGACGACTCATCCTGCTTGGACTTTAACGACTTTTCTTTGCGCTTCTTCACGGCATATTATAATTACACCGCTTACCGAAGACAAGCCTAGCGCAATCTAGCCTACGTTTAATGGTGCGCTTATTAAACCTAGCACAAAAGCGACACCCGACTACGTCGTGCTCAGGCCCCAAACAAGGAATACAAAAGAGAGTGGTAATCCCTATGCGGTATCTGTTTCCCACAAGAAATACAATTATTCACTTTTTCTGACATCCGGAATTAACTGAGGCAAGAAAAAACAAAAATATTCCCCAACGGGGTACTTAGCCCAACTTGGTTTCGGTCTGAAACTCAGAATACGAAAATTTCAGAATGCCGAATGGCACTTGCAAATGCTGCTTCTGCATCGGACCATGCGGCAAAAAAGACTGAGGATATGACGTCGGTCATGCGCTTTAATACCCTGACGCTCTGATGTCAGATCTGAGCGCCCATGACCGACGTCAGCCTAATACTTTGGTATTCGGGCCGACCGAGGACAGCGGACTACCCATAAGTTATGACTGCAGCAATGTGAGATGAAGAACATGTAATGTTTTCAATATATCACAGAATTGTCTAGTCTATACTTGATATGCAATGTTGTTGTACAAGTAAAATATAAAAACTTATCATAAACGCAGCCAATATCTGCTTAAAATCAAAACAAACAAATGTTTTAATTATAGCATATACAAGGTCCATAAATAAGCAGATAATAAGAATGTAGTCTGCAATATAATTCAGTACTAAAATAAAATAAATAATATGGCCATGCATGCTATGCATCTCCAAAAATAACAAGATAAATGAAAGATAAGATCAATAAAAATAAAATGAAATAATAATGCAGCTATAAAGCATCCTAAGTCTCCATGTAACCATGTAGTATATAAAAGTGTGTCCTGTCATTGCTGTAATATAGATCTCTACTAATCAACCTTGGAGTGTCTAAACAAATCCATCTCTCAGGTGTTAAAGAATATAAATAGTATAAACTGCAATAAACAGCACCTAGTGTCCAAGGGGCCTGTTCTTCAAAAAGGGTTTCAAGGAAACTGTCATTGAGACCATAACTTTTGCCGGCTTGTAACCTAATTATCCATTTATATTCCTGTGTTCTGTAGCATTTCTAATATTCCCTTCATCAATTGATTTGCTGTAAAGCCTAATACTAAAAATTTAAACCAATGCGTAGGTCCTGCTTGTTGGACATGTTTCGCTTGTAGCCAAGGTGACATCTCCCTTGTTGATCTTGTATATATGCTCTCTAACTTGTTCCCTTAAAATCCTATTTGTTTTCCCCACATAAAATCTTGTACATGTGGCATAACTGGCCAAATATACTAAGTTTATGGATGAACAATCGGCTATTATATTCACTGTATACACCTGTGCTGTGGATGGATGTATAAACACATTGGTATTGGCCATATAATTACAGTAGCTGCAAGTACCACAGCTATAAGTGGCACTCTTGGCACCTTCAATTCTAGTAAACGTGGAGGGATTTTTATGACACACTAGGTGTT
>NC_056744.1:1677721702-1677731702 GCF_019279795.1 Protopterus annectens | reverse complement strand
TAAAGCCTCTCTAACTTTATTCCTTGAGGTGGTAAGAAAGTTCTGAAGATTTTAGCCACTCTGTCTGTTTATATAGTAATACTCCAGGCTGATCCCATTTTAGAAGCAGTGAGATTGACAGTGTGAGAAGAGATGATAGCTTTTAGAAGCTGGTCAGTTGTATCTTTGGCAGGATCCAATCCATAGGCTACAGCAGTAGTCAGAATGAACATTATGCCACCCCCCCCCACCCCCCACTGTTGTGCGATTGCTGAGTTGATATATATAATTAACAGGTTGTACAGGGAGGCTCACACCATACATTAAATAGGTTTTCAATACTTTGGGTTTCAATATTTTGAGTTTTCGATCAAATGATAGGAATCCATATATATTTGTATTACACACACACACACACACACACACACACACACACACACACACACACACACACACACACACACGTACACTTGCAATGTCTGATAATTTACATCTATGATGCAAAATAACTTGCAAAGGTTTATGAGTGCCATCTAGGAGGCAGATCTATAATGAAAAATGTTGTGTTTTTATGGGTTGGAAAACAGATCTGTAATGCAAAATGACTCGTGTGGGTCTATAGCAAAGAATATATACGTAATGCTGCCCAGGCTGTGAGGCTGTATGAGGAAAGAAAATGCATCTATGAAGCAGAATGGCTTATTTGGGCCTGTGGGTTTGCAGTACACATATCTATGGTATAGAATGACTTGTGTAGACCTATGGCATTGCAAATAGACTTGTATTGCATAATGGCAGGCCTTTACACTCACTAATGTGCAGTGAACTTCATTTGGAAGTTAAAACTTGATAAATCCTACAAATGAGCTTTGTAACTGCATTGGAACATGTATCAGTACAGCTACCAGAAACATAATTTTCTTTGCATCGGAAAATCTATTTAACATACATTTTAATATATCAATCCCCTTTTAAACAATTTCAAATATTTATTGACATTTGATTACTGGAAAAGTCTATGTCGGAGCCTATTTTCACCAGAGGTCCAGGGAGAAAAGCTCCAAAATACTGCAAAACATTTTAAGAACAATAATTTTACAATCTTGAAAAATAAAAAAAAAAATACAGAAACAGCTACAGTTAAAATAATTAAACCTAATTAGATATATTATGAAAAGATCAGTTAAGGAAATATGCAACATATATGACAATGATTTAATATTCACAGAAAGTTTAATTTCTCTATAAACATGCTAAAGGTTAGTATAATACAAACAGGAACTGCAATATGAAGTCAGAGAAACAAGGTCATGGCATATTTAGAAGGAGAGTCCTGGGAGAGAAACTGACAGACAAGTGAGTGAAGAAGAGACAGTAAGGAGGTATAAGATATGAATAGTTACTTCTTCATATCTAGGAATACAGTACGTATATTTTAAGTCTTTTTTTTTCTTGTACTACATGCCCAGTGTCCTGTGAATTCAACACTTGCATGTTAACTCTTACAGTATCTTAATATATGCATTGTGCAATGAAAATGCATTGTTCCATTTACTAGTGTAAGTACATACAGTACATCAGTAAACACTGCTGTGGATTTACAGGCACAGAAAGATTGGACTAAAATGGAATGTAAATTAAATAATGGTATAATTTTCAAAAAAATAAGACATTTATTATTAAAATACCCACTGTAAAGTGACAGCACATCACTTCAGGACAGTGGGTAAAACATTTATTACAAACTCTTTATCATCATGTACTATCGTAAGACAATAGCTTGAACGGTCGTGCAGACAATTATGTTAACAAATGCCTGCCCAAATCAGTAAAATATTACAAACCAACCTTTAAGCACTGTTTACAAGATGCTGCCAAACATAACAGCATACTTTCCTGAATCTTAGATTAAAAACATTTCCACTTTTCTTCATCACTAATCAGACCTCAACACAAAAAAACAAAGGTACCGTCAACAAGTTTCTCTCAAACTCTTCTCACCGATAACCAATAAACCACATGTAATAAAATTTGTTTTGAAATAGTATAAACACCAAAAAGTATAACAGATACTGTATGCATTTATTATAAATTGTCTTTAAGGCATTTGGAATAAAGCATTCACTTTACTTACTTTTACATCTACAGTTCCTTTCTCGTGATGGTTTTGCATGTATTTAAATTCTTTTACTTTGGATTCTAGATATGTTAAAGCTGTTTTTATCGTGTCCTGTTGATTGAACAAAAAATAATAAAATCAAAAACATAATTTACCCACATGAACAACAAGACCATCAGCTGCAGAAGTACTTTAATGACCTCCCATTACAAGGACAGTATAAAACACCAATATGGGTACTATACCCATCACCAATGTCTGTAAAGTGCCAGGACAGGCATACAGACACTGCCATGGACTTTAAGACCCATTAGTACAGTGCTGGGTATGCAAAACTATAATTCAATTGATGAGCTTTAACGACTCAATTACTAGAACTTTTAAACTATAAATGAGAGTAAAGGCATAAAGTCTTAGAAAGGGAGTGGTCTCTATCAGGCAGCTAAAATAAAATGCAGCAAAACACTGGAAAACAACTGCAACCACAGTTTGGTTATTAACAGCTGTCCTATTCAGAAAGGGGATTAGGTTGTGAGCAGTCCCTCATCACACATTGAAACACCAGGTGGCCACTTTCCTACCTACTGGGTTAAGCCAGAAATCCTATGAAAATATTGGGCGGCACAATGGTGCAGTGCTTAATTTTGTCAACTCACAGCAAGAGGTTCTCCGGTTCAATTCTCGGCTGGGGAGCCTTCTGTGAAGAGTCTGCATGTCCTCCCTTCGTTCAGGTGAGTTTCCTCTGAGTACTCCAGTTTCCTCCCACATTCCAAAGACATGCTTTTGGACAGTGTCTCCCAGGGCCTCTTCTGAAAATAGGCTCTGTCCCAGTCAGACTTTCCCAGTCAACAAATGTTAAATAAAAATAAATAAAATATCCAACTTCTTCCTGCACCCCTAAATCTCCCCTATCTTAAATAAGTTTTCCAAGTAAAGGAAAGCTATTTCAATGAATTATATTCACAACAAATGTTTGGAAAATTTATTTCTGTGCGTTACAGACTACCTTAACCCCAAAACTCAGTATTTGGAAGAATTACACATGCCAGAACACAAATACCCAGAGATTCCTTGATTTTGTCGATGCAAATGCCTTGGAACAGCTAGGTGATACCCTCACAAGGGGTGATAATGACTTGGTATTAACCAACATGAGTAACCACTGCAGCATCCCTATAGTATCATCCTCCCTGAAAAGATCCGACCACAAAGTGGTCACTTTCAAAGTCAACATCTCCCCCAACCACCCTCTAGCTAGGATCAGACATAAAAACTTATCCAAAGCTTATTACAGCCTTCTGAGGGATGGTATAAACAACTTCGCAGCCCCCCCCCCCCCCCCCCGTAGGAACTGGCACAGATATCCAAAACTACACCAAAGCACTACATGAGCATTTATATAGATGCATGGAATCAGGAATACCTGACAGGATTAAATCATCCTCCACAAAGAAGAGTAAACCTGTCTGGTGGAAATCTGTAATAAACAAACTCTGTACCAAAAGGAAAAAATTGCTGTCCAAGACCAAGAAGGAGCAGGTGCCCAATTGGAAGCAATGTCTCCTTAGCCTGAACAAGCAATTAAGAGCACTAGTGAAATCCTCCAAAGCAAACTTCCAGTTCAAATTGCCCATATCTGCTAGAGAGAATCATAAGGCCTTCTTCATGTATGTCCGCAACCTCAAAGGAAGCACCCAGATCTATTCAGAACTGGTGGTCAAAGACACCACATATACAAATGCCATAGATATAGCAAACTTGCTGGCTGGCAGATTCAGCAAAAACTTTACTGCTCTGCCCCCCCCCCCCCCCCAATCAGTAAATCAGGACACCCCCAGTACCTTCCAGCTTCCCCTCATATCTAGGGAACAGGTCATCACTGCTCTCTCAAAGGCAAAAAATACAGCCTCCATGGGACCTGATAACATCCCAAGCTGCATCCTACATGAACTCAGGCAGGAACCATCAGCACCATTAGGCACCCTATTCAACCAAAGAGTACTAGCTTTGTCCCAGCTGAGTGGAGAACAGCCATTGTCATTCCTTTACACAAAGGTGGAGCGTCCACCGATCCAGGAAATTATAGACCCATCAGCCTAACTAGCCTGATATGCAAGGCCATGGAACAGATTATCATGGACCTCATTAACACGGACATTGGGAACCTCCAAACACTTGATCCCACACAGTTTGGCTTCATTAAGGGGAGGTGATATCTGCTAAATTTGGTCGACTTCCTTGAGATAATCACCAAAGCCATGGACGAGGGGAAGACGGTGCACACCACCTATCTTGACCTGGCCAAAACCTTTGACACTATTCTCCACTCGGGTATAATACTCTCTCTCAACTAGGCATCAATCCATATGTTACCAGATGGATAGCAAACAGGCTCACTGATACAACCCACATAGTCAAAATAGGGGAAGCCACCTCAAGCAGTAGACCTGTAACAAGCAGTGTACCCCAGGGTTCAGTCTTGGGGCCTCTTATTTGGGATATATTTTCTGAGGTGAAGGCCAAAACCAATGGGCTATGGCTGACCATGTTTGCAGATGACTGCAAGCTGGGTGCTGTCATCAATTCCCATAGTGATGTGGACATCCTCCAAGAGGGTCTCACTCAGACAAATGACTGGTGCCAGAAACATGGCCTCAAGCTGAATACCAAAAAATGCATCATCATCTCCTTTGGGGAGAGTAATGTCCCCACAAATTATCACATTAATAACAGCATCATAATAACTTTTGAGGTGGGCCATGTAGTTGTAAGGGTATCTCATCCAGGGACAAGGAGGTCATAACATCCCTGTATTCTTCACTTATAAGGCCCATTATTGAGTACAATGCCCCTTTCAGCATGTACCTCGCAAAGCACATGCAGCAGATGGAGAGACCACAGAGGATTCTCACTAGGAGAATCCAGGGCCTCAAACATCTACTATACACAGATAGGCTAAAAGCCCTATCCCTCTACTCAGTTTCATATGGACTCCTCAGAGGTGACTTCTGTCTGGCATACAAGATATCATGGACCCCACCTTGATGGGACTGCTGCTTATCTGCAAGTCAATCTCCACTCGAGTAACCTGCACCCGTGGCCTCAACCTGGTCTGTGACATAAACAAGATTTGTTGGTGGGACAAATTTGTGCCCCAGAGACTCCCCCAACTATGGAATAGACTCCCTCATCAAGCAGAGTACCTCTTTACCCCCTTTTAAGCACAACCTGGATAACTGGATGGGAAACAGAAAATATACCCCTGGGAATCCAGCTATGTCCCTGCTGGACAGGGGCATTGGGTGTTGATTTGTCTAAACATGGGCTAAACTCTTTGCTAGGCTTACAAGGGCCTCAGGGCCAACAGCCTAGAAACCTCCTATGATCCTCTGCATATTTCCCCTAAATTATGGTATTTTTTGTACTTTGCCAACCCCACTGATGCATTTCTGCTATGTCCCCCAATCCATACTTTTCTAGTCCAGTTCTGGTTATGAGGTAAAGCAGAAGGCACCAAGACAACATAGTTCTGAGGGATAAAACAAACACAAGTAAATCTGAAAGAATGTCCTAAAACAGATGACACTGACCAATTACTGGTTAAAAGAATTTCCAGTGGTCACTAAAAGAAACTCCATCAAAAGATTAAGGAGGCAAAGAAACAAACCAGCTAATACCAGAGTAGTAAAGGAATCTTGTAAACCAGGGAAACTGGCTGAGGAGACAACTGCCCATTACGGAATACATTCAGGTAGTTCCACTTAGCAATACAGGATATGAATAAAAAACACTGGAGGCTACAACACAGAAGATCATAAACTCTGCGCAATGACCTGAAGGAAAGATTCTTAAAACAATCAGATTATAGGTTCATAGGTTTATACTAGGCTATCTGCCCTAAGGCATTTATAAGCCTAGCCCAAAGTTTTGTGGCTTACGCCACCCCTTATGTTAAAAAATACTGTGCCCATTAGTTTGTTGTGCCTCTGTCCAGCAGTGACACAGAGATGATTCCTGGGGTAAACCTACGATCTCCCATCCACCGGTCAAGATTTTTCTTGAAAAGAGCCAGTGAGGTGCTCTGCCTCACATGGACCGGGATTTTATTCCACAGCATAGGGAGTCTCTGGGTGACAAATCTATCCCCCCAGCATGTCCTATTTATATCCGTGCTAAGGTTTAAGTCGCTTGCTCTAGTGGATCTGGTAGATTTGGATTTTTTGAGGTGGAGCATGTCCATTAATTCCGATTTGGACATGGCCTTGTATGTCAGGCACAGGTCACCTCTGAGCAGGCGGTATGCGACTGAATAGAGCTGGAGTTTCTTCAGTCTGGCAGCATATGACAGATTTTGGAGTTGCTTTATCCTTTTGGTGAGGAACTTTTGGGGTCTCTCCAATTGCTGCAGGTGTCGGGCGAGATACATCCCGAATGGGGCATTGTACTCGATCATTGGTCTGATAAGTGAAGAGTACAGGGGAACAATGACCTCACTTGATCTGGATGTGAATCCCTTCATGATCAGGTGGGCAATGTAGAAGGTCTTTCTAACCACTTTAGCAATGTGAGTGTCAAAAGAAAGGCCACTGTCAACCTGGGTCCCCAGGTCCCTGATAACCTCTTCTGTGCTTAATGGATTGCCACCTATATGGTAGCTTGGGGTTACCTTGTTTTTCCCGAAGGGTATGACTATACATTTTTGGCATTTAACTTCAGGCCATGGCTCTGGCACCAGTTATCAGTTTCGTGAGACCCTCTGAAGGATATCTGTGCCGATGTACTTTCCACTATGGCGCCCAGTTTGCAGTCATCTGCAAACTTTGTCAGCTCATAGTCCTCTATGTTTGCCTGTACTTCTGAGAAGTAGATGCCGAACAACAGGGGGCCAAGGACTGAGCCTTGCGGGACACCACTTGTGACCGGCTTGGAGTCTGACATGGCGCCAGCAACTCTAACCCTGTGGGTTCTGTCCTTTAGCCAGTTTGCAACCCATCTTGTGACATATGGGTTTACATTTAAGCTGGTAAGTTTCTCTATAATACCCGAGTGGGGTATTGTGTTGAAAGCTTTTGCAAGGTCAAGGTAGGCTGTATGGACTGCCTTTCCCTCATCAATGGCCTTGGTGACTGTTTCGAAGAAGTCGACCAAGTTCAAAAGGCATGATCTGCCCTTGACAAAGCCAAACTGGGTCGGGTCCAATGTCTGCAAGTCCCCTATGTCTTTGTTTAGGAGTTCCATTATGATCCTCTCCATAGCCTTGCAGACCAGGCTTGTTAAGCTTATGGGGTGGTAATTACCAGGGTCCGTAGAGGCACCGCCTTTGTGGAGTGGGACCACAGTTGCCGTACGACACTTCCTTGGGCACGTATCCTGTGGTAAGGCTAAGATTAAACAGCTGCCATATATGCGGGTTTAGTTCCTCGTTGAGTTCGTGTAGCACACAGCCGGGGACACCATCCGGTCCCATTGATGCTGTGTTTTTAGCTTTAGAGAGAGCAGCTTTCACCTGCACATTTGAGATGTCTGGGAGGCTACACTCTGCTGGGATAGTTATCTCTCCTTTAGGGGGGAGAGGGGGGTGAAGTTTGCACTGAACCTGTCTGCCAGTATGTTGGCAATGTCTGTGGGTTCAGTGATTTTTGTATCATTTTGGACTAATTCTGCGCATATCTGGGAGTTTCCACCCAGGTTTCTAACATAGCTGAAGAAGGCCTTTGATTGTCTTTTGAATCTATTGCAATTTTTCTCTCAAAGTTGGCCTTGGATAATTTTATGAGTGCTCATATTTTTTTACTAATAATGATCAAGGGTGTCTTCTCTTTTATGGATTTTGCTCTATCATGTAACAGCTTTCTCCTCTTATTGTAAAGTTTGTTTATGGCTGGGGTCCACCAGACTGGACGTTTGCCCTTGGTGGAAAGAGTCTTGGTTTTATTAGGGATTGCCTGATCCATGCAGTCCTGGAGGTGTTCGTAGAAGGCATTTGTAAGGGCTTCCGCAGCTTGGATTGTGGTTTCCACTGGCTCGGGGGCCTTGAAGGATACCACACCAGTCTTGAGTGGTGTGAAGTTTGCTTTAGAGAAGTTCTTCACTGTGGTTTTTTTTGTTTGGGGGGGGGGTGGGATGTGGATTTCCAGTGAGATAAGTTTGTGATCTGATCTCACCAATGAGGGATATACTTTCGGTGTGGAGCATTTTGTCCCCATGTTTGTGATGATGAGATCTAGTATATTTTCTCCTCTTGTGGGAACGGTGACTAGTTGTTCCATGGCATTTGAATTTATGAACTCCAGGAACCTTTGAGCTAGAAAGTTGGGGCTTGAGTAATGTTCCCAGTCTATATTCGGGTAGTTGAAGTCACCCAATATAATGGTGTTTGGAGATACATTTATACCCTCCAGTGTCTTCAGGAAGGCTGTGTGGGGTTCCTGAGTTTGAGAGGGTGGCCTGTAGCATGCTACAAATTGTAGAGCAGTTTTGCCTATGGTTAATTGCACCTGGATGGTTTCCGATGCTTTGTGCGTTGCCACCAACCTGGAGGTGTGGGTATCCTTGATGAATATGGATACATGTGGTGTGGTCCGGGTTTTGGGGCCGGAACGCATGATATGAGGTAAAACCTGATAGTGCCAGGGTGCTCTCAGGAGCCTTGAACCAGGTTTCAGTCACAGCACAGACATCGATGTTCTCCATACTAAGAAGGGCCTCGAGTGCGTGCTTGTTGAGATTTAGACTTCTGGCATTGAGCAGCATTACCCTTAGTTTCTTCCCATTTTTGTTTTCTAGGGTGGTAGGTTTAGAATTTGAGCCTTGCCTAAAAAAGGCACTATGGGGTGGCAAGAGCCTTAGCCAATATCCGGAATCCCAGGGGTGACAGGTGCAAGCCGTCCCTTGCAAAGCAGCGTGGCTTGTCAAGCATGTCATCCCAGGCAGACAGACACTGGATCCCCTTTGAATGACACCAGAAATTAAGCCAATTGTTAAAGCTGATCATCTTGTCTCTATGTTGTGGCATCATTCTTGGTGAAGGAAGGATACTGCTCAGGGTCAGGGCCATAACTGCCTGGGCTACATAATCAGAGAGCTTCTCTATGTCTCTTTTCATGTAGTCCAGGGAGGTAAGTCTCAGGTCGTTCACACCAGCATGGACAATGACTGTGTCATATTTGTACTTGCTGTGGAGTGACCAGAGTGCTTGTGTTATGTGGCGGATTCTAGCGCCCGATAGGCAGCTTACTGTGACCCTCTCCTTGTTCAGCCTGGTGAGTGGGACGTCAGTGTGTCTGACTATGGAGTCACCTATGACAAGTATGTTTGGTGTTGTATTTGGCCTTAAGGGCTGTGACTGCTTTGCACACTGACTTTGTGGTTTATGTGTTGCCTGTGGTGTGTCATGAGGTGGCAGTTGCTTGGATGTCTGCTTTGGAGGCCTCTGCTGTTTAGGTAAATATTTGCTCAGAGCCTCCGAGTATGACTTTGTGTGTTTATGTATTTGATTCATTGTTGTGATAGCTTTATGTGAGACTGGTTTTGTGGTGTGTGTAGCTGCCTTCTCCTCCTGTCTGGTCTTGCCAGTCCTGAGTTGAGAGAGCTCAGCCTCCAGTTTGGCTAAATAGCTGCATCTCTCACAAGTATGTGTGTTATGTCGGAGGAGGAGAGGGTTGTCAGTGTACATGAGGCAATTGTAACATTGCCTCAATATTCCCACATTCACCAACTGGACAGGAGAGGACGCCAGCATCTGGCCCTTCGACATGCTAGAGAAATTTAGAAGTTAGGGGTGTAACTGAATAAGAGAGGACTTAGTGGGAAAAGGGGTAAAAAAACCCCTGTATTTTCCAAAGGGCCCCAATTTTGAAAACCCCTTTAGCAGTAACCCTGACAGCTAAGAAAGGGATTTTT
>NC_056744.1:1677720033-1677721202 GCF_019279795.1 Protopterus annectens | reverse complement strand
AAACAAGTACGGTACACAAACAACTCCAAGACCACTCTACATTCATCTAAATTGAAAACAGCTAACTTGCTGCTACCTTTACGTTTAGTCCTACAAAGCGCTCTAAAGTCGCGGCACTAAATACTTAGAGTACTGTTACGTGGAAAACATTTTTGTGGAAAACATTTCACATTTGAAGTGGCTGTCGCGGGCATGTTGACAACTACAGCTGTCAGTCAACACTGCCAATCATGACAGTCACGCCCAAAGCTGCGCAGTACCGCCCGCGAGGTACTAATCTGTAAGATAACCGCTCTAACTTCAAAGATGGTCAACAATGCAGTGCTAGCTACTTCTTATTTCAATAAATGACTCATTCTACATATGACAAAAAAATTTATAACAACATATATTAACAACATCAATCTTAGTAGGCCCTGGTGTTGCCACTGATGAAAATCAAGAAGTAAAGAAGGAGCTCCACTGGTTATTGAACCTGTATTTATAGTTTTAAAGCTCCCTCTAGTGGTAGATTACTACATTCAAACACTTCATGTTAAAACAGAAAAGCTGCAAGTTTAAAAGTAAGGTTTTCAATACATCACGGAATTGTCTAGTCTATACTTGATATGCAATGTTGTTGTACAAGTAAAATATAAAAACTTATCATAGACGCAGTCAATATCTGCTTAAAATCAAAACAAACAAATGTTTTAATTATAGCATATACAAGGTCCATAAATAAGCAGAGAATAAGAATGTAGTCTGCAATATAATTCAGAACTACTAAAATAAAATAAATAATATGGCCATGCATGCTATGCATCTCCAAAAATAACAAGATAAATGGAAGATAAGATCAATAAAAATAAAATGAAATAATAATGCAGCTATAAAGTATCCCAAGTCTCCATGTAACCATGTAGTATATAAAAAAGTGTGTCCTGTCATTGCTGTAATATAGATCTCTACTAATCAACCTTGGAGTGTCTAAACAAATCCATCTCTCAGGTGTTAAAGAATATAAATAGTATAAACTGCAATAAACAGCACCTAGTGTCTAAGGGGCCTGTTCTTCAAAAAGGGTTTCAAGGAAACTGTCATTGAGACCATAACTTTTGCCGGCTTGTAACCTAATTATCCATTTATATTCCTGTGTTTCTGTAGCATTTCTAATATTCCCCCTTCAT
>NC_056744.1:1677610033-1677715033 GCF_019279795.1 Protopterus annectens | reverse complement strand
TAAGGCCTAAACATAAACCCAACATATTAGCCATAGGAGACTCCGTTGTGAGATACACAGTTGTGCCCCTCACCTGGCTAGTTAAAGAGAAAGTAACGGTTAGCTGATTTGTCAGGTGCCAGAATCTGCCATATCACCCATGCACTCAAATTTCAACAACAGGTACTGTTATGACTCTGTCATAGTCCACGTTGGCATGAATGACTTCAGACATCCCTCCCTTGACTATACAAAGAGAGATGTGACTGAGCTCACTGAATATGTGTCGCAGGCAGATGTGTTCCCAACCTTAAGTAGCATTCTACCATCACCCAGAATGATACCTCAATACAAACGGAAAATGATTGACTTTAACAAATGACTTCAGTTTCTGGTGTCATTCCAAGGAGATCCAATACCTGACAGCCTGGGAAGATAAGACTGACAGACCACAATGCTTTGCCAGAGATGGCCTGCATCTGTCTCCCTTGGGCTTTAGGCTTCTGGCAAAGGCTCTTGCCCGCACCACAGTGCCTTTTTTAAGCAGTGCCATGAAGTCAAACTACCAACATGAAAATTTCATCAAACACAAATTAAAGGTCGTGCTGCTAAATGCTAGGAAATCTAAACATGAAATGGCACTCATTGTGAGCATTCTTAACCCTGGAAATGCTGACATTTGTGCAGTCACAGAAACCTGGTTCAACGCTGTAGAGAGCACCCCAGCCATACCAGGTTACTCATCCTATCATACATTCAGACCCCAAACCGTGGGCAGCAGAGCAAAAGGAGGTGGAGTTGCAATATACATAAAAGACACATACACCTCCAGACTGGTCAAACAGTAGGACACAAAGGAGACACTCCAGGTGCAGTTAACCATTGACAAGACCCCTATTCAAGTCATAGCTTGCTACATGGCCCTAACTTTGACTCAAGATGCCCACTTCACCTATTTGGACCTCTTCCAATCTATCAAGATTCAAGCCTTTACCCTGAACCTGGGTGACTTTAACTATCCAACCACAGATTGGAAGAACTACTCATGTTAAAACACAAATGCCCAGAGACTCCTTGATTTTGTCAATGCAAATGCCTTAGACCAGCTGGTCGACACCCCCACAAGAGGTGATAATATCTTGCGACTTGGTATTAACCAACATGAGTAACCACTGCAGCATCCCTACAGTGTCATCCTCCTTGGTAAGATCTGACCACAAAGAGGTCACTTTTGAAGTCACCATCTCTCCTGCACCCCCCCCCCCCCAGCTAGAGTAAAGAAAAAAACTCAAGTTGATTACAGCCTCCTGAAGGAAGATATAAACAGCTTAAGAGCCCCCTCCCCTTCTTAGGAAGTGGCACATATACCCAAAACTACACCAAACTACTATACGAGCCTTTATGTAGCTGCATGGAATGATTAATACCAGACAAGACAAAATTATCTTCCTCAAGGAAGAGTAAACTTGTCTGGTGGACATCTGCAATAAATAAACTCTAGAACAAATGGAAAAAATTGCTGTCCGGGACCAAGAAGGAGCAGGTGCCTATTTGGAAGCAACCTTTCCTTAGCCTGAATAAAAGTAAGAGCACTAGTGAAATCCACCAAAGCAAACTTCATGTTCAAACTGGTCACATCTACTAAAGACAATCATAAGGCCTTCTTCACATACATCCACAGTCTCAAAGGAAGCACTCAGATCTGTGCAGAATTGCTGGTCAATGACACAACGTATATAAATGCTGTGGATATAGCCAACCTGCTGGCAGACAGGTTCATTGGAAACTTCACCACTCTGTCCCCCCATCAGTAAATCAGGACATCCCCAGCACCTGTCTCCCTCCCCTTATCTCTAGGGAGCAAGTCATCACTGCCCTCTCAAAGAGAAAAAAATACAGCCTCCATGGGACCCAATAACATCCCAGGCTGCATCCTACACGAACACAGGAAGAATCTTGCAGCACCATTTGTCACCCTATTCAACTAAAGCCTGAGTACCAACTTTGTCCCAGCAGAGTGGAGGACAGCCACTGTCATCCCTTTGCACAAAGGTGGAGCATCCACCAGTCAAGGAAATTATACCCCCAACAGCCTAACTAGCCTGATCTGCAAGGCCATGGAATGGATTACCATGGACTTCATTAACAAGGACATTGGCAACCTCCAAATACTTAATCCCACACAGTTTGGTTTCTTCAAGGAGAGGTCATGCCTGTTAAATGTGGTCAACTTCCTTAAGACAGCCACCAAGGCCAGTGACAAGGGGAAGATGGTGCATACTGCTTACCTTGACCTGGCCAAAGCCTTCAATACTATTCCCCACTCGGGTATAATAGATAAACTCTCTCAACTAGGCATCAATCCATATGTTACCAGATGGATAGCAAACTGGTCCAATGATCAAACCCACCTAGTCAAAATAGGGGAAGCCACCTCAAACAGTAGACCCATAATGAGCGGTGTACCTCAGGGATCGGTCTTGGGGCCTCAGGTGTTCTGGATATACATTTCTGAGGTGCAGACCAAAACCAGCAAGCTATGGCTGACTGCAAGCTGGGCACTGTCATCAATTCCCCTAGTGATGTGGACATCCTTCAAGAGGGACTCACCTGAACAAATGACTGGTGCCACAAACATGGCCTCAAACTGAATGCCAAAAAATACATCATCATCCCCTTTGGGGAAAGTGATGTTCCTACAAATTATCACATTAATAACAAAGTCCTAAGCATGCAATTAGTTGTGAGGAACTTGGGCATCCAGTTTGATAAGCAAACTGACTTTTGACCACCATACTGCCTCCATTATACAGAATGCTTTTTACATGGCCCACCTCATTAGTAAGGGTATCTCATCCAGGGACAAGGAGGTCATAACATCCCTGTATACTTCCCTTATAAGACCCATTATTGAGTACAATGCCCCTTTTGGCATGTACCTCACAAAAGCACATGCAGCAGTTGGAGAGACCACAGAGGTTCCTGACAAGGAGAATCCAGAGCCTCAAACATCTACCCTACACAGATAGATATAAAAGCCCTATCCCTCTACTCAGTCTCATATAGACTCTTCAGAGGTGACCTCCGTTCTGCAAGTTAAGCTCCACTCGAAAAAACCCACATGTGTGATCTCAACCTGGTCTGTGACATCAATAAGACTTGTTGGCAGGACAGATTTGTATACCAGAGACTTACCCTTCAATGAAATAGACTCCCTCTCCGCATCAAGCAAAGTACCTCATTAACCCTTTTTAAGCACAACCTGGATAACTGAATGGGGAACACAAAATACACCCCTGGGACTCCATCTGTGTCCCTGCTGGACAGGGGCATCAGGTGCTGACTTGTCAGAACATGGGCTAAATTCTTGGCTAGGTTTGTAAGGGCCTCAGGACCAATAGCTTAGTAACTTCCTATGATCCTCTGAATATTGCCTGGAATAGATGGTGGGAATAATAAACAATAGCACAGGACAACCATCTATAAACAGTCTGTTTGAACACGGGTGACCCAGAACAGGAAACAAAGAGTTGGTTAGCTTTCTTAAAAGGACTTAGCCAACTTGTGTACTGCCTTGACAGAACTATGCCCATCCAGAATTTACAGAATGTTTTCTCCCTTGTTTTTGGTTCTAGATAGAAAAGAGGGAGGCTGATGGTTTGATTCAAAGTAAACTGTGAAACCACCTTGGGAATAAAAGAGAGATTGGTGCAAAGGGTGACCCTCTTTCTGTGGAAATCCAGATAGGATTCTCCCACTATGAAAGCTTGCAACTCAGGTACTCTTATTGGAGCTGTCAGAGCAATAACAGCAGCAGTTTTCCCGGTAATGAACCTTAAATATGTCTGACAAGCTGGTAAGCATGGTAACAGTCGGCTTTTCTAACACAAAGTTGTGATCCCAAGCAGAAGGAACTTGACTTCAATTATATCCGAAGTGTAAAACACCTGTTAGAAACTGTTTAAAAATAAACAGATCCTGTTAGAAACTGTCTAAAAATAAACAGACAGGAGACAAGGGGATCCATGGGCAGACATGCAGAAATGGCTACAAGATGTACGTTTACAGAGGCTCAAGATAATAACTCACAAAAATTTTTAAGCGTCAGTGGTCCAAGATCTTACTCAATCTCTGGGTATTGGGTGGCACCAACTCTAAAATCTATTCCATGTGCCAACATATGATTTTCAAGCAGCAGCCTTTCTGGTTACCATTTGAAATGTTGGGACCCATTAGAGTGACTCCTGAAACACCAAGACTGAATGGCCAATGTTTGGACTTCTATATATTACATCTGTGATACCACTTCTTGGAATATTCCCTTTTCCCAGAAGTACGGTGCTCTCTGAGTTGATATATATATATATATATATATATATATATATTATATATATATATGTCTGGGGGATGTTGGGGGTTGCCCCCATGTGGGGGCATCAAAAAAAAGTTCTAAGGAGAAGAGTGAGTCTTGAGATTTGCTCTTCGCCCGTGTTCCCTCTCTCTCTCTTTTCAGCTTATCATCACTTGGCAGTTCAAGTGTCAATATTTCAATAGGGAGCCAGGATTTCTTGCCTCCTTCAGTACCTGCTGCACACCTTCTGGAAAGTGGAAGGTATCAAAGCTAAATCACCCAGGCAGTCAGTTGCAGTGGTCTGACCACAGGGTGTATTGTACTCCACTTGTCCTTTGTGAATATATCCAGTTTGTGAGGAAGCTTCTGGTAATTGGCCACGGCCAATTCCTTAATGGAGAACCAATTTTGCCTAGGTCAAAGGGGACCCACTACATTGATTCTTGGAGAGTCATTCCCAATCTTCAGAATTAACCTGGAGATCATTGGAAAGAGGAGAACTGCATAAAAGAACACCCCTAACCACAGGAGTGAAAGCGCATATGTTTTCCAGGCCTGCTTGCAGAGGTCTGTTTAGTCATCTGTTGTGGAAGAAGGTGAACAGATCTACTTGGTGTGTTCCCACATCGGGGAAACTCCCGGAAGGCCTATGCATTGAGTTGCCACTCATGAGGATCTGCCCAGGATCTGCTTAGCTTGCCTACCACTATGGTCTACACTTGTAGTATGCCAGAAGCTAACTCCCAAGGTATCAGTGCCAGCCAGCACAGGGGTATGGCTTGGTGTCCTCCTAATTTATGTACCACATTATGGTGGTTAAGAAAAAAGGTCCCAAAGTGTACTCAGGCACCAAACATAAAATACATTTATATTCCTGAAATACACTTCAAATGCTTAAATATAGCACCTTCACACAAAATGGCTGAAACAGTAAAATGAAGGCTAGTCACGAAGTGTACATATGCACCAAAATACTCAAGTGCATAAAAACAATTTCTAAGTTTAAAATCCTTGCACTTCAGTTAAAATGCAGTGCATCTGTCTCTCAAAACAGTCCCAGTATTCAATAAGAAGCCCTGTTCTAACATAAGATGCAGTTCCTCACAGGAACAATTACTAGCATTCTTCAGAAACTAGAAAACACATCAAAAATATTTTCTGTGTGGAAACTTTCTCCTATGGGGATTTAACTGCCATAAATAAAGCCTGTAGTCAATTGGTGTTCACTGTAAAGCCTCTCTGACTTTATTCCTTGAGGTGGTAAGAAAGTTCTGAAGATTTTAGCCACTCTGTCTGTTTATATAGTAATACTCCGGGCTGATCCCATTTTAGAAGCAGTGAGATTGACAGTGTGAGAAGGGATGAGGCAAGAACCAAAAAAGTTCTTCAATCTACTAATATCATGGCCTACTACCCAAGTAACTCACCAAACCCAAAACTTAGAAACTCAGACACTCCCACACCCCCAATATAATATCAATTCAATTCTCTTTACTTCTTCTATTACAACTTGAAGCTTTCTCTAACTTCCTGAAATGCTTCCCAAATGCTCTGCAATAAACAACTCCCCTGCCTCTTCAACTCCAACCCCACCCCAACCTCCCACATACTCCTTTTACATAAAAACCAGATAAAGCTCAAAACCCACAACCTCTCTCCACTGAAAGTAGCAGCTAAAGCAGCCTAAGCAATCGCCACCTATTTATCTTCATCCAAATAGATCCATATAAGAATAAACTTTCTTTCCATCCAACCAGAGCATTATATCCATACCCATACCCAAGGAAAAATCCACTGACCTTTCCACTTTTCTTCCACTTAGCACTATAGCACCTATATATCCAAAGCTAAAAAAAATGAAAAAACAAACAGCTAATTAATCATCTCCTTCACAACAACCTTAGCTAACACTCAACATGGATTTAGACCATCACCTTAGAACTACCACTGCTACTCTTTCCTTTACCCCATCAACTGTTCACCAAATATCAAAAACATAACCTCTTTCTCTCAATTCTAAAAGCCGACCTCTCACACCATACACTCTTCACATCTTCTTTAATCCATCAAATATCTTTATTAATCTAGATGATAGCTTTTAGAAGCTGGTCAGTTGTATCTTTGGCAGGATCCAATCCATAGGCTACAGCAGTAGTCAGAAAGAACATTATGCCCCCCACTGTTGTGTGATTGCTGAGTTGATATATATAATTAACAGGTTGTACAGGGAGGCTCACACCATACATTAAATAGGTTTTCAATATTTTGGGTTTCAATAGTTTTGAGTTTTTGATCAAATGATAGGAATCCATATATATCTGTATTACACACACACACACACACACACACACACACACACACACACACACACACGTACATTTGCAGTGTCTGATAATTTACATCTATGATGCAAAATAACTTGCAAAGGTTTATGAGTGTCATCTATGAGGCAGATCTATAATGAAAAATGTTGTGTTTTTATGGGTTGGAAAACAGATCTGTAATGCAAAATGACTTGTGTGGGTCTATAGCAAAGAATATATACGTAATGCTGACCAGGCTGTGAGGCTATATGAGGAAAGAAAATGCATCTATGAAGCAGAATGGCTTGTTTAGGCCTGTGGATTTGCAGTACACATATCTGTGGTATAGAATGACTTGTGTAGACCTATGGCGTTGGAAATAGACTTGTACTGCATAATGGCAGGCCTTTACACTCACTAATGTGCAGTGAACTTCATTTGGAAGTTAAAACATGATAAATCCTACAAATGAGTTTTGTAACTGCATTGGAACATGTATCAGTACAGCTACCAGAAACATAATTTTCTTTGCCATTACATCGGAAAATCTATTTAACATACATTTTAATATATCAATCCTCTTTTAAACAATTTCAAATATTTATTGACATTTGATTACTGCAAAAGTCCGACTATGTCGGAGCCTATTTTCACCAGAGGTCCAGGGAGAAAAGCTCCAAAATACTGCAAAACATTTTAAGAATAATTTTACAATCTTGAAAAATAAAAAAAAATACAGAAACCGCTACAGTTAAAATAATTAAACCTAATTAGATATATTATGAAAACATCAGTTAAGGAAATATGCAACATATATGACAATGATTTAATATTCACAGAAAGTTTAATTTTTCTATAAACATGCTAAAGGTTAGTATAATACAAACAGGAACTGCAATATGAAGTCAGAGAAACAAGGTCATGGCATATTTAGAAGGAGAGTCCTGGGAGAGAAACTGACAGACAAGGAAGTGAGTGAAGAAGAGACAGTAAGGAGGTATAAGATATGAATAGTTACTTCTTCATATCTAGGAATACAGTACATATATTTTAAGTCTTTTTTTTTCTTGTACTACATGCCCAGTGTCCTGTGAATTCAACACTTGCATGTTAACTCTTACAGTATCTTAATATATGCACTGTGCACTGAAAATGCACTGTTCCATTTACTTGTGTAAGTACATACAGTACATCAGTAAACACTGCTGTGGATTTACAGGCACAGAAAGATTGGACTAAAATGGAATGTAAATTAAATAATGGTATAATTTAAAAAAAAAAAAAATAAGACATTTATTATTAAAATAACCGATGTAAAGTGACAGCACATCACTTCAGGACAGTGGGTAAAACATTTATTACCAACTCTTTATCATCATGTACTATCGTAAGACAATAGCTAGAACGGTTGTGCAGACAATTTTGTTAACAAATGCCTGCCCAAATCAATTTCAGATACATCAGTAAAATATTACAAACTAACCTTTAAGCACTGTTTACAAGATGCTGCCAAACATAACAGCATACTTTCCTGAATCTTAGATTAAAAACATTTCCACTTTTCTTCATCACTACTCAGACCTCAACACAAAAAAACAAAGGTACCATCAACAAGTTTCTCTCAAACTCTTCTCACCGATAACCAATAAACCACATGTAATAACATTTGTTTTAAAATAGTATAAACACCAAAAAGTATAACAGATACTGTATGCATTTATTATAAATTGTCTTTAAGGCATTTGGAATAAAGCATTCACTTTACTTACTTTTACATCTACAGTTCCTTTCTCGTGATGGTTTTGCATGTATTTAAATTCTTTTACTTTGGATTCTAGATATGTTAAAGCTGTTTTTATCGTGTCCTGTTGATTGAACAAAAAATAATAAAATCAAAAACATAATTTACCCACATGAACAACAAGACCATCAGCTACAGTAGTACTTTAATGACCTCCCATTACAAGGACAGTATAAAACACCAATATGGGTACTATACCCATCACCAATGTCTGTAAAGTGCCAGGACAGGCATACAGACACTGCCATGGACTTTAAGACCCATTAGTGCAGTGCTAGGTATGCAAAACTATAATTCAATTGATGAACTTTAAGGACTCAATTACTAGAACTTTTAAACTATAAATGAGAGTAAAGGCATAAAGTCTTAGAAAGGGAGTGGTCCCTATCAGGCAACTAAGATAAAATTCAGCAAAACACTGGAAAACAACTGCAAACACAGTTTGGTTATTAACAGCTGTCCTATTCAGAAAGGGGATTAGGCTGTGAGCAGTCCCTCATCACACATTGAAACAGCAGGTGGCCCACTTCCCTACCTACTGGGTTAAGCCAGAAATCCTATGAAAATATTGGGCGGCACAATGGTGCAGTGTTTAATGTTGTCAACTCACAGCAAGAGGTTCTCCGGTTCAATTCTCGGCTGGGGAGCCTTCTGTGAAGAGTCTGCATGTCCTCCCTTCGTTCAGGTGAGTTTCCTCTGAGTACTCCAGTTTCGTCCCACATTCCAAAGACATGCTTTTGGAGAGCGTCTCCCTGGGCCTCTTCTCAAAATAGGCTCTGTCCCAGTCAGACTTTACCGGTCAACAAATATTAAATAAAAATAAATAAAATATCCAACTTCTTCCTGCACCCCTAAATCTCCCCTATCTTAAATAAGTTTTCCAAGTAAAGGAAAGCCATTTCAATTAATTATATTCACAACGAATGTTTGGAAAATTTATTTCTGTGCGTTACAGACTACCTTAACCCCAAAACTCAGTATTTGGAAGAATTACACATGCCAGAACACAAATACCCAGAGTTTCCTTGATTTTGTCGATGCAAATGCCTTGAACAGCTAGGTGATACCCTCACAAGGGGTGATAATATCTTGGACTTGGTATTAACCAACATGAGTAACCACTGCAGCATCCCTATAGTATCATCCTCCCTGATAAGATCCGACCACAAAGCGGTCACTTTCAAAGTCACCATCTCCCCCAACCACCCTCTAGCTAGGATCAGACAAAAAAACTTATCCAAAGCTTATTACAGCCTACTGAGGGATGGTATAAACAGCTTCGCAGCCCCCTCCCCCCCGTAGGAACTGGCACCGATATCCAAAACTACACCAAAGCACTACATGAGCATTTATATAGATGCATGGAATCAGGAATATCTGACAGGATTAAATCATCCTCCACAAAGAAGAGTAAACCTGTCTGGTGGAAATCTGTAATAAACAAACTCTGTAACAAAAGGAAAAAATTGCTGTCCAAGACCAAGAAGGAGCAGGTGCCCAATTGAAAGCAATGTCTCCTTAGCCTGAACAAGCAATTAAGAGCACTAGTGAAATCCTCCAAAGCAAACTTCCAGTTCAAATTGCCCATATCTGCTAGAGACAATCATAAGGCCTTCTTCATGTATGTCCGCAACCTCAAAGGAAGCACCCAGATCTGTTCAGAACTGGTGGTCAAAGACACCACATATACAAATGCCATAGATGTAGCAAACTTGCTGGCTGACAGATTCAGCAAAAACTTTACCGCTCTGCCACCTCCCCCCCCATCAGTAAATCAGGACACCCCCAGTACCTGCCAGCTTCCCCTCATATCTAGGGAACAGGTCGTCACTGCTCTCGCAAAGGCAAAAAATACAGCCTCCATGGGACCCGATAACATCCCAAGCTGCATCCTACATGTACTCAGGCAGGAACCATCAGCACCATTAGGCACATTATTCAATCAAAGAGTACTAGCTTTGTCCCAGCTGAGTGGAGAACAGCCATTGTCATTCCTTTACACAAAGGTGGAGCGTCCACCGATCCAGGAAATTATAGACCCATCAGTCTAACTAGCCTGATATGCAAGGCCATGGAAAAGATTATCATGGACCTCATTAACACGGACATTGGGAACCTCCAAACACTTGATCCCACACAGTTTGGCTTCATTAAGGGGAGGTGATATCTGCTAAATTTGGTTGACTTCCTTGAGATAGTCACCAAAGCCATGGACGAGGGGAAGACGGTGCACACCACCTATCTTGACCTGGCCAAAACCTTTGACACTATTCTCCACTCGGGTATAATACTCTCTCTCAACTAGCTCTCTCAACTAGGCATCAATCCATATGTTACCAGATGGATAGCAAACAGGCTCACTGATACAACCCACATATTGACTAGGGGAAGCCACCTCAAGCAGTAGACCTGTAACAAGCAGTGTACCCCAGGGTTCAGTCTTGGGGCCTCTTATTTGGGATATATTTTCTGAGGTGAAGGCCAAAACCAATGGGCTATGGCTGACCATGTTTGCAGATGACTGCAAGCTGGGTGCTGTCATCAATTCCCATAGTGATGTGGACATCCTCCAAGAGGGTCTCACTCAGACAAATGACTGGTGCCAGCAATATGGCCTCAAGCTGAATACCAAAAAATACATCATCATCTCCTTTGGGGAGAGTAATGTCCTCACAAATTATCACATTAATAACAGCATCATAATAAATTTTGAGGTGGGCCATGTAGTTGTAAGGGTATCTCATCCAGGGACAAGGAGGTCATAACATCCCTGTATTCTTCCCTTATAAGGCCCATTATTGAGTACAACGCCCCTTTCAGCATGTACCTCGCAAAGCACATGCAGCAGCTGGAGAGACCACAGAGGATTCTCACTAGGAGAATCCAGGGCCTCAAACATCTACCATAAACAGATAGGCTAAAAGCCCTATCCCTCTACTCAGTTTCATACAGACTCCTCAGAGGTGACTTCTGTCTGGCATACAAGATATCATGGACCCCACCTTGATGGGACTGCTGCTTATCTGCAAGTCAATCTCCACTCGAGTAACCTGCACCCGTGGCCTCAACCTGGTCTGTGACATCAACAAGATTTGTTGGTGGGACAAATTTGTGCCCCACAGACTCCCCCAACTGTGGAATAGACTCCCTCATCAAGCAGAGTACCTCTTTACCCCTTTTTAAGCACAACCTGGATAACTGGATGGGAAACAGAAAATATACCCCTGGGGTTCCATCTATGTCCCTGCTGGACAGGGGCATTGGGTGTTGATTTGTCTAAACATGGGCTAAACTCTTTGCTAGGCTTACAAGGGCCTCAGGGCCAACAGCCTAGAAACCTCCTATGATCCTCTGCATATTTCCCCTAAATGATGGTATTTTTTGTACTTTGCCAACCCTACCCCACTTCTGCCATGTTCCCCAATCCATACTTTTCTAGTCCAGTTCTGGTTAGGAGGTAAAGTAGAAGGCACCAAGACAACATAGTTCTGAGGGATAAAACAAACACAAGTAAATCTGAAAGAATGTCCTAAAATAGATGACACTGACCAATTACTGGTTAAAAGAATTTCCAGTGGTCACTAAAAGAAACTCCATGAAAAGATTAAGGAGGCAAAGAAACAAACCAGCTAAAACCAGAGTAGTAAAGGAATCTTGTAAACCAGGGAAACTGGCTGAGGAGACAACTGCCTGTTACGGAATACATTCAGGTAGTTCCACTTAGCAACACAGGATATGAATAAAAAACACTGGAGGCTACAACACAGAAGATCATAAACTCTGCGCAATGACCTGAAGGAAAGATTCTTAAAACAACCAGATTACACAATCTGTATTCGAGAATCCCACAAAATATAGGATACAGTAAATAAAAAAAAGTTTTGATACTGCAGCACACAATGAGATTTGCATAATTTAGAAACAAATTTAAAATATAGATATGCTGTCTTTTGTGCTGGATCAGAAGGTTGCCAGTACTTTCTAAACACCGGGTATATGGATTCATGTTCTAATACTGACCCTGCATTGCAGTTCGGGGAGGTTCTGTACTTCTGAAGGGTCACCCTTTAGAGTAAATTTTGAATCAAGGTCCCATCTGTATGGCTTGATGGTAATCTAGGTGGATGATAAACAGCCAGTCACATTTCCTGAAGGCCATAACAGTTTTTTTTTAAGATATTTACACATTTAATGTGTTTTACATATTTCTAGTATCATATACATAATTTATAATCTTAACTTCTTCTGCCCCTCACTGCCCCACTGTTTTTGCTATCAAAATTTTACTCACTTAAATTCTTTGCTTTCAGTTTATTACATTCTTTTCAGATTATTCCTTCAATATATACCATAAACATACCATAAACATGCAAACTGTTTTCTTAATTTCTTGCCTTTTCTTTGCATTATGCAATTTAGACGACACTGAGTCCATATTTATCCCATGCAAATGTTCATTCTTAAACACATTCATTACCTTTTCCTAAAAATCTTTAACGGTTTTACATTTTGAAAACAAATTTAATATTTTCTTTTACATCACAAAAAGTACTTTTTTCTTTTTCAGATCTCTTATTTAGCATGTGCTTTTTTGCACCTACTCCCTGCTGCTCATTCACTCCTTTCTCAGAAAACTGTTCCATCCAAGCCCCATCATCATGGCAAAGATAAGGGGATACTGAACATCATCTAAGGCTGAAGTTAGGGATGGTTTGAAATTTTTACACTTTGACTCCCTAATCCCATTGCATATATCCCATAAAATGCCACGATTTGTTGTGCACTGGATGCATCAATGACAGCATTTCACTTACTTCTACAGGTGGTGTAACCCCCAAGACTGCTCAACTTCCCTCAAAACCAGCACTCCTACATAATCACAGATCTTCCTCAGAGATTCCACTGCAGGAACAGGCTCCCAGGATAAATGTACTCTCCCCCTTCTCCCCGAAGAGTGGGGAGATGACAAAACCACGCAACGTCTCTCTTCCTAATCTCAAATCTGTGCTTTTAAGTAAATCTATTTATTACTAACCTCTACAAAATCAGGACATTGCTATGCTTTTTTAAATTTTGATGCCTTTCAATTACAGCTTTCCTTCCATGTCCTAATACATCACTATCCAGTAACAACCATCAATAACACATTTATAACCATTCTTTTCAGTTCTTGAGTATATTTTCTGTATGTAACTTCCACAATAACATCTTTTCTTATATTATGATAAATCTGCCTTTCTTCACTCATTGTGTTTTATATTATCTCAATACTCTTCCCAATTCCTAACAGTAATTTATTTATCAATACCTTAGGCAACATTATTTTATTCAAGACCCATAATAAATGCAACAATTTCAAATGAACCACTGAATTTAACTACCACAGACTTCTGTTTTTTTGCCATTATGAACCTCACTCTTAAGAGCTTCTGCTTCTGAAGGTAGCATATTCTCAGTCTTCCAGTATATACAGTTTTTCCTCAAATACTTCATAGTTTACTTCTATTAAAGGCTCTTTCAATTACAGTAGAGAGTCGATTATCCAAACTAATTTGAACCTAGGGTAGTTCGTTTTATCAGACTGTTCGAATAATCAATCATATAACTGAACCAGATAAAAACCTCTAAAATCTGTTTTTTTTCTGCATGCAGGAATACACTTTTCAACCAGTCACTGATTTCATTGGACTGGACAATAAAGAATATTTTTCACACACAAGCTGGCTACAAGTTCAGAAAACATGATCAACAGAATATGCATCATCATCATCTTTCGGCTGTTTCCGTTAGGGGTCGCCACAGCGGATCATCTGTTTCCATTTCTTCCTGTCCTCTGCATCATGCTCTTTCACACCAACCGCCTGCATGTCCTCTCTCACCACATCCATAAACCTCATCTTAGGCCTTCCTCTTTTCCTCTTACCTGGCAGCTCCATCCTTAGCATCCCTTTCCCAGTATACCCAGCATCCCTCCTCAGCGCATGTCCAAACCAACGCAATCTCGCCTCTCTTGCTTCGTCTCCAAACTGTCCAACCTGAGCTGACCCTCTAATATACTGATTCCTAATCCTGTCCATCCTAGTCACACCCAGTGCAAATCTTAACATCTTTAACTCTGCCACATCCAGCTCCGACTCCTGCCTTTTCGACAATGCTACAGTCTACATATTCAAACTTTATGATTTTTCCTACCCGAAAACTCTGGAAGGCACGTTCGGATAACTGACATTCGTATAATCGACTCACTACTATATCTAGTCACCACTTTTTTCTTTACACACCTCACTCCTACTACTAAATGTTTCCGTTTGTGACAAATATGCACCTCCAATTACAACCTCACTCTTCATTCTTTTCTTTACTTCATTTTAAACTTGCACTTCCTGACTGAATGGCCACCATTTTATTATCTACTTAACCCATTCTTTTGCTTCAATAATTAAAAGTAAGTCAATATAATTTTCATCTAGTGGAGGATGAACCTCTTCCATGATAATTCATCTAGTTGTTTATAGTTTTTAGTATAATTCTCAAAGGCTGTATTCTTTATCAAAATAAAGAGTATAGCACTCATATGTCATCTTTGTCAGACTTTTTTATCCAATTCTTGTCTTTATTCATTAATCAAAGCTTTTATCCACATCCTTTCATAAATAGTCTTAAACCCTGTCATAATCTTCTCTCCAACACCATAATTTTCCATGCTTGGTCATCCATCCATCCATACATGCACAACCCATGCTTGGTCACAACAGACACAATCAATGCAATATATCAGTTTTGCCATTTGTTCCCTTATAACACTATCTGTAAGTTATTTTACTGTAATCAACATTTCCTTTGCATTTTTACCTATACCATAAATGCCATCCCCTATTATACTAATTAAATAAATTAACAAATCTCTTTTGCAATATTCACATTAGTATTTATCTCGGCACATAAAAATCAACTACCAATCATTAGCGGACCGGAGTTCCGCTGTGGCGACCCCTAACCGGGGAAAGCCGAAAGACACAACAACAACATTTATATAGCATCAAATCCAAATGTTATCTGCTTTTATTTCTTCCACACAAAAGGTATTACTCCAACTCAAATGGCTTCCTCATTTATTTCATGACAAAATCCTTCATTCACAACCTCCACACAACACATGCCTCATACTTTTATTATTTATTTATTTATTTACTGGGAAAGCCCAACTTGTATTGAGCCAATTTTCAGTGGACGCCTTGGGAGAAACACTCAAGACGGATGTTTTTGCGTCATGGGAGGAAACCGGAGCACCCAGAGGAAACTCATATGAA
The DNA here is from genome assembly GCF_019279795.1 of Protopterus annectens. Taxonomy (NCBI): domain Eukaryota; kingdom Metazoa; phylum Chordata; order Ceratodontiformes; family Protopteridae; genus Protopterus; species Protopterus annectens. Next base: position 1,677,699,289 of record NC_056744.1, on the reverse strand, counting down.
CACAGGGAGGACATGTAGACTCTGCACAAAAGGCACCCCAGCTGAGAATCGAACCAGAGAACCTCTTGCTGTGAGGTGACAACTAAACTGCTGTACCACTGCACCATCCATGGGAATACCCAATACTATCTATTTCTGGTGAACAACTCTCTCTTACTTCAACATTTTATCCATGTATGATACTGTTTCTTTTCACAGCTCTGTTCTTTTTACTTATTCAAGTTTAATGCCATACTTCATTATTAAACAAACACAGTTGGCCAGCAGTAGTAGCAGTCAGATATACGATCCAAAGCTGATAGTGAATAAATAAGACTTTAATAACAAACCGGTTTCGGCAAAATCATGCCTTCTTCAGTGTTAGACAAACGGACATACAGAACATAAATTACTATACAGATTTATACATCTTCCCAGCCAATGAAAACACTGGTATGCTCCTGTCATTCATGAATAATACATGAAATGGCAGTAATAAACATAAAATATTAAGCAGAGACCAAGGCAACTGTTCAGAGTTATAACAGGATATCACAAATAAATCATAACATATGCTTAACAAAAATAGAAATAGTATATGGGAATGATATATAATGGTATGCACTTATACCAGAGACATAATTGTATTGATAATATATGAGACCACTATATAATAACAACATTTGTATACTTATATGAAATATAAATATCTCAAAAACATGTAATAAATCCCAACTAATAAAAATCGAAACAGACCTATATTATGCATAGTTAATAACCAAAACAACTGGCATATATCATTCTTCATAAAGAATGTGGTTATTTGAATACTAGCAGGTATATTTGAAATAATAATCATAATAAAACAGTACTATACCTTGCAAAGGTGATTATCCAGTATTTCTCTTTATGATTCAGTATGCTTTGCCATCCTTGAGGATTGCTGCAATCACCAACAATTCGGTCAATAATCATAAACATGAACTGGGCTTGTTGGTGTTGTAAAACATGACAGTATAGAGCATTAGTTTCCTTCTTATTTTTGATATCGCTTCAATGTTCATTAATGCGTGTCCTGAGTGGCCTGGAAGTCTGGCCAACATAGAAAGCCGCACAATGGCATGAGGTCAGATAGACCACCCAGTCGCTACTACAGTTACCAAAGATTTTACAATCAAAAACCTTGCTGGTATTGTGACTGGAGAACTGTTTAGACTTACTAACCTGTTTACAAGAACCACAATGGCCACACGGAAAACTGCCCAATAATTCATGTCCCGATATTGTGAGCTGTTTATAAATCGCTCCTCCACTACCAATGTGTTTGTAATGAGATAACATAGAACCCTTTTACCTTTCCTATATGAGAATTGGCATTCTTCTCCCAAGATAGATCTAAGCTGTTCATTGGCCAATAGGATATTCCAATGTCTGTTTATAATATCCCTGATAACATTGTAATTCCTGCCATAGGTTGTAACAAACCTTATGGTGGTATTAAGGGAATCCCCAAATGGAGTGTTATAGTCCAGCAGTGTATTTCTATTCATTTCAGAGGAACGTGCCCATGCCCTGGCAATATCTTGAGGTTTGTACCCTCTGCTGGCAAATCTACGACATAGGTCCAGACTAGCTACGTCATAGTCTGATTTGGTAGAACTAAGGCGTTTCATACTCATAAATTGTGATACTGGGGTATTTCTGATGGTATGGCATGGGTGCATGCTCGAAGCATGTAATAAGGTATTATATTGGGGGTATTTGCGATACACTCTGGTGGCCAAAGTATGGTCCTGATTTCTGGAACTGGTAACATCCAGAAAATTAATAGTCTCCAAATCAAAAGTAATAGAAAATTCAATACTCCAGATGTTGCCGTTCAAATAATCAACAAATTCTTGCAAATACCCAGCATCCGCACGCCATACCATCCAACAATCGTCCAAGTACCTACGCCATATATCCATTTCCACCAAAAATATGTTATGAGATGAATTGTAGATCATGCATTCCTCAAAAAATGCCATAAATAGGTCGGCATATATGGGAGCAAAAGATGCTTCCATAGCCGTACCCTGTAGTTGCCAATAACATTGACCCTGAAAATAAAAAAACATTTTTATTAAGTACGTGTTCTGACATGCAGATCAATAGAGTATTGAACCTGGGTGAATATAATCCAGCTCTATCTAACCAGTATTTTAGAACTTGTAATCCACCATTTCCTTTTCAGAAAAGGAATATTTGTCTACATTATACTTTTTTGCAAAACAAATTGATGATTTATTAAGTCTATTATTTTTTCTTTACAGAGTTCACAATTTCCTTTTTCTTAAAACAGCCTAAATGCCTCTGTTCTACGAACTGGTCAAACTCTTCTACCAATATCTTGCTTATTTTCTCTCTTCAAGTTATTCCTTTTCTACTTCCATAGACATACTTTCTTATATTTCTTCTTAAATATGTTCCACCCTTTCATGCAGGTGTCATAAAAACGCACCATATTAATATGTTCGTTCTATAACTGCTCTCTCTCTTTGTTAATTCTCCTTGCCCCAGACGTGGCCTCAAATGTCAGACTATCAGAATATACAGCTAATTTTATTTCACCCGACCTGTTTCAATTCTGCTTCAAACTTGTTCCCCATCTGTGTGTCTCATGCGATTAGTCACATTTTAGCAAGTCCTTACATTTATCATCTAAAACATTCAAGCTACAGTTAAAATCAGAGTATTACTGTATCTGTGCTTACTACTCCATAGTAGCATTTCGTTAATCATTCCAATCTCTCGGTTAAAACAATCGACATTACAAGCGTTTGGCACAGCCTGAAATCCATTATGTATCTTCTCCTCACTCTCCCTATTATCACATCCACTTATTATATCTCAGTTTTTTATTAACTTCACTGTTACTTCATAAAATTCAAAGTAACTCCCTTCCCCATAACCTCTGAAACTGATCCCTTTATATATGGTTTAAAAATAAAATATCTAATAAAAATAAAATATCCTCTTCAATGCTCTTACACCCACCTAGTACCACCAATGCCTTAGCACTGGTCACACTAAAACTGGAGCACAAACTTTTAACTTTTTGTCTTAGTAACTGTCAGATTTTTGACTTCCTCTTTCTCCTAAAGTACTCTTTTCTCAATAGTCCTTTTCCTGTCTTCTAGAACATCTTCAAAACTTTCATTAGTCTCACAATAATCTAATTGTACAAATATATATTTTTAATTTAATTAGCAATTATTATGTACCATGAGTAGGCTTATGCAATGTTTCAGTGTCTTTTCATGTACAATTTACATTTGGTTTTGGAGTACCTACAATATTACTATTTTCAATAGTTTACCTGATAAATATTTTTGTCTTACTGTCAATAATTCTAGTGATGGCATATCTCTACATTTAGCCATCTCTTTTTACATTTAAAAATGCATTATTCAAAAAACTTGCATATCTCAGTTACAGTCTTGTCACTTTAATCCAAGATTTACTTCCAAAATAACTAGCTACACAAAGGTTAGCAGTTAACAACTGCCATTTGACTTTAGATTTAACTCTAACACAGGCTAACACAAGTAGTCTCAATGATGCCACGACAACAGAAGGGAGAGGAAGCATACTGCATTAATCTCCCATAGCACATTCTGGAATGCACACAATGTCCAAGATATTTTATTTACTAGGAGTTTTAGTTCATTCACACTTACAGAAGTGCTAAATAAATTTCAGACTACTAAAATTAATCATTAAACCCCCTTTATTCCTGGTAAGTTTAAATTTCCTCTTATAATTCCATTATAAACATTAACAGAATATATGAAACTCAGCAACTGATGATGTTTATCTATGGAATGCATAAAGACTGATGACTTGAATGTTGTCCATGATCACAATCATAGGACCCCTACCAGCTTCTGTTATATTATTTCTACAACAAAAAAGACATGCTTAAAGCCTTAAAAAAGTATCCAACCTGTATGTTTTAACAATGCACCCATAATGACAGCCACATCAATATTACATATGAGAAGATCATTTGAAATAAAAACCTTGTTATCCAAACTACATAGATTAGTGGTTAAAACTTTTTGCATTAGTAAGAATTTTCTGTAGGGTATGAAGTCTGAAACTCAAATGTCTTTTTCTAACTTCAATCTTTAAAGATTTGCCAGAAAACCACAATTTTATGAAAAAAATGAAGCAAAAATATAACGCAAAAATCTGGACATTCTGCAAAAATCTGTACAGTTGACCAATCATACTTATATTCTGCATTTAAAAATATTTAAAATGTATTTAAAATTACATACATATATATATTTTAGTATGTGTATTTTTTTACATATATATTTTTTTATTTATTTTAGTGAGTTAATGCAGAATATAAGTATGATTGGTTTATTGACTTTTACAAGTACATTTAATGTATACATGTTTTGCTTATATAAGAATATTTTTACTATGTTTATAAATTATTTTACGGAGTAATGATTTACAATGGAAGCGACAACAAAACAGTTTAGGTTATTGATATTAGTATCATTTTAATAACATAGTAGCGGTGGGTCTTATTTGTTGTCATGTTGTATACATGTTTAATTATATGAGTTAGTTAGATTTACTATTTACATTTATATATATTTATATAAATTTTTTAATATTTAGATTCCTATAGTTATGGTCTAGTTTAATATAATATTATACAAGTACATAAACAAACATTAATTAATTTTCATAAGTACAGTCTACGTTTCAGGCTGGGGATTTAGTAAACATTGAACTTTTTTAAGAACATAGAATGTTGATTAAATGTAAAGAAATTCTGCGCGTCAAACTACACATTTCAAATAATGTTGGCAACGCTCGTGCATTATTTTGTTATAACATCTATTTTATGGACTTTACATTCACTGCAATATTTTCGATGATATGTTTGTGTAAACTGATAATATGTTTGGGTATTTTGATATTTTAAAATGATAAGAAAAGTGAATGAATTGTATCAACTGATTAATTATTTAATAATTCATTTTAGTTAATTGATCACATGATCCAAAAGTTTACTTAAGGAATGTTACACTTGTTACTTGGTTGTCTGAAGAAGGAAGGATACTATTTCTTCCGAAAGCGCTAATTAAATTGTTTTTGGATTTCTACATTCGTGGTGTTGATTTTGCATTTAGCTCCGCAACTTCTGGCTTTCATCTTCACTAGTTTGTCGTGGCTTGTTTTAGAGTTGCCACTACACTATTGTGTTATCACTCTTATTACACACACATCCCACTCTACCACTTCTTGTTTTCTCTCTTTACACAGTTTTACTAAAAGATTACACCCATAAGCTTGACTTCTACACCACATGTATAAATGTATATATTTTTTGCTCTACTGAACACACGTCTCTATATTAGAATTATATCTGTTAGAATCATAGTTTTATTAGAAAATTCAATTGCTGTATGTTCCATATACAACCCTCAAGTTTTATTTTTTGCTGTAATATATATAATATATATATATATATATATATATATATATATATATATATATATATATATATATATTTCTTATGTGTATGTACCATACTTCTCTGTATTGCAGCTTATGTATTGTAATTGTCTATATTGGAGCTTGGTGCTTATGTACTGAAAATGGGCTCCTGGCCCAGTTGGACCAACCTAGTTAACAAATGTCAAATAAAAAAATAAATTTCAAGTCTGCTTTATATGACTCATGCCAGACATAAGGAAGTAGGGGTCATCACAATGGGAGTCATAGATATATAACGGGATTAGTGTCTGTCACTGTCATCTTGTATACCTTCTGTAACAGGACTGCTTCTTTTATTCCTTGAATGGCCCTCATTTGTGTATGTCTCAGGGCTTGTTTTATTTTATACAGCTGCAAGCAAAACAGTTGCTAAATTGCATGCCTTTGTTCAAAGTATCTTACTGTAATCCAAGGTGAATTGACAACCCCTCCTCCTACACTTTGGTAAATGTACTGATCTTCTTCTTTCAGCTTTTCCCACTTAGGGGTCGCCACAGCGGATGACTGGCAGTCGAGTTTTACGGTGCAGAGTTGCCAGCCCGGTGCCCAACCTTTCACAGAAGGCACACACATGCACGCATGCCTAGGGCCAATTCAGAGAGTCCAATCCACCTACAGCATGTCTTTGGGATGTGGGTTCATAGGTTGGTACTAAGCTATTGGCCCTAGGGCCTATACAAGCCTAGCAATACCAATTCCCTGGATATTTTTCCCACAATATATAACTTCCCTGGACCCCTGCCTAGCAGGGCGGCTGACGTGAACCCCACAGTGAATTTCCTATCTCCCATCCAATTGTCAAGGTTCCTTTTGAAGAGGGCCAAGGAGGTGCTCTGTTTGACATGTATGGGCAGTCTATTCCAGAGTATGGGGAGTCTCTGGGTCAGGAACCTATACCTCCAACATGTTTTGTTCATTGTGATGACAAGGTTTAGATCCCTGGAGCTTGTGGCTCTGAGGGATTGGGATTTCTTTAAGTGGAGCATGTCCAACAGCTCAGGGTATGACATAGCCTTGTATGTTAAGCAGAGATCGCCTCTGAGTTAGACAATATGCCACAGAATATAGCTGGAGTCTTTTTAGATGGTCAGCATAGAGCATCTGCTTTAGGCCTCTGATTCTTTTAGTGAGGTGTTTCTGTGGCCTTTCCAGCTGTTGCAGATGTCTTGTGAGGTACATACCAAATGCGGCGTTGTACTCTATAATGGGTCTAATGAGGGGTGAGTACAGTGGGCCAATGACCTCCTTTTTTCTGGATGAAAAGCCCTTAGTGATGAGGTGTGCCACATAGAAGGATTTCCTGACTGTTGTGGCGATGTGGTTATTGAAGGTAAGACCACTATCCACCTGTGTCCCTAAGTCTCTCACCACACTTTCGGTGTTTAGTGTACTGCCACCTATGTGGTAATTCATGGGTACATGGTTTTTCCCAAAGGGGATAACTATACATTTCTTGGTATTAAGTTTGATCCCATGGCTCTGGTACCAAGCATCTGTTTCTGTAAGGCCCTTTTGTAGAATATCCACATCATTTGGGGATTCAATAATGGCTCCCAGTTTGCAGTCATCTGTGAACTTTGTTAGCCAGAGTCCCTTAGAGTTGGTCTGTTCTTCAGAGAAGTAGATTCCAAACAAGAGTGGTCCCAGGACTGAACCCTGAGGTACTCCACCTGTCACTTGTCTGGAGCTGGATTTGGAGTCAGCTACTTTTACAGTCTTGGTTCTGCCAGTAAGCCAGTTGGCAACCCATTGAGTGACATAGGGATTTATGCCCAGCTTAGTAAGTTTATCTATGATTCCAGAGTGGGGAATGGTGTCGAATGCCTTGGCAATAGATAGGTTGTGTGGACTGCTATACCCTCGTCCACAGCTCTGGAGACTGATTCGAAGAAGTCAATCAGGTTCAGGAGACAAGATCGGCCCATCATGAACCCAAACTGAGTGGGGTCCAGTGTTTGAAGGTTACCAATGTCTTTGTTTTATAAGTTCCATGATAATACGTTCCAAATTCTGCTCTGATATTATCATTTCTTCATTCTTTCACACAGAGAATGCCAAAGTGAACAGATTATGGAGGTTCACACACGTGCACAGAAGCAGAAGAGGAGTTGGTGAAGATGATTTGGGAGAAGCAGGAAGAAGCCAAGAATCAACAACAGCATCCAGTAAAGAGACAGATGGACTGCATGAGACAAGATCTGGGACAGTTAGGTATGACTGTCAGAGAAGTCAGGACAGTCACTGAACTGTGACAGCGATAGCTGACAACACCATGACCCCATGACCCCACCTACAGACTCAGAATAAGGGGGTTAATGATGACGATATACAATTATATCATGAAAGTCTGACTGCAAACAGGAGCAACCTTCACATCACTGAAAAAAGCAACTGCACAATATAGTCAACCACAAATAACTGAACCTCAGATCACAGACCCAAACATAACATTATAGTCCTCAGCATTACTAAACTACAGGTGCAGTACACTCTTTTCAATATTGTCTTTGTCAACAGTTTACTGCTTTCACAATTCATTAAAAGTGCTCCATCACGTGTACAAGCTAATGAAAGGAGGAAAACTGATTTTTTTCTGTAGGGGACACCCTTGCGATTATGGTAAATCAGATTTGCTGTTAATGTAGAAACTTTCAGATATACAAACAAAGTCTTGGCAGCAGCGGTGTGCATGTGTGTTTGCAGGTTAGGGCTAGAAGGGGACAGATTTAGTGTGTTCTGCTGTGTGTGAAGTGTCTTGTTTAGTGGTATTATTACAGAAAGGATATTTTTGTAAGGTACTACACAGAGTGAGTTAGGGATAATGCTTGTGTTAGTACATAGTTTGGTGGTACTGGGGGGGCATCACGTTACCTGCTCAACTGCCCACACTCCTAATCCCAACCATACCCATTACCTTACATGTTTTATGCATGTCAATAAAGCATACACTCAAAATAAACACATAAAAACACCCATCATCATTGTTTTTTGCATGAGGGCTATCTACCCTGCACCCTATATAAAGGTTAGGCCCCCCTTGCACCCCTTGAACTAACATACACCAACACCATGACTGTGCAAACAGCTGATAGAATAGAGTGAGTGCTGTGGACACTGAGAAGCCACACTGGTTATGATTACATTTCCAAAACAGAAACCAGGCAAGTATCACACGTAAACCACCGCTATCTAAACCTGAACTAACCCACACATGTAACTAATCCTTGGCTTTGGATTTAAACAGTACCCCACTGGCACTTCTGAGCAGAAACAGGCGTGTCCAAATTGAATGACGGGCAAGCCCGTGTGAAGTGGCATGGTAATCATGGTTGATTGACAAGCCATGCAAATTTGCAGGTGACATCGTGAATATTCATTATGTGATCATATTGTGTCGTTCTGAACAAAATGGACATTCTAAGGGAGTTATTCTGCATATTTTTTTTTTATCCTTTTATTAATAAATGTAAGGATAGTCTCAATTATTAGCCAGGAAGAAACTCACTATGTACTCAGCATGAACAATTTGAAGTTTTGCTGCCCACAGTGTTGCACTGTTCTAGTAGAAAGTAAGATATTACAACCAGACATTGAGATAACCTTTAAAAAAGAAACACATAAAATAGGCCATCCCGTTCCACTATACCTGTAAGAACTTGCATCCTACTCAGGCAGCAATCTCCCATTGCTCTGTCAAGACTCAGCTGAACTGCGTTTCTAATTCTCCAATGCAGACATACAAAAACAACTAAATCAAAGTTATACATACATATAAAGCAAAATTTATTTTGCCTAAATCATTTTCTCTGCTACAGTTTTCAAATTTATTTTCTGATGTTCCCTTACATGTTTCTTTAGTATAATTTTATACAGTAATTGTTTTTGCAGGAGGGCAGGCCCCCCTGCACCCCATGTGTCTTTAGTATATTTTTGTACAGTAATTGCTTTTGCACAGGGGAAGCCCCCCTGCACCCCCATGTTGATGATGATACCTCTCCTGATATCCTGTGATAGCAAAGAGGGGTAATAAATGGGTGAACATATAATATGGCTCAGTATTTAGTAAAGACTGGGCCAAAAATATATTTAAAAGTATCAAGTGACTTATGAAGCCAGGTTGACACTCTCTAGGACTACTGTCTTACTGTTGATACATTATGTATTGAGTATCCTAATTTCTACCAGTCTGAACTCCCAGGTGGTATGCAATGGTAAAATTACATTCCAGCAGCATCTGCGATCCTTGCAGCTAAATGTCTGAGCTACCAGCTGATGGTTCCTACCACTAGCTCAGGAGGTTGTTAGTATATCACTCAGATTCCCAAGCAGTACATTTGTAGATGACAGGAGGTCACTCTCTGCACGCTGTTGTAAAGCTTTTGATGCTGTTATATCTTTATAATAAAACTATTAACTGCTGGCTGTACAAAATGGTAAGATAAAACTGCAATTTCTGATTTGGCTAAGATATTCAAGCTGTGCAGTAACAGTCAGTGCTTTGGGATTCCGTAAAGTAATTTATAACAGATTTTTTTGTGACTGCTCTAGTTTAAGTTCACCATAATTCCTACAAATAATGGACTCCTAGCTAAAAGTGTAAGATTGGAAAGTAAGGTGCTACAAATGTATACTGTTGTTTCTCCTTTTGACATGCCAGCATTACAGAAATCCTTATGCCTCATCCTGCCATGATGCAAGTGTGGCATTATTATCTTCATTAATGTCCCCATAAATTGTTCAAAGCTTTCCTCTTTGGGTTACTCTGGAACTAAAAAATGCCTCTAACCAAGTAGGATCACATAGTCATCTAAACTTAAGTGGTATTTATAACCTGAATGCCACATTTATAAATTAATGGGAGCGCTACAGAATCCTGAAAGCTCAAAATTCTGAAAGTTCAAAATACTGAAAACTCAAAATCCTGAAAACACACAGGATACCAACACTTACTATATTCCAGTAAAAGTACATACAGAAACAAATAAAACACAAACTATATTACTGTTCACCAAGTATAAGAAAACCCCCTGCACCCCTCATGTGGGTGGCTGCGCCTCCCACACCCCCTGCTACTTAAATATATCAACTCCGAGATTGCATTTAGTTTATGAAGTGCAATCTCAAAGTTGACATATTTAAGTAGCAGGGGGTGTGGAGGGCGCAGCCCCCCACATGGGGAGTGCAGGGGGGCTTGGCCCCTGCATATAGTTGCAGAGTAATATGTTTCTGTATGTACTTGTCCTGGAATATAGTAAGTGTTGGTATCCTGTGTGTTTTCAGTATTTTGGGCTTTCAGGATTCTGTAGCGCTCCCAAATTAATATATACATATTGTACATTACACTCTGTTCATTAGAATATTTATACTTAGATTTTGTAGGTAACTAGTCTGAACTACTCTTTACATTTCTGCATTTTTTATTGCTGAATTTTTTTTTTTATTTTGGCTGGACTGAGCCTGAAATTAAACAATATTGATCATATATACATATGTGTGTGTGTGTGTGTGTGTGTGTGTGTGTGTGTGTGTGTGTGTGTGTGTGTGTGTGTGTGTGTGTGTGTGTGTGTAAATAAATATGATGAATCTATAAAGTTCAGTTTCTGACGCAGCTAGAAAAATCACAGAAACTGTATGAAACTACTATATGCACACAATATTACATTATGTTGTCATTTACAATGTTGTTCTTTCACTTTTGCCATCTACATGCTGCTTCAAGAAGCATTGTTCTCAGCTGCATATGGGCAGAGCTCTTTTTGTTTATTTATAAGGTAATGGAACATAAACGGGTATTTTGTACTGTAATTATGGCCAAGATAGCACACATTTTTACCGTAAACCATGTGAACCATGAAACACCATTAGAAAAACAAATGTTTGGCAGATTTTGAATGTTCAGAATTGACAATTAGATCTTCGCTGCCTCGATTTTTTGGTGACAGCATTAAAAAAAAAAAAAAGTTTTCATAGCTTGCATAAAGTTAATTCACACTGGTGATAAATGTTCAGATCAGATTATTGTAGAAGTTTCTTACTGGATGTACTGCTGAAGGGGAAAACAGCACTTAGAATATTCTGTGCGTTCATAGCATCCCAGTATACTTTGGTCAGTTTCCAATTTTCTATTAGAACAGTACCTCACGTTTAGTTCTGTACAGAGGTGGGTGTCACTAGTGATTAACAGGGGAAATCGGTGTGGAAATGCCCGATGACTGACAAGCATGCTAATTTGCATGTGACACAATACATGTATTAATTTAAACTGTGTAATATTCATGCACAATACCAACTTCATCCCATAAAGCAGCCTTTATTGAACAAGCCAGTTCCATGTTACTGCAGATATCAAATTCAAACTTAAGCACAAAGTAATTATTACTTTTTCTCTTTGCTTTTGCAGGGGTCAAGCCCCCCTGTGTCCCTCACAACCCCCACTACTTCAATATACCAACTCCGATATCCCACTACATTGAGGAAGCGGGTACATTTAGTGAGGGCAGATTCAGTGTTTTTTTAAGTGTTGCTATTTGGGGGTTTCTTAATTGTTGATAGCCACACTGCACAACCTACGGAGTGTACATTTTTTATTCATGATTTCTTACCCCCCTGACCTGCTATCAGCAGTTGTTACACAGTACGAGTAGGTAAGTGATGCATTTCTCATTCCCCTGTCCTGCATCATCAGTTGCTATATTTCAAATAAAATGCCATTCCTGTGCTGGCCTTGCGATGACAGAACGCATTTATCAATATTCATTTTTGCACATTAATGCGTATTTGGTAGATTCAACAGCCCGCCAGAACTGTCAGCCTGGAGGCATGGTTAGGGCGGGATTTGCTACTGCGCATCCTGCGAGGTACTGTTCTAATACTAAACCCATTTGCCAACACCCATTTTAGCTCTTTAGCCATGATTACCGTATCCAGTTATTTTTAGCATTATTTTAGTACTAGGTTTTTGATTTCTGCAGATAAAAAGATTTGGAAAAAAGCAGAGCATGCTTCCCTTTCTTCCCCTAAGAAGGTATAACAAGGACTTCTGTGGGGTCAGTCTTAAGTCTGTTTCTAATGCGTTTCCCACTCTGCAGCCTTTATCAAACATTGTACCTACATGTCTCATAGAGGAGTAATGAATACCCCTAACTAAGCACAAACTAACAAAGAGCCTGTCTGTCCCTGAAAGGTTACAGCATCACACGGTGTCCAGTATTTAGAATGAACTGCAAAGTGTTGAATATTCATTTCAGTGAATAATGTCTAATCTTTATTCAGACATACAATAACTATAAAAGTAATGTGCAGGGTGTTGGGCTGGGGCTGGACGGTAATTGCTACTGTGCATTTGGTGGGGTACTGACCTAATACAAAACCTAATCCTTTCCCACAAAGAAACACACACACACACACACACACACACACACACACACACACACACACACACACACACACACACACACACACTACGCTTGCTCAGTCTATTTGCTAGCATTCCAAATTACTTGGTGTGAAGTTGATACTATTAATGGGTCACTCATTCCTGCACCAAGTCTTAATAAGAGCTCGTCCTCATCCTTTCAAACCCTTAATCTATATGTAAATACATTGGAGAGATCAGCATAAAGGTTAACTTTTCCTTCAGTCCTTCTGTAACATCTCCTACAAGAACAATGAAGTGGACTGGTCCATACTTTAACCATGTGGTAAACCTGTGTCCAGGCTCTCTTCAGACTGGGATCCATTTCCTACGACCTTACCTAATTAATATGTTATCCATGACTGCTACCACCAAGGGATTCAGTCAAAGTCATTCTAATTGATTCACCATTTGTTCTGTATCATGTTACATGTCTTGTTAAAGTCTAAGGAAGCCCATGTCATATGTCATGTTAAAGTCTAAGGAACCCATGTTAAAGTATAAGCAAACCATGGCCAGAGAACTGCATTAGGTTGTGTCGGACATGACCCCCCCACTTGTATTAGGATATCTGAAACAGTTAAGCCTCTTTTTCTAATATGGCCTCTAATCTTTTTCACACTACATAACCACTAGCCAGCTAGCATCAGAAAGGTAAAGGCAATCTCCCTTCTCTCCTTTTCTGCCTGTGTGTGTGTATTTATCTATCCGCATTGTGCATTCACATACACAAGGGTGTAACTAGGTATACTCAATGTTCTCAAGTGAGTACATTTTTTCTGAGCCTCTCCTGGAAACTTCAACACTCAAAAAGCACAGAATGTTAGAAGTTGAAGTTAAGTACAAACTTGCAGTTTTAAAAGTACTGTATTTCATTTTTTTTTCTGTACCTAATTGTGTGTTTCACTGAATAGTGTGTGCTGTGTGTCTCTCTACTATAAGAGGGGGTGGTGGTCTTCTCACTTCTTTGTTATCTGATATTTAACAGTTAGCCTAGAGGGATTCCTCTGTACTTTAAGTGCTAGCCACAAAGTTTGAAAAATAATTTTATGCTCAACTTCTGAGAGACTTGCTTGGCTATAATCACCTGCATTAGAAGCTGAAGTTACATACAAATTTGCAGTTTTAAAAGTACTGTATTTCATTTTTTCTGTACCTAATTGTGTGTTTCACTGAATAGTGTGTGCTGTGTGTCTCTGCAGTTTGTCCCCACCCACCTTCCCTGTTCTTGTTTTGGTGTTAGTGTTGGTGGCTCTGGAATTGCCCACCCCTCCTGTAAGTCTGTATTTGAACACTCCTCCTTAGTCCATCTCATTTGCTCACTTAACCGAATACAGTGAGATCATATTCTGAGTCTAGTGTTCACTCTACTTAATACAGAGAGAAGATTTGAGAAGAGGTTCTTCCTTCCTCTCTCCTTGCACTTTACTAAGAAAAAACAAATTTGCACTTCATTCAACTGCTTTTACTGTATTTGTGTTTTCTCCTACTTTATTTTGCTTTTGCCTCTTCTTAAAAAGTACTCAATTTTATTTATTCTGCTGCATTTATTACTGCTTGGTAGTAGTCCGATTAAATTGTAACTGTTATTCTAAGTCATTTGGTTTAAGCACTTGGGCTTCATAGGTTCATAGGTTCATACTAGGCTATCTGCCCGAGGGCATTTACAAGCCTAGCCCATAGTTTTGTGGCTTACGCCACCCCTTAGGTTTGGGGAACTATGCCCATTATTTTGCTGTGCCTCTGTCGAGCAGTGACACTGAGGTAATCCCTGGGGTATACTTGCGATCTCCCATCCATTGGTCAAGATTTCTCTTAAACAAAGCCAGCGAGGTGCTTTGCCTCACATATACCGGGATTTTGTTCCACAGCATAGGAGTCTTTGGGTAATGAATCTATCCCTCCAGCACGTTCTATTAATGGCCGTGTCAAGGTTTAGGTCTCCGCTCTTGTGGCTCTGATGGATCTAGATTTTTGAGGTGAAGCATGTACATCAAGTCAGGGTTTGATAATGCCTTGTATGTCAGGCACAGGTCACCCTGAGCAAGCGGTGGCGACTGAATAGAGTTGGAGTTCTTTCAGTCTGGCAGCATAGGTCAGATTTTGAGACCCATAATCCTCTTGGTGAGGAACTTTGTGGCCTCTCCAGCTGCTGCAAGTGTCGGGTCAGATACATTCGAATGGGGCATTGTACTCAATCATTGGTCGGATGAGTGATGAATATAGGGAGACTATGACCTCTCTTGATCTAGATGTGAATCCCTTCATGATAAGGTGGGCAATGTAGAAGGTCTTCCTAACTATTTTTGCAACATGGGTGTCGAATGACAGACTGCTGTCAACCTGGGTCCCCAGGTCCCTAATAACCTCTTCTGTGCTCAGTGGATTTCCACCTATATGGTAGCTAGGGGTAACCTTGTTTTTCCCGAAGGGTATGACTATGCATTTTTGGCATTTAACTTTAGGCCGTGGCTCTGGCACCAGTTATCCGTATCTGTGAGACCCTTCTGAAGGATATCTGTGTCAGATGTGTTTTCGACTCTGGCACCCAGTTTGCAGTCATCTGCAAACTTTGTCAGCCATAACCCTCCCGTGTTTGCTTGTACTTGGAAAAGTAGATGCCAAACAAGAGTGGGCCCAGGACTGAGCCCTGTGGGACACCACTTGAGACAGGCTTAGAGTCAGACATGGCACCGCAACTCTGACCCTGTGGGTTCTGTCACTCAGCCAGTTTGCAACCCATCTTGTGATGTATGGGTTAACATTTAGGCTGATGAGTTTTTCAATGATACCCGAGTGGGGTATTGTGTCGAAGGCCTTCGCCAGATCGAGGTAGGCTGTATGGACTGCCTTTCCCTCATCAATGGCCTTGGTGACTGTTTCGAAAAAGTCAACCAAGTTTAAAAGGCATGACCTGCCCTTGACAAAGCCAAACTGGGTTGGATCCAGAGTCTGCAAATTCCCTATGTCTTTATTTATGAGATCCATTATGATCCTCTCCATGGCTTTGCAGATAAGGCTTGTCAAGCTAATGGGTCAGGCCACTTATTCTACATTAAGAAGGTTTGTGGTCTGCACTCTTGTGGGAGGAGAGGCTGGATTTTGCCCTTCTGAGCTGGGAATTTCAGGTCACAGCCTTATTGTGCCTGCTTATTTGAACTGTTTGTTTCTGAAATTGGTGTGCCTTGTTGCTGTAGTATAGGACCAGATTCAGGCCTGCTGAATCTAGTTTGTTTGTATAACTTGAGCACTGATATAGGCCAACTTTTCTTGGAGAAAGTTCCCTTGCACCCTAATAACGGGAGTGTGCAGTTAGAACCTGTCTGATTGACGACTGCTGGAACAGGACTCAGTTTTGAGCTTTTTTCTGGTTAACTGGGCAACTTGTTTAAATCAGTTTGTTTGTTTTCTATTGTTTTATATATATATATATATATATATATATATATATATATATATATATATATAAAATTGCACTTTATTCATCTGCTTTTACTGTATTTGTGTTTCTTCCTACTTTATTACTAGGGGCATTGACTACAACTCTGAACTGAGATATATAACAATAAGCATCCTTTTCTTTGCAATTAAAGTGTTGTTTTTTTTTATTGTATCTGCTTTATTTTCTGAAAGAAAAAAAAATGATATATATATATATGTATATATATATATATATATATATATATATATATATATATATATATATATATATATATACACACACACACACACACACACACACACACACACACACTTGTCTCCTGCCTTTCTAAGCTAGTATAGTCCAGTTTTCAGGTTAGTGCTGAATTCAGGGCTGTGTTACAAATCTCTATGTTTGCCCATACCTTACTTGGATAGAAGGAAGTTTCTCTGTTCACCTGTGAGAGAGGGGAGCTTTGAGCAGCCTATCTGTCCCTGGAGGAGTGGTTTCAGCCCAGAAATTAGTAGTTTATTGGCCATTTTGGGCTAATTTCTATCTCTTTCATTTCCCTGCTATAAAAACCGCATTTGCCCAGTTTTGCGCGTTGGGCAGCACCAGTTAGCTAGGGTATAACTATTCCTGGCTCCACAAAGCCTCCTCTTCAATTTTTCTCTTGGAACTAGACAAACTTTCAACTTAAGCACTCAACCCATTCATTTCTCAGCCCGGCACTTGCTCAAAACTCATAGCAAGCATTTATAAACCCTAGCACTAGACCCCCCTATACTGTACAGAAGGACAAGGCTCTCTATTCGACCTTACCAGCTATTCAGTAAAACAGTTCACGGTACCTATCCAGGCATGTCCAAAGGGCAGTTTCAGGTGTACTCTCCAGTCCAACTGGTAAATCTGGGCATTTTGAGGCAATGTTACAACTGTCTCATGTACACAGACAACCCTCTCCTCCTACCACCAAACACTAATACATGCGAGAGATGCAGTTATACAGCCAAACTGGAGGCTAAGCTCTCTCAACCCAAGACTGGATCAGACAGTCAGGAGGAGAAGGGAAATACTGGCATCACACCACCAGTCTCACATAGACCCATTTAAACCAGCACCGGCAAAAGACACACATAAATACATGAAAACATAATCGGAATCTCTAAATAAAAATCTGCAAAAGCAACAGAGACCTCCAAAGCAGACATCCAAGCAACCTCCAACCCCCCAACACAAACCATGAAACACATACTTCACAAAACCAGTGTGCCACACAATCACAGCCCTTAAGGCAAAATAAAATACTCAACATACTAGTAATAGGTGACTCTATAGGCAGGCACACTGACATCCCACTCACTAGGCTGAATAAAGAGAAGGTTACTGTTAGCTGCCTGTCAGGTGCCAGGATCCGCCACATAACATAAGCACTCGGGTCACTCCAGAACAAGTACAAATACAACTCTGTCATTGTCCATGTTGGTGTGAATGACCTGAGCCGTACCTCCCTGGACTACATGAAAAGAGACATGGAAGAGCTCTCTGATCACGTAGTCCAGGCCGGCATGACCCTGACCTTGAGTAGCATCCTGCCCTCACCAAGAATGATACCACAGTACAAAGAAAAAATTATCAATTTCAAATATTGGCTAAGTTTCTGGTGTCATTCAAAGGGGATCCAGTGTATGTCCGCCTGGGATATATGCTCGACAAACCATGCTGCTTCGCTAGGGAAGGCTTGCACCTGTCACTCTTAGGCTTTCAAATACTGGCCAAGGCTCCTGCCACCCCCATAGTGCCATTTTTAGGTAAGGCTCAAAAGACAAGCCCACCACCGTAAACAGCACAAGTAACAAAAATCTAAGGGTAATGCTACTCAATGCCAGAAATCTAAACCTCAAAATGCACGCACTCGAGGCACTCCTCAGTATGGAGAAAATTGATATATGTGCAGTAACAGAAACCTGGTTTAAGGCTCCAGAGAGCACCCCAGCACTACCAGGCTACAATTCATACCATTCAATTTGGCCACAGAACCCAGACCGAAATACAAAAGGTGGGGGAGTATCCATATTTATCAAGGGTACCCACACCTCCAGGTTAGTGGCACAGCACAATGCTTCAGAGATCATCCAAGTGCAACTAACAATGGGCAAAACTGCAATTCAAATTGTAGCTTGCTACAGATCACCCACCATGTCCCAGGACCCCCATTCCGCGTTTCTGGAAACACTAGGAAACATAAAGGTCCTACTAAACACTGTAATGATAGGTGATTTCAACTACCCAAAAATTAACTGGGATAACTACTCAAGTCCTAAAGGAAGCCAACCAACTCCTGGAAGCAAACCAACTTGAAAAAACAGGACCACGAATTTACCTAGGTTTCGTCTTTAATCAGACTTCTTCAGAATACAAATAATAAAATGTGGTATAAACCACTCCTTTTTATATAAAACACAAATTGTGGCATCATCAATTAATCAGTGCAAGAAAAACAAGTTAAAATAAAGCAACAGTACAACATAACTAACAATATGCAAAAACATGATGTTAAAACAAACTTTAAAAATAACTGCAGAATGCAACTGGTAGTAAGGTCAATAAATGCCAATAAATATACACAAGTGTATTAATACCAACAGTTATAATCAATGTTAAAGCCTATCCTAAAATGTTTTTTAATCTCAAAATAGGCATAATGCTGATACAATCATTAATTCCTGGGAAGACCAAAGCATTTAGTTGCAATTGCCATTTCATCTCACAAATGTCAAGGTGCACATCAAGTTTTTTACCTTGACTATCCACAATAATTTGCTGTACAACACTAAATTTAAAAGTGTGACCCTCATTAGATTCAATATGCCTGTAAAGGGCATTGGTCTTTTTCTTTAATCTAATATCAGATTGATGCTCAATAATGCGGTCCCTAAACGCCCTACTGGTCTTCCCTATGTAAAAGGCCAGACATTGTCCACATAAGGCCACATATACTAAACTCCTACTATAACAGTCAAAATGGGCCCCAGACCTAATAGTGACGCCAGCTATTTTATAAACAGCACCTGTGGGGTTAATCAAATGACAAACACTACACCTCCCACATTTAAAAGTACCCCTACTCCTGTGGGAAGCATGGTTGGGCTGCACATCCATTTCTAAAAGCTGCTTAAAAGAACGACCCTTCCTGTAAACACATCTAGGTGGACTCCCTAATTTGCCACTGACCAATTGGTCAAGCCTCAAAAATTTCCAATTGTTGGTAATTATCTCAGCAATAAAAGGTGCATCAAAGGAATAAGTAGTAATGAAAAATAAATGATTGTATTCGTCACCCAGTGTGTGTCCAGCAGCATGACTAGGATTAACCCCAATGGTGTCAACATACACTCCATCCCCAACATGGGTATCCAAACACTCAAGTCGAGGGTCAGGTTTTCCAAGCAATAAAGCCCAATAAACACCCCTAGCCCTCTTTGATATAACTTCATCAGCAATACATGTACATAAAGCTGATGAATATCCATGCCTAACAAACATCAATTTGATGAATTCTATCTCCTTAAAAAAATCTACATCCAAACTCGTCATTCTTGCTGCCCTGACCATCTGCCCTTTTATAATAGCTTTCTTTTGATGGTCAGGGTGACAGCTTGAATAACTCAAATAAGAATTAGAAAATGTGGCCTTTCTATGAATAGAAGAAATCAGAACAAAATCAACTGGATTAATAGTCAAATGGACATCCAAATAATCAATTTCAACACTACTAAAATTGTAGGTAAACTTCAGAAACTCAACCGTTGTATTAATGTAGTCAATAAGAGCACGGGCATCATCAAATCCGCCTTTCCGGACGATAAACAAATCGTCCAAGAAACGCGTATAAAAACTAACCTGAGACATAAAGCGGCTAGTAAATAAAAATTCTTGCTCCCAGTATGACATAATGTAATTAGCATATACTGGCGCACAAGCCGCCCCAATAGCAACACCGGTGGCCTGCTTGTAATAACATCCTTCAAATTGAATGTAATTATTAGTAAGGACAATCTCCATTAAACCTGTTAACAGATTAATTCTACTTTGATCATATAACCCAGTTTTAAACAACTGCACTTCCAACCATTGCAGGCCTATTGCTGTAGGAATGACTGTAAATAAGTTGACAACATCAATTGTAATCAGTATAGTGTCTTGTCCAATCTTAATCCCTTTTAACTTCTCGAAAAAGGACCAAGAATCCTTTGTTATGTAGTCAAATTTCTTCAATCCCTTTTGTAGCTCATGATCTAAAAATTTGCTTATAAAACAAGTTTTGCTACGTTTCCCATCTACAATAGGTCTAAAAGCTAGATTGTTTAAACCTTTATGTATTTTTGGGATTCCAAAAATCCCACTAACTTGTGGAAAAGCATTGTTCAAATAATTATACTCAGCTTCATTTAAATGCCCCTGCCATAATAAATCATCAATAAATAAATTAACTTTGTTGTAGGCAATATTGAGCTGATTAAGACTAACATCTTCATAGGTATCCGAGGACAACAAGACCATCATGTTGTTTATATAATCCACCCGGTCAATAAGCACCAAACCATTACCCTTGTCCGGCTTCATAAATCTGATGGTTCGGTCATCTACCAGTTCTTTTAACAAGGCACGCTCATCATTAGTTAAATTATCCAATCTATCATAAGCCTGCTTACTGTACACACATTTTGTTTGAGAGAAATGCTCCCTAATTTCCACTTCACAAATCTTGTCATACAAGTTAATCACGCCATTACAAGGTGGCATAAACTTGCTTGGTTTTTTTTAATACAGAAGCCACTTCGTTGCGGTTTACGCCATCAAACAAAAATTTCAAGTTCATTTTCCTTACCAGCAATTTCAAGTCAATTAAGGTGTCACTTAAACCACCCCTTGCCAATGGGACAAAAGTTAACCCTTTAGCTAATAACTCAACATGCCGCTCATCAATAAAATAGAATTTATAAACTCAAAACGCCCTGGATCAGCTGGTCAACACTCCCACCAGAGGTGACAGCATATTGGACCTGGTCATCATGAACATGGGCAACCGGTGTTCCACACTGGAGGTCAACCTCTCGCTGGTTAGATCTGACCATAAACAAATCACTTTGGATATCCACATTCCACCCCCACCCCCATACAAGGAAACCATGAAAAACTTTTCAAAAAGCAAACTTCACGGTACTTAAGACTGAGGTGGAAAGTTTCAAAGCCCCCATGCTAAAGGATAATGCTGTCCAAGCTGCAAAATCCTTTACTAATGCATTCTACGGGCACCTACAAGAATGCATGGATCGTGCTATCCCAAGCATAGCCAAGACTCACTCCTCCAAGAAAAGGAAACCAGTCTGGTGGACCCCTGCCATAAACAAGCTATACAATAGAAGGAGGAAACTAGTACAGAAGAGAGTAAAATCCCAAGAAGGGAAGACATCCCTGACCAGTATCAGCAAGAAGCTACGATCCCTCATAAAATCGTCCAAGGCGAGCTTCAAAAGAAAAATTGCCAAGGACTCCAAAGATAACCACAAGGCATTCTTTAGCTATGTCAAGAATCTAAGTGGCAATGCTCATATCTGCTCGGAGTTAGTGCAGAATGGCACAAAATACACTGAACCAACTGATATTGCCAACATCCTGGCAGACAGGTTCAGTGCAAACTTCACCCCCCCTCTCACCCCCAAAAGGGCCCATAACCATACCAGAAGAATGTAGAGCCCCTGAAATCATAAACACTCAGGTTAAAACAGCCCTCTCCAAAGCCAAAAACACAGCATCAATGGGACCAGACAGTGTCCCAGGCTGCATCCTACAGGAGCTCAAAGACGAACTAACCCCTCACCTAAACACACTGTTCAAACTTAGCCTCTCCACAGGCTACGTACCCATAGAGTGGCGCACAGCAACGGTTATTCCGCTCCACAAAGGTGGAACCACAACAGACCCCGGGAACTATCGCCCTATAAGCCTCACTAGCTTGGTCTGCAAGGCTATGGTGCGCATCATCATGGAACTCATTAACAGAGACACTGGGAACCTCCAAACACTGGACCCCACCCAGTTCAATTTTGTTAAGGGCAGATCATGCCTCCCAAACCTGGTGGACTTCTTTGAGACAGTTACCAAGGCTATAGACGAGGGAAAAGTGGTACACACAGCCTACCTAGACCTCGCAAAGGCCTTCGACACCATTCCCCATTCTGGTATTATAGACAACCTCACCAGCTTAAACATAAACACCTATGTCATAAGATGGGTTGCCAATTGGCTCACGGACAGAACCCACATGGTGAGAGTTGCAGGAGCTAGGTCGGACTTAAATCGGTTACAAGTGGCATTCCCCAGGGCTCAGTCCTAGGAACCCTCCTGTTTGGCATATACTTCTCAGAGGTACAGGCAAGCACAGGAGGACTATGGCTGACCATGTTCACAGACGACTGCAAACTAGGGACTATAATTGACTCTCCGGCTGACACAGACATCCTCCAAAAGGGTCTCAGTGAGATGGATACCTGGTGTCAAAATCATGGCCTCAAGCTAAATGCCAAAAAGTGCATAGTCATCCCCTTTGGAAAAAACAAAGTAACCACAAACTACTACATAGGTGGTAGTCCCCTAAATTCGGAAAACGTAATAAGGGATCTGGGGACCCAAGTATATAGTAATCTCTCCTTTGATAATCACATTGCCAAAGTGGTTAGAAAATCCTTCTATATGGCCCACCTAATCACAAATGGGTTTGTATCCAGATCAAAAGAGGCCCCTCTACTCGTCACTCATCAGACTCATCATAGAGTACAATGCCCCATTTGGGATGTACCTTACAAGCCACCTGCAACAGCTGGAAAGACCACAGAAGTACCTCACCAAGAGGATCACTGGCCTCAAACAGAAGCCCTATGCAGCTCGACTGAAGAAACTCCAGCAGTACTCGGTTGCATACCGCCTACTCAGAGGTGATCTCTGCCTGACATACAATGCCATGTCCAACCCAGAATTGATGGACATGCTCCACCTAAAGAAAACCTTAACCCCTCAAGCCACACACTCTAGGGATCTAAACCTCACCACAACAATAAATAGGACGTGCTGGAGGGATAGATTCCTGTCCCAGAAACTTCCCATGCTTTGGAACAAGAATCCAATCTACATTAGGCAGAACTCCTCGCTAACACTTTTCAAGAGAAACCTTGACGAGTGGATGGGAAACAGAAAGTTTACCCCGGGGATCACTTCAGTGGTTCTGCTAGGCAGAGGCACATGGAACTAATCTAAGTGGGCAGCGAAAGCCAACACATTCTGGCTAGGCTTATAAATGCCTTCTGGCAGATAGCCTAGCACCTGCCCATGAACCTATGGTATGGAGGTATAAAAAGAATGCTTGTGTGAAAGGAAGTCACCTCTAAAAACATTTTTTTTTTTAATGGGAATAAATGGTAACAGTTGAAAATAAAGTATCCACTTCCTTTATGGCTGGGTGTAGCATCTGAGGGCTGAGTACATCTTTAAAATGATAAGTGGGTGGTGGGGGCAACAACATTAGGTTTGTGTACAAAATGTCAACATCTAGCTACACCCCTGCACATGAATGCATGCACACACATATACTTTGGCCAGCTCAGCTATTATTATATTTGAAAACATTATGGCAACATAACTCTCAGTAATAAAGCTTCTCATTCCTTATGCTCCCAGAATATACACGAAAACTGATTTATTAAGCACTAATAAAAACAATACTAATGTTAATAAGTAATAACTAAGCAATTCACACATCCCAGATTGAAAATTCATGAAAAAATGTTACTACAATCCCTACAAGAACCCTGTTAGCTAAAATTAGTTATCATGCAGTGTCCCTTACCTTATACACACCGAGTGCCTCATGCAGGAACACAAAACTGTGGCTGGAATGTCTGGGAACACACAGGACACAGATAAAGGTCTCATCATCCTTACAAAATAACTCCAGTCTCTCTTTATGCTCCCCACAACACTGCTCTGTTCTACCATTTGTAGCACACAGATTATGCATTGTTTCTTTTTCCCTGCAGTCTCCTTCTTGTTTTGTGTACATTCCTGCTTCACTCTCTGGGATCTTTGCACCAAATCAGCCAGAAATCAGTTCACTGTGCAACTCTTCAGGGGAAGTTCTTGCATAAATTCATACCAGGTCAGTTTTGTTGTTTTATATCAAATCCTGTAAACAGATGTGCTACAGAAATAGCATCTAAATACAATATCATTGAGTTATCAGGCAAACAGCAAATAATATTTCATACATAAGCTCCACTCTATATACTGCAAGCCACATAACTACAACTAACCCTTTTTAGTTTCATTTTCAGATCACAGGAAGTACTATGTGCTGAGAAGTGATCACCTCCTTTTAAAGGGGCAATGCTGAGAGCTCTTCAATCATAGATTAAAAATATTTCACTCAAGTACCTTTTTTTAGGCAGTCCATTTTAGATACTTCTAGTACGTTTTTTTCTCAAATTCAAAGATCTGACCTCAAGATGAACTCTACTACATCTGTGGGCTAACTAAACTTGACATATTTTCCTTTTCTATAATCCCACCTTCTGTGTTTTTGCACGGACACTGTTAGCACTTAACGTCATTCCCACCTTTTAGACAGAAATTCTTCCCACTTGTCACACAAATAGCTGTTTTGTTTCTACCAGAATAAAATGTAATGTTAATGGCTTTGTTCCAGATTCAGAAACTAAGAGTGATAGATTGAAAAAGGCTTTCACTAGGCTACATAATTTTTATGATTCAGACAAAGTCTTTGTAGCACCATGAATAATTAAGTCAGTCAGCGTGTTATGTCAAGCCACAAAGCATTTTAGTAGTTAACCCTCACTCACCAAACCAGCAGACTGTGTAACCTCATGTTCCTATGATGTCAGAGGGAGCAGCACCAAACTGCTCTGTAAATGAGGAACTAGTATATTTATTTTAATTACAAGTTGTTGCTGATTTTTCTTTTAGGTGCAGTCAGAAGCTACATTAATGAAATACATGCCTTCTCAGTGTACTACACGCACACATCTGGAAGGGAGGGTTTCTTGCTGTACTATTATGAGTGGTACGGTAGCCTGACTTTTGGTTCAGATTACACAATATTAATTGTGAATCACTCATATCACCACAAGGACTTACGAATCATAAGTAATGTTTGCTAAACTGCAAGTTGCTTATATTCAGCAAATTTGGGTTTTGGAATCACAACCCTCCATACTGCCCAGTGTTTAGCTACACCTACTCCTTGTGGCAAAGCAATAATTTGTTTCTGAATATGCTGCTAGTGTGGCCTGTAGCTGCCTTAGAACTTGTCTTTAGATACACAGAGAATACACTGTAGATCAGGACTTAACACTTTGATATATTTTACTTGTACTTGCTAAAGATAGACTTTAATAGTTTAACAGCTTGCTTTTGTTACATATATTCATCCATGACCTATGCTTCAAAGCAGTAGTCTTTGGATATTACTAGCAATTCTACTACAAATACAGGCTTACATTTTTCCAATATCCGATTTATCCATTTCATGGTCAGAGGAAAGGCAGAGCCAGTGCTTAAACTGAACATGTATAAAGCAGAGAAAATAATCCTGGAGTGGACAGGATACAGGTCTATGACAGCATGTATACAAACACATACACACTCTCAAATAGACACACACATGCATATACACTCGTGCTTGCACACCTCACATTCATACATAATACACAGACACACACACACACACACACACACACACACACTGACATAAATCATGCACACCATAGGCAAGTACTTGAGTCTAAAATAAGAAAACTGATGTAACAAGTAAAAAAAAAAAAAACAAGGACACTGGGATAACTTTCAGGTTCCACAAAGAAGTGACCCTATATGGCATCTGAAGTGGAGAAATAAGCATTGTGAGACTGTAATACTAACTGCTGCACAAATGTGCTATCCACTGCAACTCATCTGTATTTTATTTGGAGGTTTAATACCTTGGTCGTACAGCACATGGTCTGCTCCAAGATGGATCTGCTTTAGTAACAAACAAATATAAATAAAATGACAAATGAAAGAGATGACCAGAACATGTCAGATGTTTACTACAACTATACATTGATAACATTGCACCCTGTAAACAGAAGAAACAAACTGCATGTTGGATTTCTGCTTTCGTATGAAGAGCTGTGAAGTTTAATTAATGCCACCCATGACATAGTTTTATCCAAGAGTTTAAATGAACATTTCTGGAGGCAGAACTACTTCTTCTTCTTCTTTCAGCTTTTTCCCGGTTAGGGGTCACCACAGCGGATCACCTGTCCGCTCATGATTGGCAGTGGAGTTTTACAGTGTCGAGTTGCTAGCCCAGCACCCAACCTTCCACAGAAGGCACCCACACATGCGCACTCACACCTAGGGCCAATTTAGCATGTCCAATCCACCTACAACATGTCTTTGGGATGTGGGAAGAAACCGGAGCACCCGGAAGAAACCCACGTGACCACAGGGAGGACATGCAGACTCCACAAAGAAGGCACCCCAGACGAGAATCGAACCAAAGAACCTCTTGCTGTGAGGTGACAACGCTAACCGCTGCTCCACCATGGCCGCCCTTGGAGGCAGAACTACAACTTCTGAAAAAAGAGAAGCTGCTGTACATACAGCTAATAGTACAAGCATATCTAATTGCAAGTTCCTTCTGTAATATTCAAACTGAAAGTAAAGGCATTGTTACATGCTGCTCTGAATCCACGCATTTCTTTTACATTATTCAGAGTGTTAATGGGATTTACCTTAGAATGGCTGGTGAGAAGTCTGGCTCATATCTGCATTGACTTTTTCAAAGATATAGGTCAGCTCCAAGGTAAAGAGGGCTAAAGCCCAAGACTGTCCTATGTGAATGGTTCAGCCAGGGGCCCGGTCACTGGGGGGAGACATGAGAATGAGAGAGGAACTATGAAAATGAACCCTTCTTCTATCTCAGGAAGGACAGTGTAGGTCATTTTGGCAACAACTGTCAGCATGGTTCCTGGTTGAAACAAAAAAACAGTGACAGAAACATTAGTGAGTTTGAGCTGAACAGAAGAATGGAGGATACCCACCTAGGAAAACTTCCAAGCTGAGGAAAGTGTTAAGAAGTAACTACACCAAACACCTAAGTGTTCTCCAATATGATGGTTCCAAGCACCAGGCAGTTCTCAGCAGAGGATGTGTGTATGCATAAGCAGGTCTGCATCTACTTGGGGTTAAATTGGGATAAATGAGAAAGAAACTATATCAGGTTGTGAAGCAAAGACAGAAAGATAAAGAAGATAGTCAGACACCCTTCATAAGGGATACCAGTACCAGCAACAACCTGCTCACCAGCCCACAGGACATCAAAGGCAGATGGAAGGAGTATTTCCAGCAGCTTCTGAATGAAGAAAACCCCACAGAAGCTGTACTATCCCAGGCACAGCTTATGATGAGAGAAGAAGAGGAGCCCACCCTAAAAGGAGTAAGAATAGCACTAAGGAAAATGAAGTCAGGGAAAGCAGCAGGCACAGATGAGGTCACAGCACATATGATAAAGGTGCTGAGAAACAGGGGAGAAATGGCAACTGAAGGTACTCATAGCAGTGTGGAGAGAAAGACGTATCCCAGATGACTGGAGAATAAGCATACTAGTGCCATTGTACAGGAACAAAGGGGACACCCATAACTGTGGGCAGTACAGAAGTATCAAACACCTGTCACACTGCATGAAAGATCTGGAGAGGGCTGTTGATAAATAGATATGCAGAGTAATAGAATGTATGGCAGGAGATGAGCAATTTGGATTCAGATCAGGGTGCAGCACAACTGACCTGATGTTTGCAGTGAGATAGATAGTTGAGAAGAAGCTAGAGATAAGGAAAAATTCCAACTGGACATTCCTAGACTTGAATAAAGCATGTGACAAGGTCCCAAGAAAGTTGATTTGGGCAGTACTTCTGTGGTTTGAAGTCACAGAAACATTGGTAGAATTAGTGCAAGCTATGTATAAGGACCCAATGACTCAAGTATGAATACTGTTCAGTCTAACAGAAGGGTTCCCAGTGGGAGTGGGTGTGCACCAGGGTTCAGCTCTGAGTCCACAGCTGTTCAACTGGTGATGGACTACATTAGCAAACAGGCCAGAGTGGACAGATCAACAAAGTTGCTGTATGCAAATGACAGGCAGACTCTGAGCAAGAACTTCAGCAAAGGATAAGGAAATGGACTGCAAAACTGAAGGCACATGGGATGAAACTAAGCACAGATAAGACAGTGGTAATGGCGGCAAACTGGGGAAATCAGAAGAAGATGAGAAGTGAGATAGAAGGGAAGATAGTGGAACAGGTTAATAGCTTCAAGTATCTGGGAGGGGTGGTTGAAGAGAAGGGAAGTGTGAATGAAGAGGTCAAAGCTAGAATCAGAGGGGCTCTAGCCAGCTGGCATGGAGTCTCAACTGTAGTAAATGACAGACAAATATCAAAGAAGCTGAAAAGCAAAGTGTACAAGACAGTGGTGTGACCAGTACTACTGTAAGGTACAGAAACCTGGGCAGTAAAAACAGAGCAGATTAGGAAGATAGAGGTGATGGAAATGAAGTGACTGAGAAGGATGGTAGGATGCTCTTTGTGGGACAAATGAAGAAATGAGGACATTAGAGCAGAAGCCAAAGAAGCTCCAATTGCAGAAAAGATCAAAGAGAACAGATTATGGTGGTTTGGACACGTGCAGGAAACCAGAAGACAACCTGATGAAGAAGATTTGGGACAGACAGGAAGACGGTAAGAGGAAACGAGGACATCCAGCAAAGAGGTGGATGGATTGTTTGAGAGAAGATCTGCTACAGTCAGGCATGAGTGTCAAAGAAGTCAGGAGTGTGGCATTGAATCAAGAGAGATGGTGGCAGTTAACATGATACCCCGGCCCCATGTAGAAAAATGGAAAAAGGGGGATGATGATGATGATGATGATGAAATGAAAAGAAATTAGATATTTACTAAAGAGTTACAAACTACTTACATTCATAAATATGAAATATGTGGTGGTCTGGTGTGTGATAAATGTAGCATTTTGCATGATAAGTGTAATATTTTGCACACTAGTTTAGGAAACAAGTCTTATTATAAGTGGCAATGGAATATGTACGATAGGGATATATGATACGTGTAATATCTTGCACATTATGTTTAGGGGATGAATTTTATGATAAATGACAATGGGATACATAGGTTCATAGGTGTGTACTAGGCCAATGGCCCTGGAGCCTTTACAAGCCTAGCCCATAGAAGTGCCCTGGCATCATGTCGCCATTAGTGCCCAGTGCCTCTATCAAGTAGAGCCACTGGATTGATCCCTGGGGTGAATTTTCTATTTCCCATCCACTCATCAAGATTTCGATTGGAATAGACTTCCCATACATGTCAAGCAGAGCACCTCACTGGCCCTTTTCAGAGCATGGGCAGTCTCTGGGTTATGAACCTGTCCATCCAGCATGTTCTGTTGATTGTGGTAATGAGGTTGAGGTCCCTGGAGCATGCGGTATGGAGGGACTGGGATTTCTTTAGGTGTCCAAAAACACAAAGCCAACAGCAAATAGCAAATAGCAAAATGAAAACCAAAGCGTCAGTGAAAAAAACACTTTAATAACGGGCAAGCTTTCGGAAATAATCCTTTGTCAATACTAAAATGCATGAGTACAATCTCCATATATATAGGTCCCAGGATAGTCATATGACCGACAGCCAAAGTCACATGACTTGTATTCAAAACATGACAAACAAAAATATAACAAAGAATAATAAAAACATTTTGAAATTTAAAATACAAATTCAATACGTATACAAAACAACTAAAAACAATACGTAAAAAATATCAAGATATATAAACCATATCACAGCTTAGTTCTACTAAGCTTAATCAGTATAGGTTTGATACTAACCATACTGTTTAGACCAGGGGGAGAATCACTGGCCAATCCCAAAATCCATCCATATTCTTTGGTTTCAAGGGCATTATTTATATCTCCACCCCTAACAGAAGGGTATACAGAGTCTATAGCCCTAAACTTAAATGTATGTCCATTCCCACAATCCATAATATGCTTACATAGTGCATTTCTATCTATGTGCCTCCTGATATCTGATTTATGTTCTGTGATTCTTTCCTTCAACTTCCGTGTAGTTTTGCCTACATAGAAGGAATCACAGGCCACGCAAGTAGCTAAATATACTAAGTGTGTAGTAGTACATGTCGCGGATGTATAAAACTTAAACTTCTTATTAGTTACAGGGTGCACAAAGAAATCACTATTCTCACCAATAATGTTTTCACAACAGGAACAGTTATAACATTTGTATGTACCAGAGCTAGATGAAACAGAGACGTGGATATTGGTAGGAAAGTCCTTATAACATAGGGCACTCTCATATTCTTATAGGCAAAGTATGGTCTGTTTCCTAAAATAGCTTTCAAATCATCACTAGCCATAAGAATTAGCCAGTTGTTACTAATAATCTGTTTAATTAAAGGTGTTTTTAAATTAAATGAGGTTACATATCTTATAGGTGTTTCCTGTGGAGTGGATATATCATCAGCCCTTATCTTAAGATTGGAGCTAGAGAAAATCGGCTTCAACATAGTCTCCCTGTCTTGTAACAATTTCATCTTCTCATTAGAAACCAGCACATCACTATACCCACTAGAAGCAAAATCAACCAACATATCATCCAATTGTTTATAAAATTGGTCATTCTCAGTATTGTACCGACTCAATCTACAAAATTGTGATCTAACAGTACCTCTAAAAGTGTGGGGGGCATGCATGCTGGTAGCATGAGTGTATCTGCCTGCACTAACATCCTTTCTATGTAGGCTCGTGTTGATAATATCCCCATCAATAGTTATGTTAATATCCAAAAATGTGATAGTATTATCTGAACAGCACATTTTAAATTTCAAAAAAGGAGATAGTGAGTTTAGAAATATCACAAACTCATCTAATTCTGACGATGTGCCCTCCCATATCAGAAAACAATCATCAACAAAACGTTGAAAAAATTTTATATGTTGTCTATAGGGATTGGTATCACAGAACAAAAAGTTTCTTTCCCATTGATAAAGCACTAAGTTTGCGTAGGTGTTGGCTACGGAAGTGCCCATAGCCACACCTGTCAGTTGTAAGTATAAGGAGCCATCAAATAGGAAAATGTTGTTCCTTAACACCACATCAATGAGGCTACATAAATTTTCAATCTTCCCAAAGTTAGGCTCAGGGCAGGAAATCAGAAATTCTCTTAACAGCTCAATTCCTGTGTCGATAGGGATAACCGTAAATAAAGAAACAATATCAAGGGTCACCAAATAATGTTTCCTATTAATCAAACCCATTCTACCTATACTGTACCAAGTCTTAAGTTTAGACAAAAAATCTATAGTGTCACGAAGAATAGATTCACATATATCTAAAAAAGGTTGAAGTTGGGCATGTAGGTATATTGAAATGGGTTCAGTCACCCAACCCGCACCTGAGACGATGGGTCTCATAGGTTATTAAAGTGTTTTTTTCACTGACGCTTTGGATTTCTTTAGGTGTAACATTTCTAATAGGGCTGGGTCAGACATGCCTTTGTAAGTCAAGCAGAGATCGCCTCTTAATAGATGATATGAAACAGAGAAAAGCTGGAAATTTTTGAGTCTGTCCATGTAGGGCATGGGTTTAAGGCCTAGGATCCTCTTCATGAGGTACTTTTGCGGTGTTTCCAGCTGTTGCAGGTGTTTAGTGAGGTACATGCCAAATGGGGCATTATACTCAATGACTGGTCTAATGAGGGAAGAGGAGAGAGAGAGAGATGATGACCTCCTTCTTCCTGGATGCAAAACCCTTGGTAATGTGATGTGCCACATAGAATGACTTTCTGACCACAGTGGCAATGTGGTGGTCGAAGGAGAGGTTGCTGTCAACCTTTGTCCACAGATCTCATATAATGCCGTCAGTGTTCAGTGGGCTACCATCAATGTAGTAATTAGTGGGAACTGAGTTTTTCCCAAAGGGAATGATGACACATTTTTTGGCATTAAGCTTAAGGCCATGGTTTTAACACCAGTCAGTGGTCTCAGTGAGGCCTTTCTGTAGGATGTCTATATCACTTGGGGAGTTAATAATGGCTCCCAGCTTGCAATCGTCGGCAAACTTGGTTAGCCAGAGTCCCTCTGTGTTGGCCTTTACTTCTGAGAAGTAGATGCCAAACAGGAGAGGACCCAGGACCAATCCCTGTGGGACTCCACTCATGTCTGGTTGGCAGTCTGACTTGGAGTCTGCTACTTTCACACTGTGGGTTCTATCTGTGAGCCAATTTGCAACCTACCTAGTGATATAGGAGTTGATGCCTAGTTTGGTGAGTCTATCAATAATTCCTGAGTGGGGAATGGTATCAAAGGCCTTGGCCAGATCGAGGTAGGCTGTATGAACTGCCCTGCCCTCATCCACAGCTCTGGTGACTGACTCAAAAAGTCAACCAGGTTGAGCAGGCATGATCTACCCTTCACAAAACCAAATTGCATGGGATCCAGAGTTTGGTGATTCCCTATATCCTTGTTAATTAGGTCCATGATGATGCGCTCCATAGCCTTAAATATCAGACTCATCAGGCTAATGGGGTGATAATTCCCAGGGTCTGTAGTCGCTCCCCCTTTATGGAGATGGATGACTGTAGCAGTGCACCATTCTGTAGGGACAAAGCCTGAGGTGAGGCTGTGATTGAACAGGGCACAAAGGTGTGGTGCCAGTTCACTTTGTAGTTCAGCGGCGGTTAATCAAGGTTAAACTATTCGGGCTATCTAAAGTCCACTCTTCAAATTTTCCCTTTAAACAGCCTTCCTTGAACTGTACTGCTGATCAAACCAGCGTATTCTACATCTAAAAAGTTCAGCTCTACTTAATTCCTAAGTAGATTATTCTCTATCTGTAAAGCCTAGCACTTACTCCTAAAGTACTTTTTACTTTGATATAGCACTTTTATTATACATAGTACCCCACCAGTCTAAAACCCCCTTTCTCGATCACCCACACCCCCCGGAGTCTTTTTAAAGTTTTTGTCTATTCCTTCTAGCATGTCGAGGGATCAGTTGCTAGTGTCCTCTCCTGCTCAGCTGGTGAATCTGGGAATATTGAGGCAATGTTACAATTGCCTCATGTACACAGACAACCCTCTCCTTCTCCCACAAAACAGAAATACATGCGAGAGATGCAACTATACAGCCAAACTGGAGGCTGAGCTCTCTCAACATAGAACTGGCAAGACCAGACAGGAGGAGAAGGTAACCACACACATCACAAACCCAGTCTCACATAGTACTATCACAACTTCAAATCATACACATAAACACACAAAGACATACTCGGAGGCTCTGATCAAAAATCTACCAAAACAGCAGAGGCCACCAAAGCAGACACGCAAACAACTGCCACCTCAAGACACAACACATGCAACACATAGACCACATAGTCAGTGTGCCAAACAGTCACAGCCCTTAAGGCCAAACACAATGCCAGACACACTCGTCATTGGTGACTCCATAGTCAGACACACTGACGTCCCGCTCACCAGATTGAGTAAGGAGAAGGTCACAGTAAGCTGCCTGTCGGGCACTAGAATCCGCCACATAACGCAAGCACTCAGGTCTCTCAACAGCAGGTACAAGTACGACTCAGTCATTGTCCACGCTGGTGTGAACGACCTGAGACGTACCTCCTTGGACTACATGAGAAGAGACATAGAGGAGCTCTCTGATTATGTAGCTCAGGCAGGTATGACCCTGACCTTGAGCAGTACCCTACCTTCACCAAGAATGATGCCACAATACAGAGAAAAGATGATCAGCTTTAATAATTGGCTTAAACTCTGGTATCATTCAAAGGGGATCCAATGTCTGTCTGCCTGGGATGACATGCTGGACAAGCCACGCTGCTTTGCAAGGGACGGCTTGCACCTGTCACCCCTGGGCTTCGGATATTGGCAAAGGCTCTTGCCACCCCATAGTGCCTTTTTAGGCAAGGCTCAAATTCTAAACCTACCACCCTAGAACACAAAAAAGGAAAAAAAACTAAGGGTAATGCTGCTCAATGCCAGAAGTCTCAACCTCAAGATGCATGCACTCGAGGCCCTTCTCAGTATGGAGAATATCGATGTCTGTGCTGTGACTGAAACCTGGTTCAAGGCTCCTGAGAGCATCCCGGCACTATCAGGTTTTACCTCATATCATGCGTTCCGGCCCCAAAATCCGGACACCACCAAGAAAGGAGGGGGGGTGTCCATATTCATCAAGGACACCCACACCTCAAGGTTGGTAGCAACGCACGATGCATCGGAGACCATCCAGGTGCAATTAACCATAGGCAAGACTGCTCTGCAATTTGTAGCATGTTACAGGCCACCCTCTCAAACTCAGGAACCTCACATAGCTTTCCTGAAAACACTGGAGGGGATAAATGTATCTCCAAATACCATCATACTAGGTGACTTCAACTACCCGAATATAGACTGGGAGCACTACTCTAGCCCCAACACTCTAGCCCAAAGGTTCCTAGAGTTCATAAACTCAAATGCCATGGAACAACTAGTCACCATCCCCACAAGAGGTGAAAACATACTTGATCTCATCATCACGAACATGGGGTCACAATGTTCAACACTGGAAGTATACCCCTCACTGGTGAGATCAGATCATAAACTAATCTCACTGGAAGTCCACATCCCGCCCCCACCTGAGATAAAAAAGACCACAGTGAAGAACTTCTCAAAAGCCGACTTCACACTTCTAAAGACTAGTGTGGTCTCTTAAGGCCCCTGAGCCTCACGGAAACCATTACTCAAGCCGCTGAATCACTTACAAATGCCTTCTACCAGCACCTACAGGACTGCATGGATCGGGCAATCCCAAACAAAACAAAGACTCTTTGTACCAAAGGCAAGCGTCCAGTCTGGTGGACCCCAGCCATAAACAAGCTCTACAACAAAAGGAGGAAGCTACTACAAGATAGAGCAAAATCCCTAAAAGGTAAGACACCTTTGATCATTATAAGTAAAAAACTACGATCTCTCATAAAATCATCCAAGGCAAATTTTGAGAGAAAAATCGCTAAGGACTCAAAAGACAATCATAAGGCCTTCTTTAGCTATGTCAGAAACCTGGGAGGAAACTCCCAGATATGCTCAGAATTAGTTCAAAATGATGTAAAAATCACTGAACCTACAGACATTGCCAACATACTGGCTGACAGGTTCAGTGCAAACTCCCCCCTCCCCAAAAGGAGAGATATCTATACCAGAGGATTGTAGCCCCCCCAAACATCTCTAACGCTCAGGTGAGAACTGCTCTCTCCAAGGCGAAAAACACAGCATCCATGGGACCAGATGGTGTCCCCGGTTGTGTGCTCCACAAACTCAATGAGGAATTAAACCCGCAGTTAGGACAGCTGTTTAATCTTAGCCTCACCTCAGGATACATACCCAAGGGTTGGCGTACGGCAACTGTGGTCCCACTTCACAAAGGCGGTGCCTCCACTGACCCTGGAAATTACCATCCCATCAGCTTGACAAGCCTGATCTGCAAAGCTATGGAGAGGATCATAAATGAACTCATAAATAAAGACATAGGGGACTTGCAGACTTTGGATCCAACCCAGTTTGGCTTTGTCAAAGGCAGATCATGCCTTTTAAACTTGGTTGACTTTTTCGAAACAGTCACCAAGGCCATTGATGAGGGAAAGGCAGTCCACACAGCCTACCTCGACCTGGCAAAGGCTTTCGACACAATACCCCACTCAGGTATCATTGAAAAACTCATCAGCTTAAATGTTAACCCATACGTCACAAGATGGGTAGCAAACTGGCTAAGTGACAGAACCCACAGGGTCAGAGTTGCTGGCGCCATGTCAGACTCAAAGCCTGTCAAAAGTGGTGTCCCACAGGGCTCAGTCCTGGGCCCACTCTTGTTCAGCATCTACTTTTCAGAAGTGCAAGCAAACACAGGAGGGTTATGGCTGACAAAATTTGCAGATGACTGCAAACTGGGTGCCATAGTCGAGAACACATCTGACACAGATATCCTTCAGAAGGGTCTCATAGAAACGGATAACTGGTGCCAGAGCCATGGACTAAAGTTAAACGCCAAAAAATGCATAGTCATACCCTTCGGGAAAAACAAGGTTACCCCTAGCTACCATATAGGTGGCAATCCACTGAGCACAGAAGAGGTTATCAGGGATCTGGGGACCCAGGTTGACAGTAACCTTTCGTTTGACACTCACGTCGCCAAAGTAGTTAGGAAGACCTTCTACATTGCCCACCTGATCATGAAGGGATTCACATCTAGATCAAGGGAGGTCATCGTCTCCCTGTACTCATCACTCATCAGACCAATGATTGAGTACAATGCCCCATTCGGAATGTATCTGACCCGACACCTGCAGTAACTGGAAAGACCCCAAAAGTTCCTCACCAAAAGGATAAAGGGTCTCAAAAATATGTCATATGCTGGCCGACTGAAGAAACTCCAGCTCTATTCAGTCACTTACCGTCTGCTCAGAGGTGACCTGTGCCTGACATACAAGGCCATGTCCAACCCAGAATTGATGAACATGCTTCACCTCAAAAAATCTAGATCCCTCAGAACTACAAGGGCGGGAGACTTAAACCTTGACACGGTTATTAATAGGACGTGCTGGATGGACAGATTCATCACCCAGAGACTCCCCATGCTGTGGAACAAAATCCCGGTACATGTGAGGCAGAGCACCTCGCTGGCCTTGTTCAAGAGAAATCTTGACCAATGGATGGGAGATCGCAGATATACCCCAGGGATTACCTCAGTGTCACTGCTTGACAGAGGCACAGCAAAATAATGGGCATAGTATCCTCCAAACTAAAGGGGTGGCGAAAGCCACAAAACTCTGGCTAGGCTTATAAATGCCCTTGGGCAGATAGCCTAGTATGAACCTATGAACCTATGTAGAATACAGCCATGGATATTGTTGGGTCCCATGGAAGCTGTATTCTTGGCCTTGGAAAATGCAGCATTAACCTGGGCTCCAGTAATGCTGGGTGCCTGGCATTCTTCTGGTATTGTGATTGGTCCTTTAGGGGGGAGAGAGGGGTAAAGTTGGATACATGGATACACGGGGGTCTGGCATGCAATAAATGTAATATCTTGTACTGTAGGTTTAGAGAATGATTTTTGCAATGAGTGGTTGGGGATTAAATGCAGTTTGGTATCTGAAATATATAATATCTTGTAATTTGAATTGAGGAAATAAGTGTTATATTGAAAGACAATGTAATATGTGAAGGTCTGATGTGTGGTATGCATTATTGGTTTAGGGAAAATTTCAAGACGAGTGGAAAGACATATATCATGACCTGAGTTCTGTAATATTGCAGTACTAGACATTTCATGTATCAAAATAAAAAAGACTGTGCATTGCAATTATAAACTAAGCTTTTCCTGTTTTGAGGTTAGATGGGTATTTCGTATTAACTTTAGTGGGCTATGTTAATTGCCTAAGTTTAGTCTGAAGAGAGCTTTAGGTAGTTTATGTACTTATTTTATGCATGTTTTATGTTAAGGAAATTTTAAATCTTTTTTATTTTTTGCAGTTTACATCCTGAAGTTTTTACAGTGTACTGAGGATTATGTTTGGGTACATTTATTTGATTGTCTTAGTTTTGCTATTAAAATATTTTAGTTAGTTTACATCATAGAGCCATATCTGCTTTGACAGCAATGTCAGTTTACATTTGATTAGTTGTAGTTAGTGTTTTATTTGACTTTTTATTTTTATTTTTTTTAATTTTAGTATGAACAAATTTCATTTCTAGGAGTGGATTTAGTTGTCCATAATTTTTTATGGGGTGTTTTCTACATGCACTGCATCACTTTACTTTTTAACAATTAAGTGAATGGGAGATGCAATCCATATTTTACTCATTTTTATGTGGGCTAGGATGTTTTGCTGTGTGTGTGTGTGTGTGTGTGTGTGTGTGTGTGTGTGTGTGTGTGTGTGTGTGTGTGTGTGTGTGTGTGTGTGTGTGTGTGTGCGCGCATGTGCGCAGGTGTGTGAGACCTTTTATATTAGTTTTTACTGGATAACACAAAGAAAATCTGATCCAGGAAGCCAGTAAACCAAGCCAATGGCAATGAAACCAGTAAAATCCAAAAAGCACTCTGAACTCAGAAAAACTAATAAAAACGTTTAATTTTACAAACTTTTGAGATTTCTCTCTTCATCTGTGTTAAAAAAAAATTCCAAAAAAAAAAATCAGTTGCTTAAATATCAAATTCAAATTTCATTACAAAACACAGCCTACAATCAGAATACAGAGTTAATTAAGTTTAGTGAAAGATTTTAAAAAAAGTATTCACTACATAATTTTTAAAATTCAACATTAGAAAATTACACCACCTAATATTCTCAGTCAGTTTGCCATCCAAGTATTAACCAAGTCGAACTCCACTTGGTTTCTAATATCAAAGAGTATTAGGTTTATTCAATGTAGTACAACTATCTAAGCAATTAATGACACTTAGTGTATACGTTATTTTAACTTATTTTGTTTCTGCTTCAAAACTGGATTTAAACAACAGCTGAATTAATACCAGGTTCATAGTCAGCCTGTAATTGTAAAATCCATTCATATTCAATGGTTTCTAGTTTGTAATTAAAATTGCCACCTATAGAGTTTTTAGCCAATACATAGCCCTAAAGTTAAATATATGATCAGAACCATAGTCAGACATGTGCTTAGCAAGGGAATTGGTACTAACTTTCCTCCTTATGTCCGATTGATGTTCTACAATATGTTCTTTTAGCTTCCTGTTACTTTTTCCTACATAAAAACTAGTACAATTTGAACAAGTAACCAAATAGACTGTTACAAGTGGCAGTGCAGTTAAAATAATAAAACTTTCCTGTAACAGGATGGACAAACTCATGGCTGCTACACATTAATTTGCAACAAAGATGGATAAACTCATGTTTGCTACATATTAATTTGCAACAAATACAGTTGTAACAGGGAAAATGTTCTGACTATTGTTGTATGTAAACATATCCCTGTTAATATGATACAAGAATTTAAGGAGAGAGGCTATAACAGTTGACTGTTACACGGACTAAAATGCAAAGTTATTAGTGACAAACAAGGAACTGTGAAAACTCATTTTACAATTCTTCCTTCTATAACTCAGCTCAGCTCAACAGTAAATCAAACCCTCAAAAGTTTTGGTCAACTCTAAACAAAATTCTTTCTTCGGCTGTCCGTCAACACCCTGCCCTTACCCTAACACATCCCCTCTAGAAACCGCTACTCTCCTCAATAACCACTTTATTGACACCATCCAAACAATCCTAGCTACTAATTCTAACACTTCTTCTCTGCCTAACCCTCCGAGCAATAATCTATACTCTTTACACCCAGTCCCTACTTCCTACATCAAATCTCTTCTTCATCAGCTTAAATTCTGCTCTCCCTCCACTGATAACCTACCTCCTACCTTCCTCAACCTTGCTGCTGACTCAATAGCCTATCCAGTATCTATCTTAATTAGTAGATCAGTTCAGGAATGATCTGTCCCTATCCTATGGAAATCCTTTTTGACTATTCCCCTGCATAAAGATAGAAACTCTACAGACCCTTCTAACTACCATCCCATAGCCATCCTTTTCCCCCCTCTAAGATCCCAGAAAAATGTATAAACACACACAGCTTTTCATACATCTCCTCTAGAACAACCTACTCACTCCTACTGAGCATGGTTTCCATCCTAACCATAGCACAACCACAACTCTCTTATCCTTCACCATACCATTGCCGAGGCCCTAGATAACAACAAACTCATATTTTGTCTCTTCCTTGACCTTTCCAAAGCCTTTGATACTGTCTCCCATTCTCTACTGCTATCCAAACTTGCAAATCTAAATTTATCTTCTTCCTCCCTTGCCTGGTTCTCCAGTTACTTATCCTGTAGGCAGCAATCTGTCAAATGGTTTTCCTCTACTTCTCCATTTATACCTGTCCCTACCAGTGTACTACAAGGGTCCATCCTGGGTCCCCTCCTATTTAACATCTTTACCAACAATCTCTACACATCTTGCAATTATTCCTCTGTCATCCAATTTGCAGACGCCTCAACCCTCACATCCACCTCTGACAATATCTCTGAACTTCACACTCACTCAACATGCATTTCTATCCAGTGAACAGTGGCTGCCCAGCAATCTACTCATTCTCAACCACAAAAAGACTAAACTCTTACCCTTTCTTCCCTGGTCTCTCACTCATCACAAATCCACCTTTGCTATTACATCCTCTAACAAGACTATAATCCAACCCGAAGCTCACACAAAACTCCTCGGAGTCATTATTGATGATGAACTCAAATTCAATCTTCACTTGCTCCAATGTATAAAAAAGACACACCAGAAACTAGGTTTACTGTATCGCAATAAAAACATTTCTTACTTCAAATGAGAGACTCTCCCTTGCTCAAACCCTGCTCCTCCCCTCCCTCCTATATGCAGTACCAGTGCTCACTAACATCCAAACTACAACCTTAAACAAACTCCAACAAACCTACCATAAAATAGCTAGGTTTGTCACAAACTCTCCTTACAATTCACATCACTGCCTTGCCCTAAACTCACTGCAGTGGCTTGAACTACCCCAATTTCTACTACTATCTCAACTTCAGATGCTACACTGTATTCTTCATAAGCCTTCACCCTGTCCTGCTCTCTCTTCATTCATCTCTACCTATAGCCCACCTCAGACTCTCTGTACCTCTAACCAGCAACTACTGCACATTTACCACCTCCAAAAAACTGTAGGAAACACCTATATAAACATTCCATTGCCCAAGCTTGGAACAAACTTCCTTTAGATATACGTTCCATCATCCACCCATCACACTTTAAAGAAAAACTCAAAATTCATCTACTTAACTTCTGAACTTGCCCTTGGCAAGCCCCACCCTAAGTGCCACTCTACTATACCTCTCTTTCTCTCTCCCCATTTCATCCAAGTACTTCTTTACTATAGTCATACACTAAAGATACTAAATGAATACTGTTGGTCAAAACTCTTCTTGTATATATGTAAATATATTTGTTTCACTGAAAAAAAAGAAATTTATTGTCTGTATGCATCACTATTCTGTTTAACTCTTTTGTATAACAGACTGCTGTTACATTTTTTTGATTGTAAAATTGTGACTTTTTCTGTAATTTTGTTCTATGTATTGGGGCTTTTCTCCTTGGGTCTCCACTGAAAACAGGCCACAAGCCCAGTTGGACTAACCTGGTTAACAAATATCAATAAATAAATAATAAAACAAATAATGTGAACCAAGATTCCATGCCTTCTAGGAACAATGAACAAACAGGTTTAAAGTAAATTACTACCTTTAATAGAACAGATAATTGGGCAATTTTACAGGCTCTACCTGAACTGAGACATATTATTAGTAATAAACCCCATTTTACATACAAGAATAGTCAGAACCTTAAACAATGTCTCTGTTATGAAAATGTT
Source organism: Protopterus annectens (assembly GCF_019279795.1). Classification (NCBI taxonomy): domain Eukaryota; kingdom Metazoa; phylum Chordata; order Ceratodontiformes; family Protopteridae; genus Protopterus; species Protopterus annectens. Next base: position 1,677,657,258 of record NC_056744.1, on the reverse strand, counting down.
AAGGAAATTGCCATACATAAATCTAATAGCAAGGTTGGCACTTTCCCTGTTACAACTGTATGTGTTGCACATTAATATGTAACAACTATGAGTTTGTCTATCCTGTTACAGAAAAGATCTATAGTTTTAACTGCACTTGTTTGTAGTACTAGTAACATGGTCTTTTTGGTTACTTGTTCAAAGTATACTAGTTTTTATGTAGGAAAATGTAACAGGAAGCTAAAAGAATGTATTATAGAACATCATTTGAACATAAGGAGAAAGGTTAATACTAATTCCCTTGCTAAGCATGTATCCAACTCTCGTCTAATCATATATTTAACTTTAGGGCTATTTATGTATTGGCTAAAAGTTCTATAGGTGGCAATTTTAATAACAAACTAGAAACCATTGAATACGAATCAATTTTATGGTTACTGGCCAACTATGAACCTGGTATTAATTCAGCTATTAGTTTAATACCAATTTTTAATCAGAAACAAAATAAATTGAAATAACTTATACACTGTGTCATTATGTGCTTCAATAGTTGTACTATTTTAAATAAACATGATCCTGTTTCAAGTTAAGCGTGGTTTGGCTCTTGGTTAGTACTTGGATGGGAGACCATCTAAGAATATCAGGTGATGTAGTTTTCTAATGCTGAATTTTAAAAATTATGTAGTGAATCTTTTATTAAACTTCACTCTGTGGTTTGATTAGAGGCTGTGTTTTGTGATGAAATTTGAATTTGGTATTTAAGTAACTGATGTCTTTTTGAATATTTGTTTAACACTGACAAAGAGAGAAGTCCCAAAAGCTTTATAAGGCTTTTCTAAGTCTGGCGTGCTTTTTGTTTTTTATTGGGTAACATACATATTGCTAGTTTAGGGAATTATTATTAGGGTAGATGACACACTAGGGATATAAACTGTTGATAATATCTTAAGATTCCAGATAAATTTATCATGATGTGCCACAAATATAAATAAATAAAATGAGCAAATCAAACAATCTGACTGGCTAACAGGGATATATAAAATATGCATAAAGCACATGTAAAGAAAGTCACCCACAGAAATGGCTGTAAAACACAGAAGATTATGATCGGGTCACCAATCATAACCTGCTTGTTATGTGTTTGAGACATGTTAATCTTGGCATCTATGTTAAGAATACATAATTTAAGTTTATGACTGGTGAACTGATCACATTTATTTGTAGTGCATGGGGCTTTATCGGGTTTATCAGTTTTGAGCACTAGACAGAGCAGTGAAGAAGGTAGGACAGAATGAACTAATGAACCCATGTTATACACTACAGACTGTGTTTGCAAGTAGAAAAAGAAAAAAATGTCAAGTAAAAACAGCTGTATATTAGGCCTGAACTTATCAGGCTTATTATGTTCACTTACTTCTAACCACAGAAGGATTTCTCTGGTGTACACACCAACAACTTTGAGTCAAAGAAGACATTTCTCCAATGCTAGAGCTGCTATCCTGCAAAGGAAAGTTGGATGAAGGCTGTGGAAACTGTTGGGTTTTACTCACTTGTGAGAGAAGCTATTAAGATTCTTCCCTATCTGTATAACTGTTATTACATGTGATGTGAAGGTGCTATGGGAAAATGGCTATGAACCTTGGACTTTGAGGGGCAGTATATGTGTATTGTGCTGAATGCAGTGGAGAACATTCTGAACTGTTATTTTCCACAAAACTTAAGTACTGTATAACTGTATTTTCATCTTGTGAATAGACCCATGCTGAATCTTAAAGTTGAACTACACACACACACACACACACACACACACACACACACACACACACACACACACACACACACACACACACAAACACACACATACACACACACACACATATATTTTCATTCATAAGACTTATTCACACTTTGTCAAAATTTGGCTTTGCAGCATGTAACAGAACTGTGATATTATGAGAGCAGACAGGGAGCACTAAGTATATCACAGGCATCAAGCATCACTCTAAAGAATACTAAAGATGTTTTTCTCAATATATTTCTGCTACACATCCCACATGAATTACCATATTAGTTTTCCTTACACTGCAGGGTAGACCACCCCCCCAATGGAGTCTGTGAAATCACCCATTTTCCCAAAATGATGGGATTTATTTGTTGTACACGTGTCATAAGAAACCCCCACAGGAGAACACTGACAGCATTATATCAATAGGACTGGCTACCATTCCCTAAACTTAAAAGCGGTATGTCATACACAGGGGTTCATAATCAATGTGTCTGATCAGTATCCTGGAAGAGCACTTGATTCATATAAGACATACAAGTTATGTCTATCACCATTTCATGCACAGTGATATTCCACATGGCCACTAAGTAGATAAGTGCAGACATATGCCTCACATATTTATAGCTACAGGAAATGGGTATCCAGGTCTCTCCCTATTTGTCTCTTATGTGATTTAGAGGATGCAGGATATCCAGTAGAACCCTGGCTGATCATACCCATTTGGAACGCACATAAGTGTGTCTAAAATGCAGAATAACACCATCCATTCACAAATGAGGAACATGCATAAACACATCCTGGGACACTGGAGTATATCCCTCTTAGTGTTTGCAAGCTATTCATGAGGAAGAAGGCAGCCCAACCCTTGGTCTCAGGAACCTACTGATTTACAACATCAGGCTCTGTCACTATCACCACAAGTATATCCTGCAGGAACAGCAATGACAGTGATGATGACAGAGAGCTTCTTGTCACTGTATCACATGCACACTGACAGCATTGTGAATAGTATCTGGCACTGTCACTATCACCACAAGTATATCCTGCAGGGGCAGCAATGACAGTGATGATGACAGAGAGTATCATATCACTGTACCACATGCACAATGATAGCATTGTGAACAGTATCTGGCACTGTCACAATCACCATAAGCATATCCTGCATGGGCAGCAATGAAGGTGATGATGACAGAGAGTATCATATCACTGTACCACATGCACAATGATAGCATTGTGAACAGTATCTGGCACTGTCACAATCACCATAAGTATATCCTGCAGGGGCAGCAATGACAGTGATGATGACATAGAGCTTCCTGTCACTGTACCACATGCACACTGATAGCATTGTGAACAGTATCTGGCACTGTCACTATCACAAGTATATCCTGCAGGGGCAGCAATGACAGTGATGATGACATAGAGCTTCCTGTCACTGTACCACATGCACACTGATAGCATTGTGAACATTATCTGTCACTGTCACTATCACAAGTATATCCTGCAGGAGCAGCAATGACAGTGATGATGACAGAGAGCTTCCTGTCACTGTACCACATGCACACTGATAGCATTGTGAACAGTATCTGGCAGCTAAGATGAAGCAGTAATGTTTAGTACACCTGTATGGGCCCTGACAAGTACAGGCACTGTTATGTCAAACAGAACAAAATGATGTACGCAGTGATACTTAAAGCCTATACTGGTTATTATCTGGATTCTTTGACATTGACCACATCTCTGAAGTGCTGGGAGCTCTATATTGCTCACATGTGTCTCAATAAGTATCAACAGCCAGGAGTTATTTCAATAAAAAAGGTCACCATTCCACCAACACCAAGGTCATTTACAAGGCACAGGGTTTCAAAACCAATGTATCTGAATAGCACCATGGCAGTGTCTGTGATTCATATTAACAGCATACAAGTCATCTCTAGTGCAACGTCCTGCACAGTGAAACTCCAAAGGGATATCTAGCAGCTAAGAGTAAGAATACACATGACATATGGAGAGCTACAGACAATAAGTACCGAAGTCTCAGCCTTATATGTCTGTGTTGTGTTTCATGTGATGCAGGATACACACAGAGGCACAGTTGATGATGTCCATTAGGAATCCATACAGTATGGCTGAAATGCAGTACAAACCCATCCATTCCTAAACACAGACCATAGAGTTCAGCTTGCTGAAAGCTTGGCGCCAGTGACTACACATGTCTGGGCATACTACAGTACTCCTCTGCCACTGAATGAAAACTATTGCAGTATGATACATGCAACACAGCATGAGGAAGCAGGCAGTCCAGCACTTAGTACTGGCAGCCTCTGGACCCCCAGAACCAAGTCCTGTCACAGCCCCCTCAAATAAATACTTTATCAGTGAAAACAGCTATGATGACAGAGAACACCATCTAGCAACACCTCTACCCCAGATGGCATTATAGATAGAATATGGCATCACAGGTGATGCAACAACAGCTCATCCATCTCTGCAGGCTGTGCAAAGTGCACAGTGACAATGTGGTGTCACACAAAATGATTCATACAGTGCTATTTAAAAGTCATGCTAGGCAATGCATGGTTGAGTCACATTATGCTTCTCACATCTCCATTTACACCACATAAGGGAAACACTGGTGTGGGTCACAGCCATCAACACATGAACAGATACCTAGGGGAAAATTGAGACAAGGATGCGCACACATTGAGGAGGAGGACTGCAGGTCAACAGAGGTAGAGGCAGAGAGACAGGGCTCATGGAGGGGGACATCCATGTCACAGATAATCTTCTACAGGGCAGGATGGATGAACCAGTACAAAACAGGCTGTGGGGCCACTGAAATGACTGGATGTGTTGTTGTTGTTGGAGTGAAACTGGTACGAGGTCCACCACTGAGATTTTCTGCACCTAAAGGATCTATGCCATAGCTTCCCAAAATGTCAAGTGGCAGACACTTATATCCCTAATTTCTTATGTGGACACCCATCCTTAGCAACAAGAATGGCACTTGCTATTCTCCACATGGAGGTGAATATGGCACCAGTATGTGCCACCATGGAACTCAGGAGTCCTATCAGGGCAGTACCTGGACTCAACTGACTCCAGGTGTTGTCAGTGTTAGGTGACATCCTTAGGAAGCCAGGCAGCATAGCAATAATCTCCATATCAGCATGGGTGGCCACCTCTAACTCTGCCCAGATTATAGCCCTGAATATATGTTACATGCTCAGGACAGCTGTCCACATATCGGGGATAGCTGGGACACCAGACAGTGCCTAAAACCTCTTATAGGCTGCTATAATAATTCCACAGAAGGACGAAGCTCAGCCAAAGAATTTTATTGCTGCCACGATACACAGGTTCACACAACTGACCTAGGTTTCGTCAAAATGACTTCATCAGAGTGTGTAGAACCAAACATCATTAAATACACTTGAGTAAATTCAATTATCCAATAAGGTGTTGGAACCAATTAAAACTGAACAATAAGTTAAAAACAGTGGTTAAAACTTAGGTCACATCCAACAATTCCACAAAAATAAATCATTGCAACCTAAAATAAATTAAATTAGGTGACCAATACACAAATACAAAGTGTATGTTGTATGTTGGTGTAGTATTTAATAAATGGCAAAGGATTGTATTTATAATGAATCATCCTAAGATATGTTTAAGTCTCAAAAAAGGCTTGATTGAACAAAATTCATTCAAACCAGGATGGTGGTAAGCATTCAATCTTAATTGCCATCTTAATTCACATACATCTAAATGGTAATCAGTGATAATTCCTTGTTGATCTTGGACAAAATGCTGTATGACACAAAATTTAAATTTATGGTCATTATGGGCTATAATGTGTCGAGCCAATGCATTACTAGGCTTCTTATGCAGAATGTCTAACGTGCTCCTTAATCCTCTCCCTAAAGCGTCTACAAGTCTTGCCAACATAAAATGCCGTACATAACTGGCATTTAGCAAGATATACAACATTGGTAGAAAAACAATCATAATGCCCTATGATGTTGATGAAAATATCATTAATCACAATTTTGTTTCCTGTAGGCAAGACGTGCGCGCATGTTGAGCACCTACCACATTTAAAATTGCCCTTGATTTTAGTAGAGTTGATGTCTTGGACCATGCCACTTCTTTCAAAAATCTCTTTCAGTGTCATGTCTTTACGGAAAACAAACTTTGGATTACGCTTAGCAAATATTTAAATTCTTTTAATCTAACAAAGGCTCTCCAATTCCTTTCTATGATCTTCACTATGTGTTCTGCGTCAGCATTAAAAGTAAGTATGAACAGAAAATGTTCATTTAAAAATACACTTCCCCTGTTATCATTAAATGTGTGGCTAAAAAGGTCTTCTGTGCTCCTGAGTATGGGCTGGATGATACCTCCATCCCTTTTTAGCTGTATCTCTTTCCTGACCTCCTCACACATGGACCTGGGGTATCCCCTGTTCAAGAACAGTTTAACCATATACTCTAATTCCAACTGAAAATCCAACTCCTCACTAACCATATGTGCTGCCCTAACCATTTGGCCCTTGATGATGGCTCTTTTTTGATGTCCAGGATGCCAACTATCAAAGTGCAGGTATGAGTTAGAGAAGGTCTGCTTCCTATGAATGGTAGATTTAAGAATATGGTTCTCTTTATGTGTCAAGCATATGTCCAAATAAGTAATTTGATCATCCTTTATTTCATGAGTAAACTTTAGAAACCAAACAGTTTGATTAATATACTCAATAAAAGCATCCAAAATTGTCCTCTCACCTTGCCAGACAATAAAGATGTCATCCAAATAGCGCGTGTATAGTTTTATATATGCTCTATATTCACTATCGAAAACAAAATTTGCCTCCCAAAATGCCATGATATAGTTAGCATATATGGGGGCGCATGCACTTCATGGCCACACTGCGTTGTGAAAGTGATGACCTTCGAAAAACAAAAAATTGTTGTACAAAACCAACTCCATAAGGTTAACATAAGTGTTAATATGTTCCTGATCAAAAATTCCTGTTGCGAACAATTGGTGTTCCAACCAAACTAGCCCCACTTCATGAGGTATAACTGTGAACAAATTGACTACATCTATAGTCACAAAACAAATGTTTTCTTGAACGTCAAGTTTTTTGATATTATCCAAAAAATGCCAAGAATCTTTGGTAATATGGGGAAATTTATTTAATCCTGGTTTTAATTTGGCATCTAAAAATTGACTAATAAAAGCAACTTTACTCCTCTTACCATCCACAATGGGTCTAAAATGTACATTGTCTAAACCTTTGTGGATTTTGGGAATGCCGAATATGCCACTAATGACCGGAAATCTATTGGTCATAAATTCATGCTCATCCTCATTGATTTCTCCTTGAAAAAGCATATCGTCCAGGGTCAAATCAATCTTCCTATATGCTATGTTAATCTCATTCCTGCTAACCTCTGTGTAATTGTCATCTAAAAGCATAGTAAGCATCTCACTAACATAATACGATTTATTAACTATAACAACCCCACTGCCCTTGTCGGGCTTCATAATACATATGCTCTTAATGCTACATAGCTGTTGAATGATTTCAAGTTCATCCTGCGTGAGGTTATTCGAATGTGTGCATTGTCTGTGTTTAAAAAAATCCCTGATGTCATGCTCACACAGACTCTCAAATAAATCTACTATGTTTTTGTATGGTGGATTGAAAATACTAGACTTATGGAGACTTAATGCACTGGAAACACATTCTGAATTGTCTTGAAAACCATAATATGCTAATAAATTTAATTTACAACTAAAAAGTTTCAGATCTATTAAAGTATCTACTACATTCCCATTCCTACAAGGAACGAAATTGAAACCTTTGGACAGCATTTCTGCATGTTGTTCATTGAAAACCATACTAGAATAGTTGAACAGTTTGAAATCATGCGCATGGTTAAACAGTATAACTGGATTGCATAAAGAACCTTGAGTATGATCATCTGTTACTAAAGGATCATTAAAAATATTCATTATGTGGCCAAGATTAATACTATTAGTGCTAACAGTGTCTGCACAATCAGATGTAGATGTAATATAAGATTCTATACAATTAATCATAAGCGGCTCTGAACCGCTGATTGTATCACCTAAAAAACAAAATCATGTGGCTGAAAGAGACTCTGCTGAGATGTATTCACAATAGTGTCTCCCTGACAATTGACTTCCACCATATGATCACAGTCGGGAAAGTTGTATGTACTCATATGTAAAAGCAAGTTTTCGTCAGATTCATCAACTCTATTAACATAACAAAAGAATCTCTCCACAAATGCCACAAAAGACAACTCAAGAACGGAACTGGTCCAAGACAGCTCGAAGGTAGACTTTAAAGTTTTTCAGTTTAAAGATCTTCCATGTTGCGATGTAAATCATGTGGTCACCTCTATTGCCAATAGTGACATTAATTTTACACAGCTTTTTCATGGTTCATCATTGAACATAAGTTCTACGCCACTGGACAATGTTGGTTACAACGTGGTATCCAACTTGATAATATGCAAAGCGTTTTTTGGTAATGCATTTACGGACCACAGTAGAAACTTTTTTACCTATGCCCATTCTGTACAGACAGCGCTTGAATATGAGGACCAACATTATTTAGACATATTTAATGACATGGGTATTTGTTCTGGTTTGAACAACGATCAAACGCCTGCTTTGATGAATTCAGTTGATGTTGAGTCAAATGTTAACGCTGAAAACAATTTTTTCACTGATAATACCATGTGTTCCAAGGGGGGGTTGTGCTTCATTTACTATATCACATATGGAGGCATTTGTGGAGAGATTCTTTTGTTATCATGCTAATAGAGTTGATGAATCTGACGAAAACTTGCTTTTACATATGAGTACATAAAACTTTTCCGACTGTGATCATATGGTGGAAGTCAATTGTCAGGGAGACACTATTGTGAATACATCTCAGCAGAGTCTCTTCAGCCACATGATTTTGTTTTTTTAGGTGATACAATCAGCGGTTCAGAGCCGCTTATGATTAATTGTATAGAATCTTATATTACATCTACATCTGATTGTGCAGACACTATTAGCACTAATAGTATTAATCTTGGCCACACAATGAATATTTTTAATGATCCTTTAGTAACAGATGATCATACTCAAGGTTCTTTATGCAATCCAGTTATACTGTTTAACCATGCGCATGATTTCAAACTGTTCAACTATTCTAGTATGGTTTTCAATGAACAAAATGCAGAAATGCTGTCCAAAGGTTTCAATTTAGTTCCTTGTAGGAATGGGAATGTAGTAGATACTTTAATAGATCTGAAACTTTTTAGTCGTAAATTAAATTTATTAGCATATTATGGTTTTCAAGACAATTCAGAACGTGTTTCCAGTGCATTAAGTCTCCATAAGTCTAGTATTTTCAATCCACCATACAACAACATAGTAGATTTATTTGAGAGACTGTGTGAGCATGACATCAGGGATTTTTTTAAACACAGACAATGCACACATTCAAATAACCTCACGCAGGATGAACTTGAAATCATTCAACAGCTATGTAGCATTAAGAGCATACGTATTATGAAGCCCAACAAGGGCAGTGGGGTTGTTATAGTTAATAAATCGGATTATGTTAGTGAGATGCTTACTATGCTTTTAGATGACAATTACACAGAGGTTAGCAGGAATGAGATTAACATAGCATATAGGAAGACTGATTTGACCCTGGACGATAAGCTTTTTCAAGGAGAAATCAATAAGGATGAGCATGAATTTATGACCAATAGATTTCCGGTCATTAGTGGCATATTCGGCATTCCCAAAATCCACAAAGGTTTAGACAATGTACGTTTTAGACCCATTGTGGATGGTAAGAGGAGTAAAGTTGCTTTTATTAGTCAATTTTTAGATGCCGAATTAAAACCAGGATTAAATAAATTTCCCCATATTACCAAAAATTCTTGGCATTTTTTGGATAATATCAAAAAACTTGATGTTCAAGAAAACATTTGTTTTGTGACTATAGATGTAGTCAATTTGTTCACAGTTATACCTCATGAAGTGGGGCTAGTTTGGCTGGAACACCAATTGTTCGCAACAGGAATTTTTGATCAGGAACATATTAACACTTATGTTAATCTTATGGAGTTGGTATTACACAACAATTTTTTGTTCTTCGAAGGTCATCACTTTCGCCAGCAGTAGTGGCCATGAAGCATGCGCCCCAATATATGCTAATTACATCATGGCATTTTGGGAGGCCAACTTTGTTTTCAATAGTGAATATAGCGCATATATTAAATTATACACGTGCTATTTGGACGACATTTTTATTGTTTGGCAAGGTGAGAGGACAATCTTGGAGGCTTTTATTGATTATATTAATCAAACTGTTTGGTTTTTAAAGTTCACTCATGAAATAAAAGATGATCAAATTACTTATTTGGACATATGCTTGACACATAACAAAGAGAACCATATTCTTAAATCTACCATTCATAGGAAGCAGACCTTCTCTAACTCATACCTGCACTTTGATAGTTGGCATCCTGGACATCAAAAAAGAGCCATCATCAAGGGCCAAATGGTTAGGGCAGCACGTATGGTTAGTGAGGAGTTGGATTTTCAGTTTGAATTAGAGTAGATGGTTAAACTGTTCTTGAACAGGGGATACCCCAGGTCCATGTGTGAGGAGGTCAGGAAAGAGATACAGTATCATCCAGCCCATACTCAGGAGCACAGAAGACCTTTTTAGCCACACATTTAATGATAACAGGGGAAGTGTATTTTTAAATGAACATTTTCTGTTCATACTTACTTTTAATGCTGACGCAGAACACATAGTGAAGATCATAGAAAGGAATTGGAGATCCTTTGTTAGATTAAAAGAATTTAAAGGTTTTGCTAAGCGTAATCCAAAGTTTGTTTTCCGTAAAGACATGACACTGAAAGAGATTTTTGAAAGAAGTGGTATGGTCCAAGACATCAACTCTACTAAAATCAAGGGCAATTTTAAATGTGGTAGGTGCTCAACATGCGCGCACGTCTTGCCTACAGGAAACAAAATTGTGATTAATGATATTTTCATCAACATCATAGGGCATTATGATTGTTTTTCTACCAATGTTGTATATCTTGCTAAATGCCAGTCATGTATGGCATTTTATGTTGGCAAGACTTGTAGACGCTTTAGGGAGAGGATTAAGGAGCACATGTTAGACATTCTGCATAAGAAGCCTAGTAATGCATTGGCTCGACACATTATAGCCCATAATGACCAAAAATTTAAATTTTGTGTCATACAGCAGTTTGTCCAAGATCAACAAGGAATTATCACTGATTATCACTTAGATGTATGTGAATTAAGATGGCAATTAAGATTGAATGCTTACCACCATCCTGGTTTGAATGAATTTTGTTCAATCAAGCCTTTTTTGAAACTTAAACATATCTTAGGATGATTCATTATAAATACAATCCTTTGCCATTTATTAGATACTACACCAACATACAACATACACTTTGTATTTGTGTATTGGTCACCCAATTTAATTTATTTTAGGTTGCAATGATTTATTTTTGTGGAATTGTTGGATGTGACCTAAGTTTTAACCACTGTTTTTAACTTATTGTTCAGTTTTAATTGGTTCCAACACCTTATTGGATAACTGAATTTACTCAAGTGTATTTAATGATGTTTGGTTCTACACACTCTGATGAAGTCATTTTAACGAAACCTAGGTCAGTTGTGTGAACCTGTGTATCGTGGCAGCAATAAAGTTCTTTGGCTGAGCTTCGTACTTCTGTGGAATTATTATTGTCGGTTATTACTCTTATAGGCTGCTGTATGGAGAGCATACTCTATTAGATGCACTTTTTACATCAGGTGCTCCAGCCAGAGATGTAGCCATGGAAGTTATCTTTAAAATGAGAAAGTACCTTTTGACAGGGATTGCATGAGCCTGTGTTGTGCAGACCCTAGCTCAGGTGTGAGTGAGAAAACACTAAAGCCTTTCTCAATGAGTGCAGGAGAGCCCAAGAGGGAGAGACACATTGGCAATGTGCCCTGGCACTGTGAACCACTGTGTGTCTCAGTATCATCAGCAGACCCTGTGTAGGTGCTGCCATCAGTCTGATATCCTACCACAGCATATGCTGGTGTCAACATAGGAGTAGTAATGTCAACAAATATGAAGTCTAGTATGTGTTGTATTATATATCACTCCCCTTGCAACATACAGGGCACAGTGGTGTGCATTTAATGATGGCTGGAAACATGCAAGTCCACAACATACACATGCTGCTATTCCTTAGTGCTTGAACTCCTGCTATAACTATATGGAACACATATGCTGGTAACTGAGATGATCTGTATGCATAGAGTTACTGTACAATATACATGGCGTATGTGTAGTTTGGCTACTCCCAACTTGTCCACTCTCCAGGTATTACACCAATGCCCTCACTGACTCCTTCAGTGATGATAAGAATGCCTTATCACCTATGAGGCTGACACTGGGGGTGGCCTACTCTTACTGTCGACCTCTCCACTGAGATATTGTATACTTTTTACAAAACCCACCTTATCAAGTAATTGACACACTTTTGGTAGAGCTGTGTTGTGCAGTTTTTCCTGACCACTTAATTTATGTCACTGACCACTGCATCTCGCACATTGTTATGGAAACACTGGTAACATTCAATGTCCTCAACAGATGTGGACCATGAGCCCTAAATGCCTTTATCAGGAGACAGTTCTCACCTCAGATGAAGTTGCATAACCTCTGCTTTCTCCCTCCTGTGGAGTCCATGAGTACACTAATGACAAAAAAACAAAATAGTTGTGATCAAGGCTGTCTGGGAACAGTATGTTGCCAAGGAGAAACTTCAAGCTACCTAGCCAATATAACTAAAGAGATTATTGGACAAAGATTGGAATGCAGTACATCACAGTTATGAAATAAATATTAGGGATACATTAGTGGTAGCATAGAACATTGGTATGGATACATATGGACAAATACAGAGATGCACTAATTAACATATATAAGTTCAGATGACTGTAGAGGTGAAAAGTGGGGCTAGGTGCCTACTGGAGAGGCCAAAGAAAGTGTGTGTTTGTGTGTGTGTGTGTGTGTGTGTGTGTGTGTGTGTGTGTGTGTGTGTGTGTGTGTGTGTGTGTGTGTGTGTGTGTGTGTGTGTGTGTGTGTGTGTGTGTGTGTGTGTGTGTGTGTGTAGGAGGGTTGGCAATGCAGCTAGGGGTTGCATGTGCAGCTATCCACTGGATGTCCCTTTGCTATACCTTTGCAACTTATGTAAAAGTCAGACAATATGTGGGATAGGCAGTTCTTAGGTTCATAGGTTCATAGGTTCATACTAGGCTATCTGCCCAAGGGCATTTATAAGCCTAGCCCATAGTTATTTGGCTTTCGCCACCCCTTTAGTTTGAAGAAAACTATGCCTATTATTTTGCTGTGCCTCTGTCAAGCAGTGACACTGAAGTAATCCCTGGGGTATATCTGCGATCTCCCATCCATTGGTCAAGATTCCTCTTGAACAAGGCCAGCGAGGTGCTTTGCCTCACATGTACCGGGATTTTGTTCCACAGCATAGGAGTCTCTGGGTGATGAATCTGTCCCTCCAGCACGTTCTATTAATAACCGTGTCAAGGTTTAAGTTTCCGCCTTGTGGTTCTGAGGGATCTAGATTTTTAAGGTGAAGCATATTCATCAAATCTGGGTTTGACATGGCCTTATATGTCAGGCACAGGTCACCTCTGAGCAAGCGGTATGAGACTGAATAGAGCTGGAGTTCTTTCAGTCGGGCAGCATAAGACATATTTTGAGACCCTTTATCCTTTTGGTGAGGAACTTTTGGGGCCTTTCCAGCTGCTGCAGGTGTCGGGTCAGATATATTCGAATGGGGCATTGTACTCAATCATAGGTCTAATGAGTGATGAGTACAGGGGACGATGACCTCCCTTGATCTAGATGTGAATCCCTTCATGATCAGGTGGGCAATGTAGAAGGTTTTCCTAACTACTTTAGCAACATGAGTGTCAAACGACAGGCTACTGTCAACCTGGGTCCCTAGATCCCTGATGACTTCTTCTGTGCTCAGTGGATTGCCACCTATATGGTAGCTATGGGTAACCTTGTTTTTCCCGAAGGGTATGACTATGCATTTCTTGGCATTTAACTTTAGGCCATGGCTCTGGCACCAGTTATCCATTTCTGTGAGGCCCTTCTGAAGGATATCTGTGTCAGATGTGTTTTCGACTATGGCCCAGTTTGCAGTCATCTGCAAACTTTGTCAGCCATAACCCTCCTGCATTTGCTTGTACTTCGGAAAAGTAGATGCCGAACAAGAGTGGACCCAGGACTGAGCCCTGTGGGACACCACTTGTGACAGGCTTTGAGTCTGACATGGCTCCAGCAACTCTGACCCTGTGTGTTCTGTCACTTAGCCAGTTTGCAACCCATCTTGTGATGTATGGGTTTACATTCAAGCTGATGAGTTTTTCAATGATACCTGAGTGGGGTATTGTGTCGAAGACCTTTGCCAGGTCAAGGTAGGCTGTATGGACTGCCTTTCCCTCATCAATGGCCTTGGTGACTGTCTCGAAAAAGTTAACCAAGTTTAAAAGGCATGATCTGCCTTTGACAAAGCCAAACTGGGTTGGATCCAAAGTCTGCAAGTTCCCTATGTCTTTATTTATGAGTTCCATTATGATCCTCTCCATGGCTTTGCAGATAAGGCTTGTCAAGCTAATGGGACGGTAATTTCCAGGGTCGGTGGAGGCACCGCCTTGTGAAGTGGGACCACAGTCGCCGTGCGCCACTCCTTGGGTACGTATCCTGAGGTGAGGCTAAGATTAAACAGCTGTCCTAACTGCGGGTTTAATTCCTCATTGAGTTCAGTGGAGCACACAGCCGGGGACACCATCCGGTCCCATGGATGCTGTGTTTTGCCTTGGAGAGAGCAGTTCTCACCTGGGCGTTGGAGATGTTTGGGGGCTACAATCCTCTGGTATAGATATCTCACCTTTGGGGAGGGGGAGAAGTTTGCACTGAACCTGTCAGCCAGTATGTTGGCAATGTGTGTAGGTTCAGTAATCTTCACATCATTTTGAACTAATTCTGAGCATATCTGGGAGTTTCCTCCTAGGTTTCTAACATAGCTAAAAAAGGCCTTATGATTGTATTTTGAGTCCTTGGCGATTTTTCTCTCAAAATTTGCCTTGGATGATTTTATGAGAGCTCTTAGTTTTTTACTTATAATGATCAAAGGTGTCTTACCTTTCAAGGATTTTGCTCTATCTTGTAGTAGCTTCCTCCTTTTGTTGTAGAGCTTGTTTATGGCTGGGGTCCACCAGACTGGACGCTTGCCTTTGGTACAAAGAGTCTTAGTTTTGTTTGGGATTGCCTGATCCATGCAGTCCTGTAGGTGCTGGTAGAAGGCATTTGTAAGTGATTCAGTGGTTTGAGTAATGTTTACCACTGGCTCAGGGGCGTTAAAGGAGACCACACTAGTTTTCAGAAGTGTGAAGTCGGCTTTTGAGAAGTTTTTCACTGTGGTATTTTATTTCAGGTGGGGGCGGGATGAGGACCTCCAGCGAGATTAGTTTATGATCTGATCTCACCAGTGAGAGGTATACTTCTGGTGCTGAACATTGTGATCCCATGTTCGTGATGATGAGATCAAGTATGTTTTCTCCTCTTGTGGGGATGGTGACTAGTTGTTCCATGGCATTTGAGTTTATGAACTCCAGGAACCTTTGGGCTAGAGTGTTTGGGCTTGAGTAGTGTTCCCAGTCTATATTAGGGTAGTTGAAGTCACCTAGTATGATGGTGTTTGGAGATACATTTATCCCCTCCAATGTTTTCAGGAAAGCCATGTGAGGTTCCTGAGTTTGAGAGGGTGGCCTGTAACATGCTACAAATTGCAGAGCAGTCTTGCCTATGGTTAATTGCACCTGGATGGTCTCCGATGCATCGTGCGTTGCCACCAACCTTGAGGTGTGGGTGTCCTTTATGAATATGGACACCCCCCCTCCTTTCTTGGTGTTGTCCGGAATTTGGGGCGGGAACGCATGATATGAGGTGAAACCTGATAGTGCTGGGGTGCTCTCTGGAGCCTTGAACCAGGTTTCTGTCACTGCACAGACATCGATGTTCTCCATACTGAGAAGGGCCTCGAGTGTGTGCATCTTGAGATTGAGACTTCTGGCATTGAGCAGCATTACCCTTAGTTTTTTCCTTTTTGTGTTCTAGGGTGGTAGGTTTAGAATTTGAGCCTTGCCTAAAAAGGCACTATGGGGTGGCAAGAGCCTTTGCCAATATCCGAAGCCTAGGGTGACAGGTGCAAGCCGTCCCTTGCGAAGCAGCATGGCTTGTCCAGCATGTCATCCCAGGCAGACAGACATTGATCCCCTTTGAATGACACCAGAATTTAAGCCAATTATTAAAGCTGATCATCTTATCACTGTATTGTGGCATCATTCTAGGTGAAGGTAGGATACTGCTCAAGGTCAGGGTCATACCTGCCTGGGCTACATAATCAGAGGGCTCCTCAATGTCTCTTTCATGTAGTCCAAGGAGGTACGCCTCAGGTCGCTGACACCAGTGTGGACAATGACTGAGTCGTACTTGTACCTGCTGTTGAGAGACCTGAGTGCTTGCATTATGTGGTGGATTCTAGCCCGACAGGCAGCTTACTGTGACCTTCTCCTTACTCAGTCTGGTGAGCGGGACGGCAGTGTGTCTGACTATGGAGTCACCTATGACAAGTATGTTTGGTGTTGTATTTGGCCTTAAGGGCAGTGACTGCTTTGCACACTGATTTTGTTGTTTATGTGTTGTTTGTGTGGTGTATTGAGTTTGCAGTTGCTTGGGTGTCTGCTTTGGAGGCCTCTGCTGTTTAGGTAAATTTTTACTCAGAGCCTCCGAGTATGTTTTAGTGTGTTTATGTGTTTGATTCAGTGGTGTGGTTGAGTTATGTGAGACTGGTATTGTGGTGTGTGTAGTTGCCTTCTCCTCCTGCCTGGTCTTGCCAGTCCTGAGTTGAGAGAGCTCAGCCTCCAGTCTGGCTAAATAGCTGCATCTCTCACAAGTGTTAGCGTTACGTGGGAGGAGGAGAGGGTTGTCCGTGTACATGAGGCAATTGTAACATTGTCTCAGGATTCCCAGATTCACCAACTGGGCAGGAGAGGACGCCAGCATCTGACCCTTCGACATGCTAGAAAGAATTATGAGTTGGTAGGAGACAGAAAAGTAATGGGCTTAGTAGGGAAGTGGGCACTCCTGGGAGGGTTTGCTAGTGAGAGATTTGTATAATATAGGAGTGCTTGACCTGCAAAGAGAATGCTTATAAGACAAGGGATATGCTTATAAGACAAGTGCTGAGCTTTTTGAGAAGAAAAAGCTATTTGGAACAAGTGCTGCACTTTTTAGTGTAGGTGTAAACTGTTTAGGTTCCTAACAGAGCAGTTCTAAGGGAAAAAATGAAGAACAGACTTTCTGGAGCCAGAAAGAGTTTAACCTTGTTTAACCGGCGCTGCCCGATGCTGCTCTAGTGGCAACTCCGCTTAACAAGGCGCTAAAGCACGTTAAAGCGTGCTTGATAGCAGGGGCTGGAAAGGAGCAGGAATAGACCCAAAAGGGACAATAAAACTACAGTTTCAAGTCAGTAACCACCTCTCCGGGGGGCAGGGAAGCTGCTCAATGTTAGTCACTGCCACTGATCAACAGAGAGACCCTCCTTCAGCCCAAGCAAAATGGCCTCACAGAAACTTTCAAACAGTTCAGGAACAGCAAGCCTGTAACTGAACTATTTTAACTCTCAGAAAAGTGGGAAAAAAGCAAGATTTTTTTTTGTTTTTTTTTTTTACAGAGATAGCAGAGGTTCACAAGTAATATCAAGTTATAATAGTGCAGTAAATGACCCCACACAAGAGTGCTAGGTCAAGGACAGAAAATATGCAAGTTTTAAGAAAAAAACGATTTAAAATTAAGTGCAAACTGGAAATTCAGCAAACAGCTTTTGGTTGTGCTCTAAATACAGCTACTAATACAGAAATCAAGTTTAACAAGCCAGAAAATGCTCAAGCTAGGCAGCTATGCAGAAAACTTAGCAAATAAACAGAGAAAAAATACTTAAAATCTCAAAAGTGGCTCCCTTCTTCTCTCAGCGTTTTTTCCTCTTGGTGGGTGATTCACCAACAGCCAACGAGCCTGAAAAGACGCCCAAACCACGAGGCAACTAGGTTTTAAGAGAGGAAGATGAAGGAGTTATGGAAATGACCCCTAGTGGCCAATAAAACTACAGTTTCAAGTCAGTAACCACCTCTCTGGGGGGCAGGGAAGCTGCTCAATGTTAGTCACCTCCACTGATCAACAGAGAGACCCTCCTTCAGCCCAAGCAAAAACGGCCTCACAGAAACTTTCAAACAGTTCAGGAACAGCAAGCCTGTAACTGAACTTTTTTAACTCTCAGAAAAGTGGGAAAAAGCAAGATTTTTTTTTTCTTTTTTTACAGAGATAGCAGAGGTTCACAAGTAATATCAAGTTATAACAGTGCAGTAAATGACCCCACACAAGAGTGCTAGGTCAAGGACAGAAAATATGCAAGTTTTAAGAAAAACGATTTAAAATTAAGTGCAAACAGGAAATTCAGCAAACAGCTTTTGGTTGTGCTCTAAATACAGCTACTAATACAGAAATCAAGTTTAACAAGCCAGAAAATGCTCAAGCTAGGCAGCTATGCAGAAAACTTAGCAAATAAACAGAGAAAAATACTTAAAATCTCAAAAGTGGCTCCTTCTTCTCTCAGCATTTTTCCTCTTGAGGGTGCTTCACCAACAGCCAACAAGCCTGAAAAGACGCCCAAACCACGAGGCAACTAGGTTTTAAGAGAGGAAGATGAAGGAGTTATGGAAATGACCCCTAGTGGCCAATAAAACTACAGTTTCAAGTCAGTAACCACCTCTCCGGGGGGGGCAGGGAAGCTGCTCAATGTTAGCCACTGCCACTGATCAACAGAGAGACCCCCCTGCAGCCCAAGCAAAATGGCCTCACAGAAACTTTCAAACAGTTCAGGAACAGCAAGCCTGTAACTGAACTTTTAACTCTCAGAAAAGTGGGAAAAAGCAAGATTTTTTTTTTGTTTTTGTTTTTACAGAGATAGCAGAGGTTCACAAGTAATATCAAGTTATAATAGTGCAGTAAATGACCCCACACAAGAGTGCTAGGTCAAGGACAGAAAATATGCAAGTTTTAAGAAAAACGATTTAAAATTATGCAAACAGGAAATTCAGCAAACAGCTTTTGGTTGTGCTCTAAATACAGCTACTAATACAGAAATCAAGTTTAACAAGCCAGAAAATGCTCAAGCTAGGCAGCTATGCAGAAAAACTTAGCAAATAAACAGAGAAAAAATACTTAAAATCTCAAAAGTGGCTCCTTCTTCTCTCAGCGTTTTTCCTCTTGAGGGTGCTTCACCAACAGCCAACAAGCCTGAAAAGACGCTCAAACCACGAGGCAACTAGGTTTTAAGAGAGGAAGATGAAGGAGTTATGGAAATGACCCCTAGTGGCCAATAAAACTACAGTTTCAAGTCAGTAACCACCTCTCCGGGGGGCAGGGAAGCTGCTCAATGTTAGTCACTGCCACTGATCAACAGAGAGACCCTCCTTCAGCCCAAGCAAAAATGGCCTCACAGAAACTTTCAAACAGTTCAGCAAGCCTGTAACTGAACTTTTTTAACTCTCAGAAAAGTGGGAAAAAAGCAAGATTTTTTTTTTTGTTTTTGTTTTTTACAGAGATAGCAGAGGTTCACAAGTAATATCAAGTTATAACAGTGCAGTAAATGACCCCACACAAGAGTGCTAGGTCAAGGACAGAAAATATGCAAGTTTTAAGAAAAAAACGATTTAAAATTAAGTGCAAACAGGAAATTCAGCAAACAGCTTTTGGTTGTGCTCTAAATACAGCTACTAATACAGAAATCAAGTTTAACAAGCCAGAAAATGCTCAAGCTAGGCAGCTATGCAGAAAAACTTAGCAAATAAACAGAGAAAAATACTTAAAATCTCAAAAGTGGCTCCTTCTTCTCTCAGCGTTTTTCCTCTTGGAGGGTGCTTCACCAACAGCCAACAAGCCTGAAAAGACGCCCAAACCATGAGGCAACTAGGTTTTAAGAGAGGAAGATGAAGGAGTTATGGAAATGACCCCTAGTGGCCAATAAATCTACAGTTTCAAGTCAGTAACCACCTCTCCGGGGGGCAGGGAAGCTGCTCAATGTTAGTCACTGCCACTGATCAACAGAGAGACCCTCCTTCAGCCCAAGCAAAAATGGCCTCACAGAAACTTTCAAACAGTTCAGGAACCTGTAACTGAACTTTTCTAACTCTCAGAAAAGTGGGAAAAAAGCAAGATTTTTTTTTTTGTTTTTTACAGAGATAGCAGAGGTTCACAAGTAATATCAAGTTATAAGAGTGCAATAAATGACCCCACACAAGAGTGCTAGGTCAAGGACAGAAAATATGCAAGTTTTAAGAAAAAAACGATTTAAAATTAAGTGCAAACAGGAAATTCAGCAAACAGCTTTTGGTTGTGCTCTAAATACAGCTACTAATACAGAAATCAAGTTTAACAAGCCAGAAAATGCTCAAGCTAGGCAGCTATGCAGAAAAACTTAGCAAATAAACAGAGAAAAAATACTTAAAATCTCAAAAGTGGCTCCTTCTTCTCTCAGCGTTTTTCCTCTTGAGGGTGCTTCACCAACAGCCAACAAGCCTGAAAAGACGCCCAAACCACGAGGCAACTAGGTTTTAAGAGAGGAAGATGAAGGAGTTATGGAAATGACCCCTAGTGGCCAATAAAACTACAGTTTCAAGTCAGTAACCACCTCTCCGGGGCAGGAAGCTGCTCAATGTTAGTCACTGCCACTGATCAACAGAGAGACCCTCCTTCAGCCCAAGCAAAAATGGCCTCACAGAAACTTTCAAACAGTTCAGGAACAGCAAGCCTGTAACTGAACTTTTTAACTCTCAGAAAAGTGGGAAAAAGCAAGATTTTTTTTTTGTTTTGTTTTTACAGAGATAGCAGAGGTTCACAAGTAATATCAAGTTATAACAGTGCAGTAAATGACCCCACACAAGAGTGCTAGGTCAAGGACAGAAAATATGCAAGTTTTAAGAAAAAATGATTTAAAATTAAGTGCAAACAGGAAATTCAGCAAACAGCTTTGGTTGTGCTCTAAATACAGCTACTAATACAGAAATCAAGTTTAACAAGCCAGAAAATGCTCAAGCTAGCGAGCTATGCAGAAAAACTTAGCAAATAAACAGAGAAAAATACTTAAAATCTCAAAAGTGGCTCCTTCTTCTCTCAGCGTTTTTTCCTCTTGAGGGTGCTTCACCAACAGCCAACAAGCCTGAAAGATGCCCAAACCACGAGGCAACTAGGTTTTAAGAGAGGTAGATGAAGGAGTTATGGAAATGACCCCTAGTGGCCAATAAATCTACAGTTTCAAGTCAGTAACCACCTCTCCGGGGGGCAGGGAAGCTGCTCAATGTTAGTCACTGCCACTGATCAACAGAGAGACCCTCCTTCAGCCCAAGCAAAAATGGCCTCACAGAAACTTTCAAACAGTTCAGGAACAGCAAGCCTGTAACTGAACTTTTCTAACTCTCAGAAAAGTGGGAAAAAAGCAAGATTTTTTTTTTGTTTTGTTTTTACAGAGATAGCAGAGGTTCACAAGTAATATCAAGTTATAACAGTGCAGTAAATGACCCCACACAAGAGTGCTAGGTCAAGGACAGAAAATATGCAAGTTTTAAGAAAAAAACGATTTAAAATTAAGTGCAAACAGGAAATTCAGCAAACAGCTTTTGGTTGTGCTCTAAATACAGCTACTAATACAGAAATCAAGTTTAACAAGCCAGAAAATGCTCAAGCTAGGCAGCTATGCAGAAAAACTTAGCAAATAAACAGAGAAAAAATACTTAAAATCTCAAAAGTGGCTCCCTTCTTCTCTCAGCGTTTTTTCCTCTTGGAGGGTGCTTCACCAACATGCAGCACTGCTTTTCCATGGATGCTGTTTTGATTCATGTGTAAATACTCACATGCGCACACACACACACATATACATACATATAGACAAAGAAACACACATAACTAACACCATCCTTATATGTTGGTAGAAGCAAAGTCAACTATTGTTAAAAGACAACAACGAGATATGCTGTAGAAAAACTCAACTTATGACATCCTTTTCTCCCTATTACCTCCACCAGCTGTAAAAAATGAGCAATGCTGCCTCGAAAAACTGTTTCCTCTGTTTTCCTCCAGAAGTACATTTCTTTCCCCTTACTGGTTTACTTTCACTTTGAAAAGTAGTTCTTGCGCCTTGTAAAAGTTAGTATTTGGCTCAGAAATTGTGATGTAAGGGTGGCTACAAATCAACAGTAGTTTCTCTTGAAGATACCATCCTCAAACTTACATCATCATGGCACTATCTGCATATTATTGTTAAAAATACCCTACCCCCGCCCATTACATGATGTCAGAGATACAGTCCTTCCCACACCTGTAAGGTCTTAAAAACTTGCTGCAGTGAGTGAGGAACCCCTTTTCACTAGTGGTGTACCCTGAGGAGCGGTTTAGCTTGCTGGACGTCTGGGAACACGTGGATCCCTTATCCAGAATCTCCTACTGCATTAGGATTTTAAACGGTGAGTTCTTCAGCTGTTTTTTTTTTTCCTGTAAGAGTCTGCTCACAGTAAAAGTTGAGGCCATGCTTTTAGAGGGTCTTAATTGTATAATATGCAAACAATGTTTGGCTGATTGGGGAATTGTAGGTAGTAGCACAAACAGGAGTTTTGTTGCCTCTTCATTATCTGTATCATGTTTGTTCAGCTAATAGCATTTATTTTCCATGTGTGGGGTTGCCAGGTTGTTTTATATATTTTCCATGTGTAGGACTGCTTTATTTGTTTTCCATGTGTAGGACTCCTTTATTTGTTTTCCGTGTGTAGGGCTGCTTTGTTTTCCATGTGTAGTGTCGCCCGGTAGCTTCATTTGTTTTCTGTGTGTAGGGTCGCCAGGCAGCTTTATCTGTTTTCCATGTGGAGGGTCGCCAGGCAGCTTTATTTGTTTTCTGTGTGTAGGGTCACCAGGCAGCTTTATTCATTTTCCGTGTGTTGGGTCGCCAGGCAGCTTTATTCATTTTCCATGTGTAGGGTCACCAGGCAGCTTTGTTTTCCGTGTGCTGTGTCCCCAGGTAGCTTTATTTGTTTTCAATGTGTAGGTTCACCAGGTAGTTTTATTTGTTTTCCGTGTGTAGAGTCACCAGGCAGCTTTGTTTTCCATGTGTAGGGTCAACAGGCAGCTTTGTTTTCCATGTGTAGGGTCACCACGCAGCTTTATTCATTTTCAGTGTGTAGGGTCACCACGCAGCTTTATTCGTTTTCAGTGTGTAGGGTCACCACGCAGCTTTATTCGTTTTCAGTGTGTAGGGTCGCCAGGCAGCTTTATCTGTTTTCCATGTGCAGGGTCGCCAGGCAGCTTTATTTGTTTTCTGTGTGGAGGGTCACCAGGCAGCTTTATTTGTTTTCTGTGTGTAGGGTCACCAGGCAGCTTTATTCATTTTCCGTGTATTGGGTTGCCAGGCAGCTTTATTAATTTTCCATGTGTAGGGTCACCAGGCAGCTTTGTTTTCCGTGTGCTAAGTCCCCAGGTAGCTTTATTTGTTTTCAATGTGTAGGTTCACCAGGTAGTTTTATTTGTTTTCCGTGTGTAGAGTCACCAGGCAGCTTTGTTTTCCATGTGTAGGGTCACCACGCAGCTTTATTCGTTTTCCGTGTGTAGTGTCACCAGGCAGCTTTGTTTTCCGTGTGTAGGGTCACCAGGTAGCTTTATTTGTTTTCCGTGTGTAGGGTCACCAGGCATCTTTGTTTTCCATGTGTAGGGTCACCAGGCAGCTTTATTTGTTTTCCTTGTGTAGGGTCGCCAGGCAAGTGTGTGTGTGTGTGTGTGTGTGTGTGTGTGTGTGTGTGTGTGTGTGTGTGTTTGAAAATGCCCAGGGAGATATACCAGATAGGTAGCAATACTCAGGCTCAAGACCTGTACCACCTGTACAGCAGCCTATAGTCTCTACCAATAACACCACTACTGATTTATAGAGTGGTTTCCAGTAAGTTAGGCTGAGGGTGTGGATTCAAGCAAGGGCAGAGTGTGGGTGTTTCTGGATGCAAGTAAGGGCTGAGTGTGCATGGGGGGATGCAAGCAAGGGGTGAGTGTGCATGTGTGTGGGAGGGGGTTGCTAGCAAGGTGTGTCTGTGTGTGTGTCTGTGTGCGTGTCTGTCTGTGTGTGTGTGTGTCTGTCTGTGTGTGTGTCTGTGTGTCTGTGTGTGTGTGTGTGTGTGTGTGTGTGTGTGTGTGTGTGTGTGTGTGTGTCTGTGTGTGTGTGTCTGTGTGTGTGTCTGTGTGTGTGTGTCAGTGTGTGTGTCTGTGTGTGTGTCTGTGTGTGTCTGTCTGTGTCTGTCTGTCTGTGTCTGTCTGTGTCTGTGTGTGTATGTCTGTGTCTGTGTCTGTGTGTGTCTGTGTGTATGTCTGTGTCTATGTGTGTATGTATGTGTCTGTGTGTCTGTGTGTGTGTGTCTGTGTCTGTGTGTGTGTATGTCTGTGTCTGTGTGTGTGTGTGTGTGTGTGTGTGTGTGTGTGTGTGTGTGTGTGTGTGTGTGTGTGTGTGTGTGTGTGTCTGTCTGTGTGTCTGTGTGTGTGTATTTGAAAATTCCCAGGGCGATATACCAGAGAGGTAGCAATACTCAGGCTCAAACCCTGTACCCCCTGTACAGCAGCCTATAGTCTCTACCAATAACACCACTATTAATTTATAGAGTGGTTTCCAGTAAGTCAGGATGAGGGTGTGGATGCAAGCAAGGGCTGAGTGTGCATATGTGTGTGTGTGTGTGTGGGAGGGGGTTGCTAGCAAGGGGTGTGTGTGTGTGGGGGGGGATGCAAGCAAGAGGTGAGTTTGTGTGTGCAGCAGTAAAATTGTTGCCTCACGGCAACTGTTTCCCTGATTTGATTCTCAGCTGTAGTGCCTTCTGTGCAGAGCCTTAATGTCCTACCTGCATTTGTGTGGATTTCCTCCAGGTATTGCGGGTTCCTCCCACATTCAAAGACATGCATCTGCAGCATTTCGCCCTGGTCATCTGGTGAAAATTGGCTATGTTGCAAGTAGGACTTTCCCGGCCAACACATGTAAAAAAAAACAGGAAACAAATAAAAGTGCTTCACTGCTTACTGTAAAATTGTTCACAGTACCAAATATGTGTGTGGTGGGATGCAAGAAAGGGATGTGTGTGTGTGGTGGGATGCAAGCAAGTGGTGAGTGTGCATGTGTGTGTAGGGGGCAAGCAAGGGGTGAGTGTGCATCTGTGTGGGCAGGGGTGCCAGCAAAGGATGAGCGTGTGTGTGCATGGGGGCCAGCAAGGGATGAGCGTGTGTGTGCGTAGGGGCTGCAGGCCAGGGTAGAGGGCAAACATGTGTGGGGGACGCAAGCAAGGGGTGAATGTGTGGGGGTGTGAGCATGAGGTGATTCTGTGTGGAGGGATGCAAGCAAGGGTTGAGTGTGTGTGGGGGTGGATGCAAGCAAGGGATGAGTGTGTGGGGAGTTGCAAGTAAGGGGTGTGTGTGTGTGTGGGGGGGTGCAAGCTATTTCAGTTTCTTTCCGAAAATGCATGGCAACACTCATTTTATTCTAGCAAGTTTGTAACAATAGACAAGCTATCTTTATACTTTGTCCCTGGTTTTGGTCCTTTGTCCCCCCCTCCAGTAAATTTTGGCTTTTCTCAGATTTCTGGTGCTGCAAATTTGAGCGATAGAGTTGCATGTCAAGTGGATTGTACAAGGAGCTGAGATCTTCAGGGGAAGAGAAGTTTAGCTCTGCTTAGGGCAAGGCTATTTGCACTGCTAGTAACACAACACACAGTATATTTGCTTTTGATGCTGAAGGTTGTGGGTTTTATTGCAACTGTATGTAGATGGATAGCTGATACTGTACTGTCTAGTACTTTAAAGTGGGAGGGTGCTGCAGTCCTGAGAACATCCTCCTTTTGGAGAAGATACCTAGTAACTATGATCCTGTTATTAGTTTGCCATCCATTCCTTATTGCAATAATAGTAGCTTATAATTTTGTAGTGTAACATAAGCAATGTCTTCAAGGGCAGCAGGCACTTAATTTGTAGATGAAACACTGAAATATAAAGTTGTCTGCTAGCAGCCACCTCTTCATTGGTTACAGATCTGTTATGAGGAATTATTTAGACAAATTTTACTTCTGTAGGCATTGTGCATATTTACTGATATTGGTGAATTGTATTTACAATTTTGAGTTGATTTTAGAATGCAAATATTTGGAATTGGGCAGTTTTGTCATTACTGGTTCACCCATTGTCATGGACGGTGCAGTGGTAAAATCGTTGCCTCATGGCAAGGGGTTCTCTGATTTGATTCTCAGCTGGAATTCCTTCTGTCTGTAGCCTACATGTCCTCCCCTGTGTTTGTGTGGGTTTCCTCCAGGTGCTGCAGTTCCCTCGCACATTCAGAGACGTGCATGTGGAGGGTTTCTCCCCGGGCCTCAGGTGAAAATTGCCTACGTTCCAAATCAAAATTTCCCGGCTAACACATGTAAAACTTAAAATAAATAAAACTGAATAGAGGACAATTGTTCAAAGTAATAAATTTAAAACACGCTCAAATAAGTGAGGTGTGCGATACAGGCTATATAATGTCATGCAATCAGGAAGGTGAATCAAAGAACACATGTATGTTTACATAGTCCAAACACTGTGTAAGGGGAATATCTGAAAGCAGTCCAAAGATCGAGTTTATCCCAACTAACCAGATGCATTTTATTTGGATGTGAGTTTCATTGCTGTCTCAATGTCAGTTTCAAGGCCAGAGGTTGTAATGCTGAGTCTGTTGTCATTGTGGTACTGTTTTTTTCTTTGTTTACCAGATGCCTATAAGTATCTGTGCTATCCACCTTAGAACATTTAAATCCAATCCAAACAAGGGGCTTGTGTGTGTGTGTGTGTGTGTGTGTGTGTGAGATGCAAGCCAGGGTGTGTGTGTGTGTGTGTGTGTGTGTGTGTGTGTGTGTGTGTGTGTGTGTGTGTGTGTGTGTGTGTGTGTGTGTGTGTGTGTGTGTGTGTGTGTGTGTGTGTGTGTGTGTGTGAGTGAGATGCAAGCCAATTTGAGTGTGTGTGTGTGCATGTGCATGTGTCTGTGTGTGGGATGGGGGTGCCAGCAAGGGGTGAGTGCGTGTGTGGGTGGGGGTGCCAGCAAGGGGTGCTTGTTGGGAGGATGCAGGCAAGGGGTGAGGGCAAATGTGTGTGTGGGGATCAGGGTTGCCAGATTTGCGACAGGCCAGGTAGGGACAAAGTGAGGACTAAAAAAAAAAAAAAAAAGTCTTTCATTGTAAGTGAAGACTAAATACAAAAAGGTCTTCCATGTTAGGTCTTTAATGCGGAACATCAGAGTTCTGCATTAAACAAAAGCAGCTCTGTGTTTATTTTTGGCCCGGGCCAATCAAAAATAAATAAACACGGAGCAACTTCTGTTTAATGCGAAACATCGCAGTTCCGCATTAAACAGAAGTAGCTCTGTTTTGCGATATTTTGATTGGCCTGTATACCGGTATATGGGCCAATCAAAAATCGCTAATCATGGAGCTACTTCTGTTTAATGCGGAACATCGCAGTTCCGCATTAAACAGAAGTAGCTCTGTTTTGCAATTTCTTGATTGGCCCGTATACTGGTATACGGGTCAATCAAAAATCATTAAACATGGAACTACTTCTGTTTAATGCAGAACTGCGATGTTCCACATTAAACACAAGAAGCTCCATGTTTAGAGATTTTTGATTGGCCCGTATACCGGCATGCGGGCCAATCAAAAAAAAAACAAAGCGGAGGCTGCCTGGGATTTAAACCGGCAGTGCGGGACTCGGGATCAGGCTGCTGATCTCGGGACAGTCCCGCCCAAATAGGGACGTCTGGCAACCCTGGTGGGGATGCACCCAAGGAGTGAGTGGGGTTGCGAGCATGGGGTGAGTCTGGGTGGGGGGGGTGCAAGCAAGGGGTGAGTCTGTGTGCGTGTGTGTGTGTGTGGGAGGGAGTGATGCAAGCAATTTCAGTTTCTTATCTTTCTGCAAACGCAAGGTAACACATATTTTATTCTACCAAGTTTGTAACAATACACAAACCATCTTTATACTTTGTCCCTAGTTTTAGTCTTTTATTCCCACTTTAGTTAATTTTGGCTTTTCCCAGATTTCTGGTACTGCAAATTCCAGCGATATTTGCATGTCAAGTGGGTTGTACAAGGCGCTGAGAGCTTCATGGGAAGAAATGTTTTGCTCTGCTTATGGCATGGCTGTTTGCACTAGTAGTAGCACAATACATAGTATACTTTGCTTTTTATGCTAAAGGCTGTGGTTTCTATTCAGACAGTATGTAGATGGATAGCTGATACTGTACTGTCTCGTACTTTAAAGTGGGAGGGTGCTGCAGTCCTGAGAATGTCCTCCTTTTAGAGAAGATACCTAGTAACTACGATCCTGTTATTAGTTTGCCATCCATTCCTTATTGCAATAATAGTAGCTTATAATTTTATAGTGTAACATAGGCAATGTCTTCAAGGGCAGCAGGCACTTCATTTGTAGATGAAACACTGAAATATAAAGTTATCTGCTAGCAGCCACCTCTTCATTGGTTACAGATCTGTTATGAGGAATTATTTAGACAAATGTTACTTCTGCAGGCATTGTGTATATTTACTGATATTGGTGAGAAGTCATTCTTCTGCACTGAGATGCCACAAATAATCCATGCCCTCCCTGTGTTGTCGGACCACAGTCCCACTCACTTGCAATGGAAGCAAGGAGAAATACTGAGTTGAGAATGATAAGATAGTTTAAGTGAGAAACTTTTTTGGCCTTTCATGTGTTGTACTACCTGTAAAACTTATTTTAAGAAAATATGGAATTAGACTTAATATAGCCTCTTTATTTTTAAAAAGTGCAGGCTGTGGAATTTTGGATTGTCATGACTTCTGTTAATCAAACTGTAATACTTCATGGATGGGGAGTAGGAAATTTTGTAAGGTTCATGGCACACATGCCCCCTGTGATTCACTGCTTTTGATACAATTCTTTAGCTAGCCATGAAGATGCATTTGAAGAGGAGTAGTTGTTGAAACTGGCAGAAATACATGGTCTCAAGCTAAATGCAAAAAAATGTGTAGTAATCCCCTTTGGAAAAAACAGAGTAACCGCAAACTACAACATAGGAGGTAATCCCCTGAAATCTGAAGAAGAAATAAGGGATCTAGGGACCCAAGTAGATAGTCAGCTTTCCTTTGATAACCATGTTGCCAAAGTGGTTAGAAAATCCTTCTATGTGACCCATCTGATTACGAAAGGGTTCGCATCAAGATCTAAGGATATAATGGTGCCCCTCTACTCTTCCCTCATCAGACCCATTATTGAGTACAATGCACAAATTGGAATGTACCTGGCTAGACATCTCCAGCAGCTGGAGAGACCACAGAGGTACCTCACTAAGAGGATTACTGGCCTCAAACAGTTGCCCTATGCAGCACGATTGAAAAAGCTAAGACTGTTCTCTGTTGCATACCGCTTTCTCAGAGGCGATCTCTGTCTAACGTACCGAGCCATGTCCAACCCAGAATTGTTGAACATGCTCCATCTTAGCAAAACCAAATCTACTCGAGCTACACGGTCTAGGGATATAAACCTCAGCACAACAATGAATAGAACATGCTGGAGGGATAGATTCCCTTCGCAGAGACTTCCCTTACTATGAAACAGGGTCCCGATCTACATAAGACAGAGCCCCTCACTATAACTCTTCAAGAGGAACCTTGATGAGTGGATGGGTAACAGAAAGTTCACATCGGGGATCACACCAACAGCACTACTAGCGGCCAAGGGTACTAGCTGCTAGTACAAGGGTCTAGGGAACTACTAAAGGGGCAGTGAATACCGCACAATGTGGCTGGGCTAATATATGCCTTCGGCCAGATAGCCCAGTACCAACCTATGAACCTATGCTGGCCTCGATTATTTTATAATACATTGTTGTGTTATGCTTGTAATTTGCTTGAAGGAAAAATCTGAATATGATGCATGCCTACTACCCACCGGCGTGCAAAGAGCTTTATGCACCTTGATATGTGCAGCTTTACTGGATGCACATGGCAGTCATGCAAGCATGCTTTGTGTACTGAACTGTATTTCATGCACGCATGACATGGATCACCTTTCAGTTCTGTAAGGGATAGCCTGAGCCTGCTTTATTGGAAATGCTACATATATATAACTGACATGGTAAACATGACAGTCACTGTAAAGGCCATAACCTGTTCTGTGACATTAATAGAAGCTGTGGAAGGGACAGATTTTTCTCACAGAATTTGCCACACTGTTGGAACACACTCCTGCTTCACATCACAGCACCTCATCTTCCCTATTCAAACCCAATTTGGATGATAGGTTGGGTAACTGTGAATTTATCCTAGGAGTTGCATGCATGTCCCTCATGGACAGCGGAGACTGGATGCTGTTTGTGCAAATCGGGCTAAAACTTTGCTAGGCTTGTTGGGGCCCATGGGCCAATGGCCTAGTTACCTCCTAACATATTATGAGCTCACGATGGAAGGAATTCTTATAAACCTAGTGTTCCCCTACTGGCATTTCTATGCAGTCATGAGTAGTAGCAAAGTTGTTTCTTGACCAAGAGTGTAAAGGATCTTCAATCCCAACTACTTAGTTGGTGAAGCCCTTTATCATGGGGTGGGGCTAACACTCAAACAACCAGAAACTGCAGTTATCTGGCATCTACCAATCCCCATGGGTGATGGTTAACCGTGAATTTACTGTACCCAAGAAAGGAGGGCATTCCAACCCTTTGGTATATCACGTTACTTCAGGGTTTTAGTATGCCAGACTGTGGGATTGCAGAAAAAGGGATGAGTTACTCAGTACTGTTTGTAGTTTGACCCATCATGCATGTAGCTTGTTGATGTATGCTTAAAGTTGCACTCTGTAATGTACTAGCATGTAGCTTGTTGATGTTTGCTTAAAGTTGCACTCTGTAATGTACTAGCATGTAGCTTGTTGATGTTTGCTTAAAGTTGCACTCTGTAATGTACTAGCATGTAGCTTGTTGATGTTTGCTTAAAGTTGCACTCTGTAATGTACTAGCATGTAGCTTGTTGATGTTTGCTTAAAGTTGCACTCTGTAATGTACTAGCATGTAGATTGTTGATGTTTGCTTAAAGTTGCACTCTGTAATGTACTAGCATGTAGCTTGTTGATGTTTGCTTAAAGTTGCACTCTGTAATGTACTACGTTTTCCTTGCACCACCCATGTTTTTTGCTTTGTTGGGCGACACCATAGTACTGTCAGTGTCTGGGTGGTTTGGGTTTATCTGAGGATCCTTCATAAACTTAATGAACTTTCTACCCTCATGGTGGAAAGCCAGGGTTGAGGGCCTGTAGGGAATAGTGTTCAAAGTATTATTGGAGGCACCCAAAGAAGTCTATGCCCTGTGTGACATTCTAGTCTTGGCTAGTCCCTACAGAAAGTAATGCTGCTATTTAGACATAATGTTAGTTAGGTGAAAATTGGGATTTGCACAATGATTTCACATCTTATTTCGACAATAACTGTTAGTGATCTTGGTGCACTTAACAATGAACCCATACAGCTGACCTTGTGCATTAAAGTCAGGATATCGAAGTAGGATTTTCCAGTTTGATATGCACGTGTTTCCTGGACACAGTAGCCAATACCAATTTCTATGGTACATCCCTGATCTACTTGTACATTTTAGTAAACTGTTCAGTGCATGCCCACTGGTTGCAATATCTCTGTAAGCCTTGTATATGTCATTTACAATTGCGACATGTATTTCAAACAGTGTGGATAAATCAATTAGTCTTTTGTGATCAGATTGTGACCAATTATTCCTTTTTTAGTTTTCCTGTTCACATAGCATTTTAAGGTCAGAGTTCAAGACAAGGTTATCAGTTTGAGCCCACCCATTGCCCAGGAGAGCCTAGGAGGAAACGGCGTATGAGCAGCAGCAATGACAGTGAAGAGCCAACACTACACCCTGATGGCTATAGTCTAGCGGACATGAAGTGTTGCTTATGTGGCTGCTGCACAATGATGAGCACAGAACGTGAATGTCACTGCTATGTGTTATCACCATGCATGATTGAAAAATGGAGAGAAATTGACTCTGTATCAGAAAGTAACCCATGCATCACTATGCACCCACAATTCTAATCGGCTTGCATATTACCACACATCCTACAAATGGTATATAGACATCAGTATATGCTTAGAGGAAGATACCAATGCACACAGTGGACAAACAGGTAAATGTTTCACTGCTTTGAATGCTGCTTAGGTGGGACTGTGACTGGCTGCTTGTGTTGGTTACTGTAATGTGTAAAGGGAGAGCACAGTTGGTAACATTCCATGTTGGAAGCATTATAACGATACAGCTGTGTTTGTAATGGATGGGGGCTCATATGTGCAAGTGGCTAAGTGTTGCACGTAACTGACTATCATTGGTGAAAGCAGTGTTGCTTGACATGTATGCACATAGCCACGCTGTCACTGTTGGTGAAGGCTAAGAAGCATATCTGGACAAACTGAGTCGACTGCTTAGTACATGGTGTAAATTATGGAAATTTTTTGTTTCAGGTTGTACTGCCTGGTAGCCTGCAGAGTGTATGTCTTGTGGGTGCATAAAAATGGCAAATTTGGCTTCAGAAATCGCATGGTACTTCCCGCTTGTGTGGTAGCATGAATAAAAGACTAATTTCCAGATGAAGACGCAAATGAGGGTTACACTGGGTTTCAGCCTTTTTGAAGGACTATGGATTTTCTCTGAGCATTGATATAGCCTTCTGGTCATTTAAGTTTGTTTATCCAGCTGTAACTGATGTTTATACGAAAAGAAATGCTACTATACATTGTCACTCTAACACTCCTGAATGTGCACTGTAATGGCGAGTAATAAAGTGTTTAAATCATCAGACTAAAATGTGACTGTGATCAATGTTGATTACCTGACAACATCATCAGAAAACACATAGATTCTCAGTTCTGATCAACTCATGTAGACCGCCATACAGTCTTGTCAGTAATGCAGAAAGTTGGGTGATCGTATGTACACTCAACTCCACCTACCTGTCAGTGGTATAATATTTCATTACAGTATGTAGCTGTGGCTCATGATGCCACTGTAAAAGCAGAGTTATTAGGAACATGTATGTGTACTAGATAAAGAAAGGTTAGGCAATTCAACTTTTGCTGTCTACTGTGCAGTTTTCACTGTTTGAATCAATAAACAGTTATTTTTACAATTCATTTGTCATGGTAGATTACAGTATGTTCGGCTGAGATATTAGAGTTGTCCATCCGGAATTGTATATACGGCTCCATTGCTCGTTGCTTGCTTCCTCTGTCTGTCTGCGTCGTAGTCCTGCAAAAGCAATAAATGACGTAGTTGTACTATGATTTTTCGGTATGGTACTGACAAAGGCAATAGATGGCACATATGGTAATGTGGATGGATTGCAGACTAACAAATACCAATTCTTTCCCTAACAGTCAAAAGTTCTTTGACTTTGTATCCTGTCTGATCAACAGTGGCTCACACCAAGGGCATTTAGAGACCTGCTAAGGTCCTGCTGTTATGGTGGTTGGGTGCTCAGTGGGTAATCTAGGCTGATTTTGGTGGCTATGATGCCTTGCTCAGCATTGCAGAATGGACTTTGGGGTATTGCTGTCAATTAATGGATGGTTTGCCAACATACAAGTCATTTGCCGGTTTGGTGTGTCATGTGAATGAAGTACTTTTCTGTAGCTAGCTTTTTAATAGAAATATGGCATAGCCGTGATACTGAATGTTGAGGAAGTTAGACTGTCAGTAACATATCATGTTATGGATTCTTTTCTAGTGAGTCTTGACTTGCAATGTGGGTCTATATTATGATATCACACGCTAACAACAGCGAACGGCACAATCGACCCCATGTAAATGGAAGCTTACAACGTCAAAACCTCAGAACAGCGATTTTTTTTCCAAGGGAAAAAAATCGCTGTTCTGAAATAAAAAAAAATAAACAAACTTTAAAACATTACATAATGTGGAGGGCTGCACCCCCCACACCCCCTACTTAAATATATCAACTCTGAGATTGAACTACAGTGCCAAAAATGACAAAGTAATGAAAACGGCCAAGTGAATTCTTTTCCAGGGAAAGAATTCGCTGAAAAGCCACTTGCCTATTTTGCTTTTTCACGCTTTTCGGTTCGATGAAGATGCATTCGACAAACTGCATCAGCGGCATCATAATAGGGAACCTGCAATGTGCTTAGACAATTGTCAGTCTTCAGTTCACAATTTTGTTTTCTTTCTTGTAGGTGTACAACAGCCATGCCTCAGTGCTTTGCATATGGTTGCCGCATTTGCCGAGACTGTCTGCCAACTGGTGTATCATTCCATCGCTTTCCACATGACATTAAACTGTGTACATGATGGATGGTTAACTGTGGGACAGATGTCAGTAGCATAAGTAAATTTGTGAAAACTGAGGTGACCAGTGCAAAGCCATGGCATTTCCTGTGTTCCAACCATTTTGAGGAGAGCCAGTTTGAACTGAACTTTATGCACCAGCTATTTCCAGAAGGCATGAAGCCATGACATCCAATTAGGAGACTAATTAAAAATGAGGTGCCTACACTATTTGGTTTTTCCACCCAAAATCTACAGACATCAACAATACGTCACCTTTGGCGCAAACAACAAAGAAATGTAAGTAATCTTGAGGTCAAATGTTTGCATATTGGTTTAATAACAAATCTGTCTAGTAATTACTGTTGACACCATAACTGTATTTATAACATGATGCATTTTCTAACCATTGTAGCTTATCGATGAACTACTAACTACCACACAGCCCACATTGCCAGAGATTGTGAGTGAACAACTGTCAGCGGACCACACAATAAGTATTTGCTTCATTCGATTTTTCAGTTCAGTATCATGCTGTAATTTTGGTAACCTTTCAATTGTGATAAGTGATGTAAAAACAAAGTAAGTAACAAAAAAGAACGTGTTAGGTTATCCACTTGAATAAAAGAAGTATTTATTAGCGCTTTCATTTGACAAAATATTCAAACTTCATCAGATACAAGTTTAGAAAAAGTGAAAAAGTTTTTAAATAGTATTTGTAATATTGACATCACTTCCTGTGTCCAAAATTAAAGGTAAATTTATACAATTGTGTCACAGTTATGTATATTCTAAATTCTTATGCCAAAATTGATTTATCTATCTAAAGCCTTTAAATTTAATAAGCATTTTACATTACAACTATCGTTAAGACCAGGGAAATTAAATGAACCTAGGCGTAGTTGCCACAAAAGTTCTTTTTCTTCTAGTTTTAAAGACCATGGGCCACCTCTCTTATTAGGGACTATTTGTTCCAAAATGGAAAACAGAAACAAATGGTTCCTGTTCTCCGCTATATGTTTTGTTAGAGCATTATTAAGGTTATTTTTACGAATGTTGTAAATATGTTCGTAAATGCGTTGTTTCAATGGTCTCTCTGATTTTCCAACATAGAAACATACGCATTTTTCACATGAAGCTAAGTAAATTACCCCTTTTGTTTCACAATTATATTTGTCAAATGTGTGGAATTGTTGTCCTATGTTTACACTTTTACCCACTTTTATATATTTACAGAAGTTGCATCTCCCACATTTAAACATGCCAGGATTACTAACTAACTTTGGGGGTGGTCTCTCTAACAGAGCCTTCAAATTGTACCCTCTTCTAAAAATGAAAATGGGTCTGTCACCTAATTTGTTACGTATTGTCAGGTCAGTCGATATTAAAGTCCAATTTTTAATCAAAACACTTTTTATAAAACCACAAGTGTTAGAAAAGGTTGTGATAAAGGAAGTACTTTGTTCCAGGGTTGAATTCAGATTATTTTCAGTATTTTGAGTGTTGTAAATCAAATCCTGAGATGTTGGAACCAAGGAATTGGGTGAAAAATTAATTTGCCCACTACTTCCATCTAAAATGGGTTTGAAATCACCTCTTCTCCTTTTGTTAGTTACTTCCAAGATTAAATTATCTATTAGTTCCAAAGGATATGATCTTTTTAAGAACATATCCTTTAGTTTGTTTACTTCTGTCAAAAAGGCAGAAAACAAAGATGACATTCTAGCCGCTCGAACAAGTTGTCTATTTACAACTGCCTTCTTCTGGTGAAAAGGGTGGGAACTCTTGTAGTGTAGGAAGCTGTTAGAATAAGTAGGCTTCCTATACACGCTGGCTAAATATCTTTTGTTAGTTTGATCATTAACCAGAAAAACATCTAAAAAGGTGATGTTGAACTTATTAAATTCATAGGTAAATTTCAAGAATTCTGTCATGGAAGATAAGTGTTCTACAAAGGTCCCTGCCATTGTTTCGTTGCCATCAAATAAAATAAAGATATCATCTAAATAGCGTGTATACCATTTTACATGTGTTTTAAATAAACTGTCCTCAAACAGAAAATTCCTTTCCCAAAAACATAAAACACTGTTAGTGAAACTTCCTCCGCATGGGGAACCCATGGCCACACCTGAACTTTGCTTGTAAAAAGTATCTTTAAATAGAAAAAAATTGCATAAAACAATTTCCAAAAGTGTCATTATTAAGTGAATGTCATTACTATTGGCTCCCTTGTTGATGATAAAATCCCTTATCCATTCTAAACCCAGATCTTGGGGGATGACAGTATATAGATCCCTAACATCTATAGTAAGGAAGTGTAGGGATTCATCATAAACCATGAGGTTAAGTTGTTCTAAAAAATGCCATGAATCACGACAAATTTGTGATTCAGTTGTCAAATGTGTCTTCAGTTTATCATCCACAAATTTTGCACAAGCAAATGTGATGGAACCTCGTCCGCTAACAATTGGACGTAAAGGAGGATTTTTAATACTTTTATGTATTTTGGGAAGTGCAAAGAAAGATGGTATTTTTGGAGCTGGCATACACAAATAATTGAGGACATCTAAAGTAATGGTCCCTTCAATGAATAAGTCATTAAGTATAGACTTTGTCAAAATGCACCATTGATCTCATTTAGAGATACCTTAGTATAAGTATCACCTTCTAACAATGTCCTGACTCTTTCAACATAATAAGTTCCTTCCATGAAGACTAAGCCTCCTCCTTTGTCTGGTTTGAGAACATGGATGTAATGTGCTCTCAGATTATCTAATAATGTTCTCTCATTTGGTGTAATATTGTTCTTTGTATTAAATGAACCTTCAAGTGGTGTGTTAAATGTGTGTCTTAAATCTAACTCACAAATGTTTTCGTATAACCCTAAAGTGGGGTGTAACAGGGGGTTGAAGACACTAGATATCTTAGGTTCATTATTATTAACAAAACAACTGTTCCCAAAAGTAAGCCTTAGATTCAGCATTCATAAATATAATTTAAAATCCATAAGAGTTCTTGCTAAATCAGCCTGCTTACTTGGAACAAATGTTAGACCTTTAACAAGCAGGTTGACTAGTTCCTGTGTGATAGGGTAGTTAGAAAAATTGTAAACTTTAAAATCATTGGTGGAATTTGTTATAATTTCAATGTCAGTTTCGCTGGTAGATGTTAAAGAAGTGGACTGTTTTGTCATCTCCGCCTGCGATTCTGACCTTTCTGTCGAAAGTTCCGTCATTGTCATCCTCCCCCCATATTCTGTTTCTTCTGACTCGCCTGGTGAAAATCCTGAGAAGTGGAAGAATTGGACCCCGTTAACTCCTGTTACACCCCTATCTTTATTTTATTTGATGGCAACGAAACAATGGCAGGGACCTTTGTAGAACACTTATCTTCCATGACAGAATTTTTGAAATCTACCTATGAATTTAATAAGTTCAACATCACCTTTTTATATGTTTTTCTGGTTAATGATCAAACTAACAAAAGATATTTAGCCAGCGTGTATAGGAAGCCTACTTATTCTAACAGCTTCCTACACTTCAACAGTTCCCACCCTTTTCACCAGAAGAAGGCAGTCATAAAGGGACAACTTGTTAGAGTGGCTAGAATGTCATCTTTGCTTTCTGCCTTTTTGACAGAAGTAAACAAACTAAAGGATATGTTCTTAAAAAGATCATATCCTTTGGAACTAATAGATAATTTAATCTTGGAAGTAACTAACAAATGGAGAAGAGGTGATTTCAAACCCATTTTAGATGGAAGTAGTGGGCAAATTAATTTTTCACCCAATTCCTTGGTGCCAACATCTCAGGATTTGATTTACAACACTCAAAATACTGAAAATCTGAATTCAACCCTGGAACAAAGTACTTCCTTTATCACAAACTTTTTTAACACTTCTGGTCTTATAAAAAGTGTTTTGATTAAAAATTGGACTTTAATATCGACTGACCTGACAATACGTAACAAATTAGGTGACAGGCCCATTTTCATTTTTAGAAGAGGGTACAATTTGAAGGCTCTGTTAGAGAGACCACCCCCAAAGTTAGTTAGTAATCCTGGCATGTTTAAATGTGGGAGATGCAACTTCTGTAAATATATAAAAGTGGGTAAAAGTGTAAACATAGTAGGACAACAATTCCACACATTTGACAAATATAATTGTGAAACAAAAGGGGTAATTTACATAGCTTCATGTGAAAAATGCGTATGTTTCTATGTTGGAAAAACAGAGAGACCATTGAAACAACGCATTTACGAACATATTTACAACATTCGTAAAAATAACCTTAATAATGCTCTAACAAAACATATAGTGGAGAACAGGAACCATTTGTTTCTGTTTTCCATTTTGGAACAAATAGTCCCTGATAAGAGAGGTGGCCCATGGTCTTTAAAACTAGAAGAAAAAGTACTTTTGTGGCAACTATGCCTAGGTTCATTTAATTTCCCTGGTCTTAACGATAGTTGTAATGTAAAATGCTTATTAAATTTAAAGGTTTTAAATAGATAAATCACTTTTGGCATAAGAATTTAGAATATACATAACTGTGACACAATTGTATCATTTACCTTTAATTTTGGACACAGGAAGTGATGTCAATTTTACAAATACTATTTAAAAACGTTTTCACTTTTTCTAAACTTGTATCTGATGAAGTTTGAATATTTTGTCAAACGAAAGCGCTAATAAATACTTGTTTTATTCAAGTGGATAGCCTACCACGTTCTTTTTTGTTAATTGTGATAAGTGGTTGAGGTTAGACTGTGTTGTCTCTAACAGACTGACATTGCAGGGAAACGTAAGGGAAGTGAACCAGTAGCTGAGTTAGTACAGCAGAATGATGAAGAGCAACCAGAAGACCATCTGGTCTGTCAAGAACATGTGGAGGTAAGCAGGAATCCGTACTTGCTGAATATAGACTGGTCAAGCATTTCTTGGGTATACTGCTAGAGTTTTTTATGTCACAGTAAGGTGGATGTTTTTAACAGGCAATATGTGAGGACTGCAATTGTCAAGTGGACATCATGGAAGGAAATGTTCTGTTAATGTCGTCTCAAGACACAAGATTATGTGAAGTGTTGAAAGGCTTGTATGCTTTTGCTAATTGTTAAGCAATCCTTGAGTCATGGATAACTGACATACAGTGTCATCTTCAACTCAAACCAGTCAGCCATCTGGAAATAGTGTATTCCTGATTCATGTTTGTATCTAATGAGAACAGTTCATGGTTGACAGCTGAAGATTTAAGGAGAGGATTTTTACATACTGATTTTTAGTAAGGGTGAAAGTACTGCACTAGCTCACAGCAAAAAGTGTAAGTGTAAGTGCGCTCACAGATGTAAATGAGAATGTGCAAGTGAAAAACAAGCTATCTGAATGGAAGCTCATGGTCAGAATGCAAAATTCTGAAATTTGCATTTTTGGCTTATGGTCTGGAAATTGACTGATGGCCTGTGTATAATTTCGAAATTGAAATTCGCCCATTGAGGTGGATGTACTCATCTACTGTTTTTTTCCTACATTTAAGGTGTTAACAGACTATATTCTATGACTATACCCTTATTAATTTTCATTGTTGTTGCAGGGGCAAGCATCAGAATTGCATTAAGAGGTGGTGGAAGACATTGAGATATTGTTTCTTTTGGCTTTTCCCGGTTAGGGGTCGCCACAGCGGAACTCCGGTCCACTAATGATTGGTAGTTGATTTTTATGTGCCGAGTTACCAGCCCTGACGCACAACCTTCAACGAAGGTACGCCCATTCATGCATGTCTCCATGCAGAAGACGCTCTAGCTGAGAATCAAACCGAACAGGGTCTTACTGTGAGGTGACAACGCTACCGCAGCACGAGACATCGAGATATAAATTCTGGAAATTCAGAGTTGTAGTATGAAGATGGTAGCATGTCAAAGTCAAAGTTCCAGAGAAGAGGTTGTAGTGTAGGAGTGCAAGCCAAGTTACTGGATCTGGTAAGTTGACCTTCTAAGATTGATGCAGCTGTACAGTTTCCAGAGGTTACAGTGTCACTGTTGATGGACCACACGTATTGCAAAAAGTCCAAAGTTATTTAGACAGAAAGGCGTGAACCAGGACTGGAAGAAGATTACAGTTGTACAAAATTGGGAACATGTAGCAGGAGTGTGAATGAAGGTCTTTAGCAAGAGGATTATGGTGTCAGTGAGGCATCCACAAGTAGATCCAGTACATATACATCTCTACATATAAAGGCTTGCAGCACCCCAGTCAACTTCCACCAGAAGTCCTTCAGACAAGCATGCAAAGTGAATCCTCATTTTCACAGTGGGAGGTGATGATAATAAGAAGGATCCAGACTGGTGCCACCCTTCAGACAGCATGTCAACCTCTGACATGGAAGACACAGTTGAAGAACTGGGCGAAGATGAAAAGATAAGTGAGCCAAAGTTCATTGTATTCGAATCTTGCCCTGATTCTCTACTTTTGAAGCTGACACGTCCTCAATACAAAACACCAGCAGTGGAAGTGGAAAAGGGATTTAAGATGGGTTCCTGTTTATTTGTGAAGGTGCCCTGCATTAGTGGACATGAAGTTCTGGAGTGGCAAAGGCAACCGGTAATGGGTCAAATGCCTGCTGGAAATCTACTGCTTGCATCGTCTGTACTTTTCAGTGGAAGTACATATGCTCATATTGCACAATTCTGTGCATATGTAGGACTGGAATTTATAAGTGAGACAACCTTCTATTCCATTTAATGAGAGTACCTGTTCCCAGTGTTGCAACATATCTGGACTGAGCATCAGAGTTGTTGGAAGATGCAAAGGGGAAGGAAATCAGCCTTGCTGGAGACAGTCCTGGATATTCAACAAAGTATTGCTGCTATAGCATGATGGACTTAGATTCTGGAAAGATCATTGATTTTGACCTGGAGCAGGTTACCACAGGAGTTGCTTCTGTAGCACTGGAGAAGAAAACTTTCAAGAAATGTATGACTAATTTGCTGGATAAGAATCTAAAGGTAAGCCTTGTGGCAACTGACAGACATTGTGGGATCAGATTCTTGATACGGAAGGAATTTCCAGAGGTTGAACACCAGTTTGATGTGTGGCATATGTCAAAAAGCCTGACGAAAATAGCTAAAGGGGGAAAAGGCAAGGGAAATGTAAATCACTGCAGTGGTGCCACAGCATTTCCAAACACCTGTGGTGGTGTGCTGAAGCATGCGAAGGTGATGAAGTTGTCCTTGAGGAAAAATGGTTGCCTTTGCTCTACCATGTTACAGACCATCACAGTTGGAGTGGTGCAAAGGCTTCCTGTTGTGGTCATGAGATGCCAGTGATATACGGAGATGAGAAGAAGTGGTTTGAAGAAGATAATGATGCGTGTCACAGCTCATTAAGGAAGATTGTTTCAAACACGGCATTTCTTAAATATCTGAAGCACATCACAAAGTTCTGCCACACTGGAAACCTGGAGGTGTTCCATGCACTACTATGCCAGTATTGCCCCAAATTTGAGCACTTCAGCTTTTCAGGAAAGAAAGCACGACTCATACTTGCCATCCTTGAACATAATGAGAACCAAAACCGGGAACAAGCAGTTGTCCGATGCCCTACCAACAAGTCAGCTTCTAAAGGAGAGCTTCGATACAGATTGGTGTACCCAAAGGCCAAACCGGAATGGGTGGTGAAACCAATATTTGAGAAACGAAAATTCGACTACATTTATGACTTCATGATGGAAGTAGTACAACCCGAAAGAGGCATTTTAGAAATTTCACCCATGTTGGTACCACCTTTACCAAAGAATATAGCTAGGTGTGAGCGGCCAGAGCAGACACATTTCTATCTTTGAAAAAAGTAATGGAAAAGCAGGCAGATATTGTACAGTAACAAGTCCTGTAGTTTAATTGTGGTGTTTACGTATGTCAGATGAGTATATGCTATGTGTGTGGACTAAACGGTGATGCTGAATGTTCTAACAGTTTACATACTGGATTCCCAGAGATGTGGTGCTGTCATGTAGTTTAATAATTGGACTGCGATTGGTATTGTATAGGGTGTCAAGCATGTCAGGGTGTAGTGTAGTAAATCTGTACTGTGTTTAAGGATTCAGTTAACAGTGATATGTGACTGACATTGACCGTTTATTATTATGAGCCCAATCTCTGTATGCAGCCAGTAGGCCTTGGTTGGAATCTGGTGCGGCTGAACGAGTAGGCTTGATGTTAAATAAGTGATAATTAATTTCTAGGACACTTTGTATTTAGTCACATTTGTGACATGGTGTTGCTGATGACAGTGATTTGTGGACTGTAATGTTAATTATGGTGAGCATGTACAGTGTTTGAGCATTGCCCATAACTTTTTCAGCATTGACCAGCATAAACAAATGTTAAATAAATAAAATAAGCATTAGTAGACATGGATACTTGAAACATGTAATTGTTGACAATTTTTGGGGGTATTTATCACTGTTGAAAGAAGGAATGGTCAATGTGAAATGCACAGAAAGCTGCAAGAGCAGTACATCTGATGTGAAATATGTTGGAACTGGAAAGCTACGACTCCCTTGATGTACACTTTGCCCCTTGTTAGTAACTTATGCAATGGAATTGCGTTACTGTTGCCAAGTGGGTAGTTTTTTTTGCTGCTTGCATTGGGTAGAATGGCACAAAGGCAGTGCACACATATACGACTGTGTATAAGGAGGGAATTAATGGTGACTACATGCAAAACATGTGATCTTGTTTCAGTGCCTTAGGTTGTGAGAAAATGGGAGTGCAGCCTGGATGTAATCAATTGTAGACTGTACACTACTCCTGAGCTCAGCACACAAGTAAATAG
Organism: Protopterus annectens; assembly: GCF_019279795.1. Taxonomy (NCBI): domain Eukaryota; kingdom Metazoa; phylum Chordata; order Ceratodontiformes; family Protopteridae; genus Protopterus; species Protopterus annectens. Next base: position 1,677,614,022 of record NC_056744.1, on the reverse strand, counting down.
TGTGGGAAGAAATAGCCAGGGAATTGTTATGGCTAGGTTTGTATAGGCCCTAGGGCTGATAGCCTAGTACCAATCTATGAACCTATAAAGTAAAATTAAGTACATGTCATTTATCTAAGGCTTTCAATGTAACGCCGTGTAGGCTGACAGTGAAATGTTAATTTGGGGTTACTGACGTTAGTAAAGCCGATTAACAAGTCATGTATTGTATGCATCCGAGGTGTGCTTGTGAGCATTCATAACCAGTGTTGTGAATAAGCAGAAAATAGGTAATGTAGAACTGTTGTATATTGTCAGCTAAGTCCGACAAATGATTACTATGAACTTTATTGTCCTAAAAGACCTCACACTTGCTTAGTTCTTGACCACTGTGGGTTTGCGCAATGGTTCTGCAGACATTTATATCACAGTGTCCAAGGAAAGGTACTGAATAGGGAGTCCCCAGGCTGTAAGCAGCACCTCAGACTGGATGATAAATCAAACATTTTGGAGACATCTCCCTACGACTGTAGCAGCACATGTTTTGAAAAACTGCCTAACATTCTTAGATTCCTCTCTAGGAATGTGTGCAGAGTTGCATTGACAAGTATTATGTAGAAGATTACATATACTTCTCCAGTCACATCTAATGCTATTTAAGTAGACATTAGAACAATGACAATGATGTACTGTGTTAAGCACTTTGGTGTTAGGCAAGACAAGTGATTATCAGTGTTGGCTGCTGACTTCTAATCAAAGGGGGGCTGCAGGAGATAGCTGAATGAGTGGGAGCCAATAGGAAGGGGGTTTGGCCAACTAGAAAGGGGCAGAGCTATGCTCAAAACCACAACTGGAACTTTAATTAAATACACTGCCCTGGGTGCCAAAACATCATTACGAGAGTCCAAGCAAGACAAAATGAAGTGTAGAAGAAAAAAATATTTCAATGCATTGGCTACATGACAGCTTACTTAATATCTAGATGGAAACAAAACAGTTGAGGCATGAAAAAATAAATTACTTTTTAAATACATCACTGAAATGCCAGTCAAAATCAAGTATTAAAAAAAAACAAGCAGCACTTAACTCAAACCACGTCTCTTTGCACTGCAATTCTAATTTATATTCAGCTTTATAAAAGTACCAAGTAACATGCTGAAAGTAGCAATCTCTGTGATACCCCCACTTATAAAAATGTTTCTTATCCAAAAAAGACCTGCTGCCTGACAACAACTATCTACTTGTTTCATGGGGAGAACATGATCAAAGTAAAAAAATGAACAGCAAGAAACAAGCTCAAGGTAAATTGCTTAAAGGATTAGTGCACAGGTTATGGACCACACGTGATAGATTGGCATTCTGTTTAGTTTATGGGTATAGCCTGCAAAGATGACTGCAAGTCTCCAGCAAATGTAATGAGCTTCTGAAAATACTGTAATCCTGTCCTTTTTTACAAATACTGTCATATGCATTTCAATACCCAAGGCTTATACGTTATCTAGTTATGTAAATATTCTCTGCATGGCAACAGAAAGGCTTTTTCAATGTTGGTAATTCTTTAACAGTATGCTTATTAAAGCTTATTTGCATCTTACAAACTCAGACAAGCTTACCTGATGGTCATTAAAGCACTGCTACTTAAACACAGAGCAACAGGGCACTGTGACAGCATGCATTTTCTGAATAATAAGAAGCATAAATCAAGAGTATAAAAATATGACAGAAAAACAGAACATTTTGCAAAATCAAGGGCAGATGAAAAGCCACTGTCATATTTGTGTCTACCTTGGATGGGGGAATACTCTGCACACTTACACTGCATAACTGCTCCTTGCCTTGCTTAGACACACCCAGAGTCACTACATGGGGGAGTGAGGTGCAACAAGTATGTCACAATTTGAAATGCCTGTGGCTGACGGTGATGGCTTTGACAAATTTGTCATACCTCTCAACCTCAGAGCAAGAAATCTAGACAAAGCCATACATAGAAGTAGGACAAAGGCCAAAAATAAGGAGAATTTTTAAATATTGTTCTTATAAACTTAGAAAGATAATAGAATAGTAGTAGGTCTTGCATTAGTATGAATTTTCTGAAGGGTATGAAATTGGAAACTCAAATGTCTGTCATTATTTTCTAACTTCAATCTTTAATGATTTGCCACTAATTTGCCAGAAAACCACAATTTTATGAAAAATGGGCCAAAAATATAAAACTGCCACACAATACAGCTGGGAACCTGTCAAAGGGATACTTTTTTAATATTAGTAGTGTTAATTTGAACAGATGACAAAATAAGAGAACCTACATGCGTTTCTGAAATAAAAGCAATCTATAACTCATCACTACAGTTATTTATAATTGTAAACCCTCCACGTTTTCTTCCAAAATTGCTATTTTGCGGAGGGATTATTGGGGGAAGAGCAACATTTTGAGCCAAAATCAAGGACAGTTGAGAGGTTTGGATATTCCTAATTCTATAAAGCGATTTATTTGCACGTACCTCTCAACCTCTTAATGCAGGAAATCTGTATTATGTTCCCCCAATATATTTGGCCTTGTCCAAACAGTACTAAAATTTTTTCTTGTATAAACTTAGTTGATAGAATAACATGTCTTGCTTTTAACATGCATTTTTCTGAAGGTTATGAAGTCTGAAACTCAATGTCTGTCATTATTTAGTGACTTCATTCCTAATTGATTTGCCAGAAAACCACAAATTTTGAGGAACAAACCAAAAATAAGACGCAAAAATCTACTCATTCTGCAAACAATCTGGACAGTTGAGAGGTATAGTTCAGCTGGGGCTGTCTTTGAGTTTGCTGCCCCCCCCTCACAAAATCATGGTCGAATGGTGCCACCCCCTTGCAGCCATTCCAATGTCCCATTACTTGGCTATTTCAGCCCATTTACCTTAACACTGTAATGTGCATACTGTTTTACTTCTGTGATGATTTGGATTTAATTTGAAAGTTTTATTTTGCATTTTACAGCACAAACACTAATAGACCTGCTAAACAAAACAATGCAGTTTCACAATGAAAACAGACTTAGCATTAAAACTTATCTGCCCTTGAAACTCACATTCATTGAAATAGCTTTGAAACCCACATTCAAAGAAAATACATTTTGCCATTGGCAGATAAAGATTAACTATGGGCTGTTTTTAAATCATAGGCCAGGGCTCCAGAGATTGCTTCATGGGTAGACCATATTACTGCTCCTGAAGCACTGCCCAATTGCTGTCCTCTGGAAGCAGTCTGGGCACGTTTTTCTCTGCACCAAGCTGCCTGTCTCTCCATTACGAATGATCAGTGGGTGCAGAGAATCATTACCAGAGGCTACCATATTCCCTTAATTTATTCAAGACCTCCAAAATTTCTTCCCGATGTTCCACCCAGTTAAAGGGAAGAGGCAGCTTCTGAAATACGAAAGCTATGTCAAACACGAGCCATTCAACAGGTTCCCCCCAGATCAGTGCAGATCAGGGTTCTACTCAAGATTCTTTCTGATGCCAAAGAAAACAGGGGACTGGAGGCCCATTCTGGATCTCAGCCAACCAAGTTCTGCATGGTTACGATTCAATCCATCCTCCCCTTTCTGCGGGACGGTGTGTGGATGTGTTCATTAGATCTCCAGGATGCATATTACCATATCAAGATGGACAAGCACTCCAGGAGCCTCCTTCACTTCTGGTTGGGAGCCAATCACTATCAATTCAGAGCCCTGCCTTTCGGTCTCTCAACGGCCCCCAGAGTGTTCACAAAATGTCTTGCAGTGGTAACAGCTCATCTGAGACTTCAGGGATTCCAGGTGTTTCCATACCTAGACGATTGGCTCCTCTGTGCCCCCACCAAGCGTCTTCTGGTCATGGCCCTCCACTACACACTGGTTCTACTGGAGTCAGGCATCACCATACATTGGAAGAAATCAAACCTTCAACCATCACAACAACTGAAATTCATAGGGGCAATATTCAACACCCAGTCAAGCCTGATCTCACTTCCTCTCC
>NC_056744.1:1677588915-1677609533 GCF_019279795.1 Protopterus annectens | reverse complement strand
TATCCAAACTACATAGGTTAGTGGTTAAAATGTTTTGCATTACTAAGAATTTTATGTAGGGTATGAAGTCTAAAACTCAAATGTCTGTCATTATTTTCTAACTTCAATCTTTAAAGATTTGCCACAAATTTGCCAGAAAATCACAATTTTATGAAAAATGAAACAAAAATATGATGCAAATATCTGTACAGTTGAGAGGTACCATGCTAATTCTATCAACTTTCTGAGTTTGTAAGAGCAATATTTGAAATCGTCCTTATTTTTGGGCCTTTGTCCCCCTTTCATTTATGGCTTTGTTCAGATTTCTTGCTCTAAGAGGTTGAAAGGTATGCACCCAGCTTATAAACAACCCTATCAGATATAATAACAAAACCAATGAAGGGACCACCTTAGACTGGATCCTAGTTTCTGACCCCTCCAAAATCTTATCAGCTGGTACTCTCCTTAACTCCATTACTGATCACCTTCCTGCCTACATAATCCACACCGTTCACTATTTCAAAGAACCACAATATCAAAATAATCAGAAACTTACCTAAATTTAATCCCCACACATTTAACAGCATCTTAAAAAGTATCAACTGGGACAACCTCAATACTCTTCCCCTACACGACCCCCTACTTTACTTACTTTTTAATAACACCTTTCTGAAAATAATAGTCTTGCCCCCTACCAGAACCAAAAGAACTAGTTCTAATCATGCCCCTTGGCTATCCAAATCCACTAAAGAAATTATGGTAACTACAGACAAAGCATGGAAGTCAAGGCTCAAAGACAAGAATAATTCTGATTTACTAAAGTACAAACAGCTCCGTAATCAAAACGAAAAAACTTATTTCCAAAGACAAAAAGACTACTACTACAACCTCCAAAATAATAACAAAAATAACCTTTAATTATTCTGGTCATCCACTAATAGTATCCTAAACACTGGCACAAAACCAAATCCATGCCCTCACCCAGACAAAACTCCACACCAAATAGCAAATATCTAACTCCTACTTTACAATCACCATCACAGCCACTATCTCCCTACCTCTCTCAAATAATTTCCCAGCCAACACCTACTTCCCTCAGCATTCTCATCCTCAGCCCCCTCTTCATGTCTCTAATGCATTAAAACATCCAGGTCTAGGCACGCTTTCCTCCTCATCCAACCACAATGACTTTGATCAAATTAATTCCCTGGCAGAATTCAAACTCTGTTCCATCCCTAATGCAACCATCAAAAAACTCCTCATGAAACAAAAGTCCAGCTCTAACTCTGCTGATGGAATACCCGCAAAGTACCTCAAAATTGCTGCTGACTCAGTGGCCTGTCCATTCAGCATTCTTATAAATAGATCTGTTCATGAATCCAAAGTCCCCAGCCTCTGGAAAATAACTATCATCTTACCCTCCATAACGGTGGCTCTTCAACTGAAATTTCCAACTTCAGTCCCATTTTCATTGTATCCCCCAACTCCAAGGTACTAGAAAAATGTACTCAGAGGGAACTACTACATTTCCTTCTTAGCAATCAAACCCTTTCCCAAAGTCAGCATGGGTTCAGACCAGGACATAGTACATCCACTGCTCTATTATCATTCTTACACATAGTGAACAAACCTCGTGATTCAGGGAACATTGTCTCAGCTCTATTCCTGGACCTATCTAAAGGCCTTGATACCATCTCCCACACCATCCTCCTATCTCGACTCACCAGCACAGGGCTACCCCCCCCCCTTTAACTGGTTCAAAAGTTACCTTTCAAACAGGGAACAGGCTATCAAATGGCAGAACTCCATATCTACCTACATTCATAACCCCACTGTCATTCCACAAGGCTCAATACTAGGACCCATTCTGTTTAATATTTTTATCAATAACCTCCATCATTCAATTCAGAAGGGGTCTCCAGCTCAATAGGACGATGACTCCACCATAGTTTGCACTGTTAACAACCCGGCCCTACCCTATTATAGCAAATCACCCAAACTGCATTTACTACAGTAGAGACCTGGCCCTACAATCATCTCTCCTTACACCCTAACAAAACCAAACTCATGATTTTTATTTGCAAGAAAAATACTCCTCTAAACAAATACTGTTTTGAAATATTCTTGCTTAACTCCACAAAGACTGAAGTAGTGACTCACACTAGACTGTTACGGGTAATCGACGAAAACATAAAATTTATCTCCATGTTCACAATAACATCAGCAAGACCCATAGAAAACTAGAACTACTCTATAGACATAGCCAATTCCTCTCTCTCCCCACAATATAAGTACTTGCTTAATCTTTGAACCTCCATCCCTAGTTTATGGTGCCCCACTACTAACCAACCTCCAATCCTCCCTGAAATCCAAACTAGAAACATGCCATAATAAGATAACTAAATTTACAACAAACAGTCGCCACTCTACCCACCATTTTCTTGCTCTAAATAAACTACATTGGCTCGAACTCCCCCATTACTTATCTACAACTAACTACCACACATAAACTAATTAATAAACCCCAAGACTGCCCAGCCCTAAAGTCCCTATTCATCCACTGTAAAACTCATATGCCCCTAAGATCCAAAACCAACACCTTCTACAAATCCATAACCCTATACTTCCTGCCGGTCAGCTACTATACGCCTGGGTCATTGCTAATCAAGGAATAGCCTACCTACATGCATCCGCTCACATCATTGCTCTAACGCTTTTAAACCTGCCGTGCATATACATCTCCTCTCCAAACGGACGTGTAACTGCTCAATACCTCCAGCAGCTATTACCGAATTACTACATTATTGTCACCCACCATTACTTTCCTCCCCACATACACCCCACCGCATACGTCTTCACACTTCTGTCTTATAGACCACCTTCATTCTACTTCCCTTCTCCTTCCTTACCTAATATTACTAAGGAGCTCTACCCTTCCTTACCTGCCCTCGAACCCCATTACTTCTACCTTTATACTCTCTCCCTCCTCATCCGTACTTAATATTACTAAGGAGCTCTACCCTTCCTTACCTGCCCTCGAACCCCATTACTTCTACCTTTATACTCTCTCCCTCCTCACCCGTACCTAATATTACTAAGGAGCTCTACCCTTCCTTACCTGCCCTCGAACCCCATTACTTCTACCTTTATACTCTCTCCCTCCTCATCCGTACCTAATATTACTAAGTAGCTCTACCCTTCCTTACCTGCCCTCGAACCCCATTACTTCTACCTTTATACTCTCTCCCTCCTCATCCGTAGAACTACCCATCTCTTCTATGTTCTATACGTTTTCTGCACACCTTCTCCTCTTCTCCCAACTTATTTTGTCTGCAATGTATTGTAATGTACATAGTTAATGTGTATACCTTGTTGAATTTATTTGCTACAGGCTGTCATCTGCATTTGTTTATGCGGTTGCACTGTCTCTTACTGTAAGTGTGCCGCAAAGTATACTGTAATTGCACTGGCTGTAAACTTCTTATTTTGTTAATCTACATTTCCCTGTTCTACAGTGTATTATAATGTATTTCTGGTCGGATTGTATAAAGCATTTTGTTTTAATCTGTTCTAAATACTATGTACATTAATTTCAACTGCCATTGTGGAGCCTCCACTGATAAAGGGCTCTTCTTGGCTCAGTGGACTTTCCCGGTAAACAAATGCAAATAAATGTCCCAAAAGTTTAATTAATGTTTTGGAAAAGTCATTAGCAAAAATTATTTTCTAAGCAGGTCATTTTTCATTAAAATATGACAACCTGACCCAGATGCTGGATGGTTAATAAAGTTTAAAGCTTTTTGAGATGTACAACCTTCTCAACATATATAAATTGGCAACCTTCTCAACATATATAAATTAGCCTATTCAGTCTTAGAACATATCAAGTGGAGTCAGACTATGTAAAAGTCCTGAAACTGTCACTTTAATTCTCTTCTTAGAAACATAGTTCAAAAGGTCAACTGCCTCAGAGGACTGTCTGGCTAAATGACTTGTGCAAGGTCATACAGTAAACAAATGAAGGCTGAGGGATTCAAACCCTGTGCCAGAGGAAGCAGCTATTTAACAGCTCAGAGCCTCAGTCCTGTGATTTATATTCTGGCAGTCACTTCAATGCATCTCAAACACATATGTTAGATGTGATCAGACACCACTGCAGTCCTCTGTAGAATGAAAAGTTAATGTGCTATCTGCTTATTACTGAATTGTTATGCATTGTCTTTCTAATGGGGTGCAATATCTGTCATCTGACCATGCTGCTTTCCCAGGGATAGTCTGAACCTCTCTCCCTCTAAGCTTTCAAATATTTGCTAAAACACTGTCTTCCCCCATAGTGCCTTTCTTAGGCAATGCCAAACTGAAAGTACTTCCAACATAGCAAATCAAAACCAAGAAATTCTAAAGGTATTACTGCTCAGTGGTAAGAGTCTAAACATAAAACTCCACTCCCTAGAAGCTGTCTTTACCCTAGAGAATGCTGATCTCTGTGCGATCACCGAGACATGGTTTAAAACCAAGGAGAGGACACCAACAGTGCAAGGTTATAATGCCTTCCACACATTTCGGCCAGCTACTTCACATGCAGGGCCTGAAGGTGGTGGTGTCTCTATTTACATCAAAATCAAATATACTGCAAGGCTGGTCAAACAGGACAATGCACTTGAGTTGCTCCATGTTAAAATCACCATAAGTAAAATCCAGTACCACTTCCTTCCAAGATACAGGTCCCCCTCTGTGACCCTAGAATCCATACCATGTATTTAAAATTATTAGAAACACTAATCATCCAACCCAATACCATATTAATGGATGACTTTAATGACCCCACTATTAGCTGGGAATCCTTTTTTTCTCAAAAATCTCTTTATTGGATTATACAATGTAACATAACAACAAAACATCAATACATTGTAAATATAGTCATTTTAGGAGTTGATTAAAGTTGTACAACTTGTGGTAGCAGACTGCAACCCATTAAGGTAAGAAAAAATAAAATACAACAATATATACAATATATACAAATGGTAACCAAGAAGCAAAAGAATAAATAAGATTATATTTATATGTAAGAATGAAGTATGAGAGCAAATGAATCATGTTTATGTACTAAGACAAGAAAAAACTTTAAAAGCTATTAATCATTGTTAATAATAAGAAGGACCTTCTCCAAAGCTTTATTTTTAGAGCCTTTTTTTAGGGCTTTTCATCATAGTTTTTTGTGCTGCAATGTACGAGTAAGCCATTTTTTAAAAGGTATCCCAGTTTAATTTAGTGCTTGGTCAAGCCAATTTTGGGTAATGTAAAGTTTTAAAGAGAACAAATGAATATAAACACATGTGTATCTAATTTAGAAAGATGAAATATAGGTATGTGAAGAATTGCGGTTTCCCAGGACAAAGTAGATTTGTGATAACCCATTTTCTGTAACCTTACTTTCAAAGAAGTCCAAAGTTTATGTGAGTAAGGGCAATACCATAAAATATGCAAAAGGTCAGCTTGGGGAAAGGAACAGCAAGGGCAGGAGGGAGACTTACTGGCATTAAATTTATTCAGTTTGGAAGGAGTATGATAAGCATTATTATTTATCATCAATTGGGTATAGAACAATTTCTTGAAAGGGAGTATTCCAGAGTATTTCAAATGGCCAAGAGTTTTTGTTCCTCAGTTATTTGAGAATTATGATTCACCCAGACATTGGAAAAAAGACACCACGAGTTTTGTATTAATTTATTTAACAAATTATACACTCCTGATAACATTTTCTCAGGTAATGCTAGTGACTTGATTATCATATCTAAATTATTTAGATCTTGCTCTCTCGGCTTTGTAAGATCGCATTTAGACATAACCACATCTCTTATTTGACGTAGGATTATAGTGTAATTACGATTAACTTTCAATGTGTTCCGTAGATTAGCCAAAGTTAAATCCTTATATTTCAAGAGATCCCAAACATTCATATTTTTTATAAGGGGATAATTAGTTAAATTAAATGGTGTATTATCCAACATTAGGTTGGGATTCAGGTGAAGTGGTTGAAGTAAATGAAAAACATTGTCAAGATTGATAAGTTTCAATAACTCCTGAAAAGCTTTGATCTTATGTTTTAGAAAATTCGAGATTTTAAGAGTGTTCAGAATATCAATAGAAATGAATGGAATGGCCATGGGATTTATGTTTTTGGATATAATATATTGATACCATAACTTAACCCAAATCGGAGACTGATTGTGTTGAATATTATTAATTTTAGAAATGGACCATAGTTTGTTTGCCGAAACAATTAAATAATAAATAGAAATTTGGCAAACCTAAACCACCCCTATCTTTAAGAGTCGATAATCTAGAATAAGAAATCCTCACTGTTTTAGGAAACCACAAAAATTTACCTAGTTCTTTATTAACTTTGTCAAAGAAAGATTTAGGAATTATTTGATCTGAGGAGTTGAATTGGAAAAGAAATTTGGGAAGAATATTCATTTTGATTATTGCAGCTTTGGATAGAAGTGATAAATTTAAAAGTTCCCATCTATGCAAATCTGACATTATTGATAACCATACTTTATTCAAGTTATTTTGAAATGAAGAATGGTTATTATGCTCAATATGAACACCCAAATATTTAACCCCAAAAGTAATTTGAAAATGAAAGTCAGAAAATAAGTAAGATTTATGTGCCAAATGATTTAAAGGGAAAATATGAGTATTTTGGGGATTAATGTGATAGTCTGACGCAAGTGAAAACCTCTCAATAGAATTAATTATTTTTTTAAGATCTGTGAAAGGAGTTTGAAAGTATATGACTAAATCATCAGCAAAAGCTGAGAAAAGTAATTTAGTGTTGAAAATCCTAGGAATCCTATGGAATGTGTTTTGTGATATGTATAAGAGTAATGGTTCTAAGTATATATTAAAAAGAAAAGGAGATAAAGGACAGCCCTGTCTTGTGCCTCTAGTAATCTTTATAGGGGAGGATGTGGAACCATTAATGTAGAGTCTGGTAAAGGTTTCTTTATACAGAGTATTGATTAAATTTATAAATGAGTTGGGTAAATTAAAACAGGACATGGTTTGAAAGAGAAAATCCCAACACACTCTATCAAATACATTCGATGCATCAGGATCAATGCATATATTGGGTTATTATCATTTTAGTAAGATGGACAATAGATTCCAAAGTTAGGGTGTTATCTCAAACATGTTTATGAGACATAAACCCCATTTGGTCCTGGGATATTATTGATGATAGAACCTTCTTCAATCTGTTGGCAAGAATAGATGACAAAATCTTGATATCTAGATTGATTAATGAAATGGGTCTATAATTACAAGGGTCTGTTTTATCTTTATTATTTTTTAAAATTAGTATAGTTTTTGAAGTATTCCAATGCAGATCAGATATGTCATTTATTTTTATAAAGTTATACACTTTGAGTAGAAAGGGAGCAATAACTGACTTAAAGGATTTGAAGAATTCCGGTGTAAATCCATCGGGACCTGGGGATTTACCCACTTTGAGTCTATCAATTGACTCAGAGATTTCTTGGAGACTAAGAGGAGCTGAAAGAATGCGTTGTTTTTCATTCAACTTAGGGAATATTAAAGAGTTTAGAAAGCTATTTATATGACTATTTACTATAGAATTGGGAGTTTTAGAATATAAATCTGTAAAAAGTCGAGTAAAGAGTTGCAAAATTTCCTTGTCCGTGTTGTATATTTGATTTTTGTATTGTATAGGTGATATTTTAAGCCTATCAAAATTTTGTTTTATAATCCTTGCCAAGGTTTTGGAAGGTACTTGAGCCCATTCCGAGTATGTGACTAATAATCTTTGCTCTAGTATTGAGAGATTATTTTGGTGTAATAAAATAAGTTCTTTTTGGGCCTCTATAATTTGCTTATAACATGCGGAATCCGGGTTTAATCTGTAATCATTTTCAAGAGACTGAATTTTAACTTTTAGAAGAGTTTCTTTATTATTAAAATGCTTTTTAAGATATGAAGCCTTACCAATAAATATTCCCCTTAACCTCGCCTTACAAGCAGCCCACTGTATATCATTGGGGATATCTGTTGAGTATAAATTATTTTCCATATCCTGAATTATTTCTGTACATAGTTGACAAATTTCTTTATTTGAGAGCAAGTTGTTATTCATTGTCCAGCTGTTTTGTTTGGATACATGCCCAAAGTTATAATCTATATTTAATTTTAATAAAATTCTAGAGTGATCAGAAAGAAATCTGGGTTCAGTATTAAAGTCTAAAAAAAATTGTGAAAGAGAATTAGATATAAGAAAAAAATCCAACCTTGACCATGCATTATAGCATTTTGAATAATAAGTATATATATCTTTTTTATTAGAGTATTTAGTAAGTTGTAAAGGGTCTAAGAGGTTATAGTCCAATATTAAATCTTCAAGAGCAAGAGTTGCTTGTTGATTATAATAAGAGGAACAACTAGTGCGATCAAAATCTGGGTTCATTACAGCGTTCCAGTCCCCCCCTACCATAATATAGCGATCTTTATATGAAGAGAGTATATTATATATCTGTAAAATAAAAAAATGTTGATGACTACAAGGACCGTACAGATTCAATACCAGAAGTGGTTTATCAAGATTATGTATAGTAGAAGTAAAAAAGCACCATCTACCCTCATTATCATATTTTTCTTCAACAATAATCCCTTGAAATTTTTGTTTAATTATGATAGCCACCCCCCTGGAACTAGAAGAGTCCCCTGAAGCTATTATTTTTTTGATCCATTTTGTATTTTTTCCTTTGTACCAGTCTTCTCTGGGAATATGTGTTTCTTGAAGGAAGGATATATTGGCTTGTGATTTATATATTAAATGAAACAATAAAGATTTTTTGGCTTTATTTTGGATCCCTCTTATATTCCAGGAATCAATTATTAATAACTTTGTCATGTAATTATTAAAGGACTGTTAATAGAAATGTATGAAAGTAAATTATTTATATATAAAGAAATGGTAAAAGCTAAGAAAAAACATAGCCTAGTCTTTGTAATACATTTACTCTGTAAAAAGGTATATATCGGGATAAAATTGACTTTAATCTTACACACTTCCTTCTTCCCTACCCTAGTGCCTACCCACCTTATCCTATCTAAAGAAGGAAGATACAGATATCTAAACAAGGGACATATGTACTTGGTTACCAATAACATCATAATGTAAGAAAAAAATTTAAGTAGAGTGCAAAAAAGGACTATACCACAGTTAACAAAACTAAACATATTTACACAACTATCCTAACACAAGATGTCCAACATATACACTCCCCACTCCACTGAGCAATCGTGTGCTCCTGTAACAACTAAAACTGATTGTGTTAAAGTAAATAATATTGTTAATCTAATGTTATAAAAATAATTTGTAAAGGAGAATATTAGTGAGACTGAAATAAAATTAGTAGAACCCAATATATCTAGATACTTATATTCATTAATGCATGTATATCAGCGTAACAGAAAGTCTCAAACCATATAAATTAAAAATTAGTAGAACCCAATATATCTAGATACTTATATTCATTAATGCATGTATATCAGCGTAACAGAAAGTCTCAAACCATATAAATTAAAAATTAGAAAAAATATAAAGCATTCACATTTTAATGCTTTATAACAAAAAACTATTTAAAAAGTATGACTCTAACTATTCATCAATATATTTATCTAAACTAATTTGTGGGACTCAAATATGTATAATGTCTGTTAATAATGAGATCACCAACAAATCTAATGTAAAGTCACCCATCAATACTAGATCACATGACTCTTACCCTTAATTAAACATAATAATATTTTATCTAACATGTTAATTTAAATATACAAGAGAAATATATGTGGCATGTTGATATAAAGTAAGCATTCATTTTAGATCTATATAACATGCTCACCAAAATGTTTACTAGGAGCCTCACATTATCCTTGACAATCATGCTACACAATATCTTATCTAATATAGTTTAAAAAATTATCCCAGTATTAAACATGCCCAAATATACAATTGTAGGCATGAAATGGAAAAGCAGAAAACCACATAAGTCTCTCCATAGACTATTATACAAAGAGCAGTCACTCAACATTACTATTCATAAAGGACCAATAATAAGCATGTCTGAACTGGTGCCTAGCCTTGTCAGCATCTGCAGGGTGACTACAAACGTCACTTTGAATAACATGTAGCAAAATCCCAGAAGATGGCTATGTACTTTTTCCAGTTCAGCAGTCTCAACCAGCACTAACCAATTAGCCAGAATTTCAGTACATTTGTGTACAAGACAACGTAAAGTTATCATCAATTTGACTTTTTGGCAAAACCTAACATCACTCGGCAAAGTGGTTTCAAGGAAACCATAATAAAACACTATATTATATGCGTGTTTTAAATGTCATCAAAGTGTAACTGTTAGTTGTTAATTTAAAGACCTCTCGGCTTATAAAAAGCCGTACTCACTAAAACAAATGAGGTCTAAGTCAGGATTGCAGATTCAGAGGCATCACAACCTCCGCACTTACGCAAGCACTACCATGAGCACTTGTCAGGCTTCATACTGTATGCAAAGTTACCGACCCATCGTGAGTTGGTAAAGTTACTTACATGCACAGATACAACTGTTATGGAAAAAAAATACAGTCTCCGAAACTGAATACCTGCTGCACCTATAACAACGCGACTTCAGGAAACCAGGAAGACATATGCAAAATGAGCCTTAGTTCTTTTCAGGAACTTGACGTCATCGTAAAGCTGTACATGTAGAGAAAAGATGCGTGCCTGATCCAGAGGTGAAATAAAGGAAATCTGTCGAGGTTAGAAACGCTGTAATGGCTCGAGAACCTGGAAGCTTTCCCTCCATTCAGTTACAGTATATTTTATTGTTGAAAACAATGCCACATCAAAAACCTTATGATCTGGTGCCTGACGGATACTGTAAAAGCCTGATATATTGAAATAGTAATAGTTTGTTAGTGCCAACGCTAAACACCATTAAACAGATGTATTACAACTCATAAGTCCAAATTGAATTTTCTCTTAGTAAAGCTTGTCATAAGTTCATTTTGAATAAAAATTAGATATTAATAAATGTATGTTCATTAACTGAACAGTAAATGTTCTCTTTAGTTAGAAGAGTTATTATTATGTGACAGATTCAGGAAGAGTCTTAAATACTTTAGGAAGGTGTCTTTAGCTTCCTGTGGGTCAGTAACCATAAATCTTCTATCATTATGACTGAAAGAGAGAGTGTTTGGGTAGCGCATATGGAACTTTATCCCTCTTTTTATCAGATCTGCACAATAAGGTGAAAGTTTTTGTCTGTTCATTTTTATTTGTGGAGGTAAATCCTGTGAAAAGGTCAACTTATGCCTATTCCATATAAGATGTTTTGCTTTTGCAGCTTCTAAAATCGTCAGTGTCTTGAAAGTTAAGTAATCTTGTGTAGATAATCCGAGGTGAAATGGTATCTTGTCTGGCACGCAGGGCTCTGTGCTCTTTCTATAGTTAATCTATTTGAAGTTGTCTCACAATTAAGTAATGCCTCAAATATTTGTTTAGTCACTGAAACTAGGTTTTGATTTTCATAAGACTCTGGTAATCCTCTAATTATTATATTGTTTCTACGGCTCCTTGCCTCTAAGTCCAGTAATTTAGCTTGAATTTCAGCAATGAGAGTGTCTTTGGATTTTAGATCTCTTTCAACTGAATCTACTTTTATTTCCATAGCTATATTTTTGTTTTCAATTAAGTCCATTCTTTCATTAATTTGTTTTAGAGTTTTACCAAAATCAGTAAATTGGACTGAAAAACTCTGAATATCACTTTGAATAGGTTGTAGTGCCATCTTCAAGTCATCTAAATGGAAGTTAGAATAATTTTAATCTTTAGTACTTACTTTAATGTTCTCAGAAGATTGTTTGGTGGTTCTTAATCTTTTAGATCCAGTATCTTTCTCTGGAGAAAGCATAGAGGAGAATTTGGCTTTGGTTGTCTGCGTATCCATGGTGTCAGAGTTGCCAGCCATGCCCAGGATAGAGGTGTGAAAACAGGATATCTGCCACAGAGATGAGCTTCTAGAGTGCATGTGTCCAAAGACTGTTGAGGCCAAAATTGTTCTGAAGTAAAAAAATTGAAAAATTGAACTTTTTCCAAAAATAAATAATCTTAATATGAAGGAATAGTCTCAGAGATAATTTCTGTAGAAAAAACTGGAAAAACTTTGCTTAAAAGTTGTAAAAAATAGCCGGTAATTACATAGCAGAGAGGAGCACAGTGAATAGGGAGCAGTCTAGCTGGCGGCCATCTTGGAACCATTAGCTGGGAATCCTATATGACACCAAACATACATGCACAGAGATTCCTGGAACACAAACTCCCTGGACAAGATAGTTAATACACCAACCAGGGCTGCAACTATACTAGATCTGGTCCTCACTAATATGGGAGACTGCTGCACACCCCCTGCTGTAATGCCTTCCTTGGTAAGGTCAGACCTCAAAATGGTTTCCTTTGAAGTAAAAATAAAACCTGGACCCATAGCCAAACCTGGAATATTCAGGAAGTATTCTAAGGCTAACCTCCTACTATTAAGTGAGAGCCTGGCAATATTTCAAGCCTCCATTAACCCTGAGAATACTTCTGCCTCTGCAGAACTGTTCACAGAAACCCTGTACAAGCGCCCCTGCTGTAATGCCTTCCCTGGTAAGGTCAGACCACAAAATGGTCTCCTTCGAAGTAAAAATAAAACCTGGATCCACAGCTAAACCTGAAACATTCAGGAAGTATTTTAAGGCTAACCTCCTGCTATTAAGTGAGAATCTGGCAACATTTCAAGCCTCCATTAACCCTGAGAACACTTCTGCCTATGCAGAACTGTTCACAGAAATCCTGTACAAGCTTTACTATCATAATTTCAAATGAAACTTCGGTTGACTGCACTATGTTTGACAACGGAAAGTCGAACACGGCAATGTCGAACTTCAAAAGCAAGCCTAGGAATGGGTTTTAACATGGGCCGAGATAGGGGTTCACTGCTAATGCCGAACTACAAACCTCGCCCCTATCTTGACCCATGTTAAAACCCATTCCTAGGCTTGCTTTTGAAGTTCGACATTGCCGTGTTCAACTTTCCATTGTCAACATAATCTTGATCGACAGAGTTTTATTCGAAATTATGATAGCAAACCGTACAAGCATGTTAATAGCTGCACAGAGGCAGCTGTACCCACCAGGAGGAATGACAGAACTAACTCAAAAAACAAGTCACCCTGGTGGAATTACAAAATCAGTCGGATATACAACAGGAGGAAGAAAATCATGGCAAAAATTAGGAGGTGCAGCAGGATAAAAGCACTCTCAAACTAAACAAACAATTCAGAGGACAAATAAAGTCTACCAAAGCCAAATTTGACTTAAGTTTGGCCTCCCAGGCCAAGGACATCCACAAAGCATTCTTTAGCTATGTCGTCAACCTCAAAGGCAATACACAATTGTGTGCAGAGCTTATTGTAAATGGAGTCACCTGTACTGAGCCAAAATATATACCAAACCTCCTGGCTGATAAATTCAGCTCCAACTTTACCCCTCTTCCCCCCCAACCTTCTCTCAGGAAATACCATCAGATATAACTCCCGCTACTATCACTAGGGAACAGGTCCTTTATGCTCTCTCTAAGACCAAGAACACTACATCAACGGGCCCAGGCAATATCACAGGATGCCTTTTAAAAAGCATGAAACATGACCTATCAGGGCGTCTGGAATTACTATTTAACTGCAGCCTCCAAACACGGTTCGTGCCTCATGAATGGAGACAGGCAACAGTCATTCCTCTGCACGAAGCTGGGCCATCTACAGACCATGGAAACTATAGACTCATAAGACTCACTAGTCTTTATATGTAAAGTCATGGAAAAAATCATCATGGAGATGGTCAGCAGAGATATAGTAAACCTCCAGACACTGGACCCAACCCAGTTTGGTTTCATCAATGGCAGATCATGCCTACTCAGCCTGGTGGATTTCTTTCAGGAGGGCACCAAAGCAATGGATGAGGGCAAAATGCTTCACACTGCCTACCTTGACCTGGCCTATGCATATAAATTTGCAGAGGATTGCAAATTAGGAGCAGTCACTGAATCTCACACTGACACAAAACATTCTCCAGGAGGGGATGACACATACAAACAACTCATGTCAGAGCCGTGGGCTAAAACTAAATGCCAAGAAATGCATAATACTATCTTTTGGGAAGTCATCCATCCCTGGTAACTATTATATTGACAACATACCCCTTAGACTTCACCCGGTAGTCAGGGATTAAGGGACACACACAAATAACAATCTAGCCTTTGATCATCACATGTCTACAGTGGTGAGGAAATTATTCTATGTTGTGCAACTTATAAACAAAGGTATGGTATCCAAGGAAGTCATTGTTCCACTGTATTTAGCATTCATCAGACCTATCATTGAGTACAAGGACCCCTTTGGTATGTACCTAACCAGGCATATCCAACAATTGGAATGTCCACAGAGGTTCCTCACTAAAGAGTACAGGCCTCAAGACCCCATCCCTGTATTCTGTCTCCTACAGGCTTTTGAGGGGAGAGCTATGCCTGGCATACAGGGCATTGTCAGACCCCACTATGATGGGCCTCCTGCATATCCACAAAACAAATAGCACCAGAATTACCAATTCCAAACACTTAAACCTTGCCTGTGATATAAATAGGATCTGCTGGAGAGATAGGTATGTGTCCTAGGGATTACCCCATCTATGGAACAATCTCCCCATCCATGTGAAGCAGAGCTCCTCCCTAAACCAATTCAAGTGCAACTTGTACAATTGGATGGGAAACCAAAAATATATCCCTGGCTTGGCACTTATGTCTCTAATGGACATAGGTAACCTGTAAATGGTTCATCTCCCAAGCCCATGCTTATATTTATTAAGGGTATCAGAACTTGTCGGAAATTTGGGATGCATGGCTAGGCTTAAAAAGGTCCTAATGATCGTTAACCTTGTACATACTTATGAACCTATGCTTTCTTTTGGTTTATAAAACTCTGGGATGAACCTGAAAAAGATCCAGGAGGATCGATGTTCTAGCCTGGTTAATAAACAAACAAATAAAGTAAATACATAAATATTTTTCAAGATAACACTATAGAATTTTTGGATTATGCCACATTCATTCAAATGCAACAACTACATTTACTTATCAAAGACATTAATTAGTGGTTTAAAACTTCAGTGATTAACATACTGTGAAGTTCATACTTAACTTAGTGAAAAGAGGCAGAGTTAAAGACTTCTATACAAGATCTCATGATATACAGTAATGGTTTTGCCTTCAAAGTGGTATGCTGCTAACCAGTAACCATTTGAAATGCTGGGACCTGCTATAGCGAATCCAGAAACATGGAGACTGAATGGCTGAAAGAATGGACTTACAGACCAAGTCTGAGATGCCATTTTCCGGGATATTCCCTTTTCTCCAAGGTACTGTGATCTCACGGCCTGTATTTGAGTTTGGGGGGTGTGGGTGGTTTGCCCATCCCCCACCTTTGGGTTGCAGGCTGGTCTTTTCCACCTCAAAAAAGAAGTTTAAAGGAGAAGAATGACTTCAGGATTTGCCCTTCTCCTGTAGTTTCAGACTTTTCTCACGCCTTGTCAGCACTAACATTTAAAGTGCTGAAATTTCAGTAGGGAGCCTGATAACCAAATGCTGAGAAGAATAAAAGAAGTAAAGTCTAAGATGTAAAAACTGTCTAAAAGCAAACCAAGACCATTTTGTATATGGTGCAGACGTAAAAACTGTCTAAAAACAAACCAAGACCATTTTGTATATGGTGCAGACAAAATCATGTTTTCTTAGAAGTGATTTGTGGCTGCCAAAAAAATAAATCAAAACCAGGCAGCTTTTTGAAGCAGAAACAGGCAGCATTTTAAAGAAGAAACAAACTTCTAAATGCATTTTAAAATTACAACTATAACATCTCAATATGAGAAGGAAATTTTCTAATGACTTTTATTAGAGGAAAACCAAAAATAAAACAATTTACTCAAAAGTGAAAATTATTTTTTAAATGTCACTGACCAGTTATGTTTGTATCTTCCCATCTAAGTATGAATGGGGTGGGTGAAATATTTGTAAATATATTCAACAAGACTATGGAAGGGATACCCCATCCAGAAAACCACTGCAAAACAAAATAATAATGTTTTAGATCATAATGTTAAACATGCCAGCACCCCACTGCACCAGCCATGTTATTTCTGCCCAGAAAGCTGCATTCTGGACTTAACACAGTGAAACTAGGCATGCATAGACAAGTGAGGCAACATACAACTTTAAGTTATGAATAAAAAAAAAAACTGAAAAGTTTCACCACACAGCAACAAGTGACCAGAGATTATACAATCAACAAAATAAGAACTGGGTCAAACTACTACAAAGACGGGAGCTATAATGTGTTAGGATGACCAGGTGACCAGAGATTATTCAATCAACAAAATAAGAACTGGGTCAAACTATTAAAAAGACTGGAGCTATAATGCGTTAGGATGACCAGGGGAATGAAGGACACAGACAGGACTTGTAAATCATTTAATCAGTGCACAATAATAGTCCAGAGTCAGTTATTAGACAACCAAGATCAAAACAGTCACTTGAACAATAAAACAATATCAATAAATTAACAACTGCCTACCACCTAACCTTTGGTGGGCTAAATGAAAGCTGAAGCCGGATCCCAAACTGAATATACAAGCAAGAGCATTCCAGGGAAATGTCTGACTAGTTTTGCATTTCACAAGTGTAACAGGTCAGACCTTTGAACAAAAAGAAGGATGGAAAAGTGACTTCTCCCCACACCAGTGAACAACAGAACACTGATAATTAGCAACCCCAAAAGAAAACACCCCCAAAGGTCTGAACCACGTCTGTACTTTGAGCCCAGTGCAACTGCAGGGATAATATACGGAGACTTAGTGATTAAAACAAATAAAGGAAGGAAGGAAATAAAGAAAGAAACCTGCCTACTGCAAGAGACGATAGTTCCAGGGTTGCCAGATGTCCCCATTTGAGCAGGACTGTCCTAGGATCAGCACCCCGTTCCCGAGTCCCGCACTGCCGGTTTAAATCCCAGCAAAACAGCCTCCGGCTTCCACAAAACGAACCTACTTCTGTTTAATGTGGAACTGCCTGATGTTCCGCATTGAACAGTAGTAGTTCCGTTTTGCGATTTTTTGACTGGCTAGTACACTGGATTACAGGCCAATCAAAAATCGGCAAACACAGAGCTACTTGTGTTTAATGTGGAACCAAGGGTGTTCTGCATTAAAGACCTTTTTTTTGGCCTTCACTTAGCGTGAAGGACTATTGGTCCCTACCTGCCGGAAAAGGCATCCCTGGTTGCAACACAGGTTACAATGTTGCAGAAAAATGAAGAGTGCCTATGGTCCTGATAGTTATGGTATCAAAAACATCATCATTATCGACAGAGAAAGATTTTAATAAGCAACCACAATTTTTATAAAGTTGTACTAAACAAGCCCTTTTTAGTAATTTGTTCTACATGTATGGTACCAATGAATATTTAATTATATTAGAACTGCACTGGTTTATATCACAGGACACTCTGGCTATGATGCAGTATGGCAAAGTTAAAGAAAGTTACGCCAATGTATATATGAGCATCCATAAGGAATACAAAATACTTCAAAGAATGCTCTGTGCAGGGAAACTATGGCATGCCAAATATATACAATAAGTTTTTTTTTCTCTGCAATAGTTCTTTATACTCGGGGCAAGGGTGGTGACTAAAGTAGCAGCTTATTATTGGATAAAGGGTTGCTGGTTTAAGTAACTATATTAGTTTGAGGGGTGCCTTAAAAGAACGACTGTGGACATGAAGTACAACAGTTTTCCATACAAATATTCCATACAAATACTGTGGAAGTTGGTATAGAGTTGCATACTGAGACAATATCATACTTGTACATTTGTAAATGTGTCGTTTATGGAAGGTTATTTAATTTGACATACAGTTTTAAATGCTATGACAAGTCATTTTTAAAAAGGTGTAAAGGTTTAAGTTTTTAAAGGGAAACTCCCCCTTAGAACTAAAAAATATATTTTTCAGTCTTTGTTTTCTCAGTTATTTTAACACCTCAAAATCACTCTGGCTGCTTCACATAGAATTTTAATATGTTTTCTGCAAAATGGCTATAAATGGGGCTTGACATAATGTGATCTTATGTTTCTTCAAGCCTTTCTCTTTCCCATAATCCATTTCAATAGAAAATGTCTTACCTCTAACGCTAGACTCTCCCTGGCTCTGGCTCTCCTCCTCCCCTCCCTTCCCTATGCTCTGCACCAATCCTAACTAACATATAGTCTACAAACTTATCTAAACCCCAACAAACATACCACATAATAGCTAGATTTGCCACCAACTCTCCTTACAACTCTCACCACTGCCTTGCACTCAACTCACTTCAATGGCTGGAATTCCCCCAACAGCTCCTACTATCTCAATTTCAAATCACACACTCTGTATTATATAAACCATTCATTTATTTATTATTTTATTTTACGTTTGCTGCCCATCCCTCTTCTCCCTTGTATCCTCTTAACCCCCCCCCCCCATACTCTGTGCACATCCAACTAGCAACTCCTAGATATTTATCAACCTAACAAAAATGTTGGTAAAGTACTATACCAATGCACTGTAGCCCAAGCCTGGAATAAACTCCCTGCATACATAAGATCCATTCCCAACCCTAAACACTTTAAAAAGGAATTTGGACTACACTTACTAAACACCAAGTCTTGCCCCTGTCAGGACCCTACCTAACCCACTACACTATTGTATTATATAGCAATAACCCATGCCTGGGTGTGGGTGTGCTGGATTTACCACGGTTGGTGTGGTTTGGTCATGACCAGTGTGGCCAAGACAAAGACAACCGTGGGTAAATCCAGCATTACTACACCCAGAAATTCGATGTGCTATTATCTAATGACATTATTTTAGAAAAAAATTACTTTTCTTAAATAATGGCGGTGTATAATGCCTCCTTGCTGCCCTTCCACAGCTGTCTGGTATTCTGCGGCAGTTCTGATGTGCTCTGCGCATGCATATGCTTCACGCAGTACATCAGAGCTGTGGGCAAAGCAGCGGAGAAAGCTGAATCTCTGTTGCTTTTTACAACCTGTCTCGCTATGTTAAATGAGTTTAACATAGCGAGAATTTAAAAAAGCAACAGAGAATCTCTGTTGCTTTTTTAAAACAATCTCATTATGTTAAACCCATTTAACATAACATTTAATTGAAAAAAGCAATGGAGAAAGCAAGATCTCTGTTGCTTTTTAAAGTGTCTGTCTATGTTAAATGGGTTTAACATAGCGAGACAGCTTTAAAAAAAGCAACAGAGATGGTCCGTTGTTTTTTTTTTAAACTGTCTCGCTATGTTAAACCTGTTTAACATAGCGAGACAGGTTGTAAAAAGCAACGGAGATCTTGCGTTCTCCATTGCTGTAAAAAAAAAAAAAAGTTATACTAATGGAAAAAGTCCTGGCGACCGGACCTTTTTCCATTACTATATCTGATTTCGCGTGCACACTGAGCAATCAGCGTGCACGTTCTGGAATATTAATGGGGGGGGGGGGTCATTGTATAATCACTCTTATTACACACACAGCTCACTACCATTTCTTGTTTTCTCTCTTTACACAGTTTACTAAAGATTACACCCATAAGCGACTTTTACACCACATGTAATAAATGTATATATTTTTTCTCTACTGAAAACATGTCTCTATAGTAGAATTATATCTGTTATAATCATAGTTTTATTAGAATATTAAATTGCTGTATGTTCTATATACAACCCTGAAGTTTTATTTTTCACCGTAATATATATATATATATATTTCTTATGTGTATGTACCATACTTCTCTGTATTTCAGCTTACGTGTTATGGTGTCTATATTAGAGCTTGGTGCTTATGTACTGAAAATGGGCTCCTGGCCCAAGTTGGACCAACCTAGTTAAGAAATGTCAAATAAAAAATAAAATTTCAGAGTCTTAGCTTTATATGACTCATGCCAGACATAAGGAAGTAGGGGTATACTCCCATGTCATAGATATATAATGGGATTAGTGTCTGTCACTGTCATCTTGTATACCTTCTGTAACAGGACTGCTTCTTTTTATTTCTTGAATGGCCCTCATTTATTAATATAGTCTCAGGGCTTGTTTTATTTTATACAGCTACCAAGCAAAACAGTTGCAAAATTGCATGCCTTTGTTCAAAGTATCTTACTGTAATCCGGAAGGTGAATTGACAACCCCTCCCCTACACTTTGGTAAATGTACTGATCTTCTAATCTTGCTTTTCGGCTTTTTACTGGTTAGGGGCTCGCCTGTCAGCTCCTGATTAGCAGTGGAGTTTTATGGTGTGGAGTTGCCAGCCAGGCACCCAACCATTCACAGAAAGGTACACACCACGCCTCCTGGGGCCAATTTAGCAAGTCCAATCTACCTACAGCATGTCTTTGGGATGTGGGAGAAGCAGACACCGGAGAAACCCACGACCACAGGA
>NC_056744.1:1677526288-1677588415 GCF_019279795.1 Protopterus annectens | reverse complement strand
GGAATTGAGGCCAGTAATCCTCATTTGATGGAAGGTTTACATGCCCCTGGTTTAAAGCAGAGATCTCTTCAGAGTAGGCGATATGCTACAGAGTAAAGCTGGAGGGTTTTGAGAGAGTCAGTGTAGAGCATCTGTTTGAGGCCAGTAATCCTCTTTGTGAGGTACTTCTGTGGCCTTTCCAGCTGCTGCAGATGTCTTGTGAGGTACATTCCAAAAGGGGGAGTTGTACTCTATAATTGGTCTAATGAGTGCCGAGTAGAGAGGAACAGTAGGCTGTCTTATGGCAGAGCAAGCTGTCATCCCAACTTCCTCTAACCCTAGGTGTCCCACAAGGGTTCATACTAGGTCCCCTTCTTTTCTCTATCTTTACCAATGATCTGCATACCACCATCCGAGGAGCCACCTGCATCCAATATGCAGATGACTCAATGCTAATATGCTCTGCCTCCTCTGCACAACTTCTAACCCTCACCCAGACCACTTTTAGCATGGTAGAAACATGGCTAGCTAATCACCGCCTGCTTCTAAATCCTAACAAAACCAAGCTACTACTTTTCTCCCCTAACCTTATAATTTCTCCTCCTTCCTTCAACATCAAATCTAGCAATGACACCATCATCTCCCCTGATGACCATACAAAGCTTCTAGGTGTAATAATAGACAACAACCTTAAATTTGATAAACATATAAGTCACACTATTAAGTCCGTCAACAAAAAACTTGGCTCCCTGTACAGAGCCAAACCCCCCCCCAGCTAGGGTAGCTATTGCAAGATCACACCTCCTCTCTACTTTTATGTATGCCTCCCCTGTACTCACCAATCTATCCAAAATGGATCTCAACAAATTATCAGGATGTTACAATCATATAGCCAGATTTGCGACTGGCATGGCTTATAGGACCCACCATTGCCAGAACCTCAGAGCACTGGGATGGCTAGAGTATCCTACCCTTCTACAGTTCAACCAGCTTATAGTAGCACATAAAATACTCCATCAACCTGATAACACCTCTGCCTTCAAAAATATTCTCACCCCTCATAGTACCCCCAGGCCATTACGCTCAGCTGATAAAGTAATGATACTGACCCCAAAATTCAACAACTCTGCAGGCGATGCTATATTTGCCAACTCAACTGGTAAAGTCTGGAATCTACTCCCTACTACTGTTACCAAGGAAACCTCACTACCCCATTTAAAAGAGAACTCAAAAATACCTCACATCTCATTGGCTGTGCTCCTGTTCTAAACCTGACTAACAACTTCACTAATACATGTCTTGCTACCCAACCTGCTGTTTAGCCAAGTATCTTTGCCTCATAGCATTTGAATGTCTAAGCATTGTGAATTATGAGATCTGATTGTATTCTATGATCACATTTTCTGATACGTCTCTGCCAATCAGATGCAAGTCTGCACATTGTGTATATTGATAACTGCCTGTATTCTTTGTCTATATTTTTCTAACATGTCTGCCTGAGTTTATCACTCAGTGATGTATGTACTGTCTCTTTTTTGGTATGTGGAGCTTTTCTCCCCGGGCCTCCACTAAAAATGGATATATATCCAGTTGGACTATCCCAGTCAACAAATGTAAAATAAAATAAAATTAATAAAATAACCTCTTTTTCCTGGATGAGAACCCTTTTGTGATGCGGTGTACCACATAGAAGGATTTCCTGACTACTGTGGCAATGTGATTATCAAATTAGAGACTACTGTCCACCTGGGTCCCAAGGTCTCTTATCACACATTCGGCATTAAGTAGATGACCATTTATGTGGTAGTTCATGGGTACAGAGTTTTTACAAAAGAGATGACAATGCACTTTTTGGCATTGAGCTTGAGGCCATGCCTCTGACACCAGGCATCTGTCTCAGTGAGGCCCTTCTGTAGGATGTCTACATCATTTGGGGACTCTACTATGGCTCCTAGTTTGCAGTCATCTGTGAACTTCATTAGCCAGAGGCCTTCTGTGTTAGCCTGTACTTCAGAGAAGTAGATACCAAACGGGAGAGGCTCCAGGACTGAACCCTGTGGTACTCCACTTGTCACTGGTTTGAAGTCGGATTTGGAGTCTGCAACTTGTACATTGTGGGTTTTGTCAGTGAGACAGTTGGCAACCCATCTTGTTATGTAGGGATTTATACCTAGTTTTAGTGAGTTTAGCTGTAATTCCAGAATGGGGGATGGTGTCTAAAGCTTTGGCGAGGTCAAGATAGGCTGTGGGAATCACCTTACCTTCGTCTACAGCTATGGTGACTGCCTCAAAGAAGTCGATCAGGTTGAGAAGGCATGATTTGCCTTTCTCAAACCTGAACTGGGTGAGTTCCATGATGATATGTTCCATGGCTAATAGGGTGATCTTTCCCAGGATCAGTGGTGGCTCCCCCTTTGTGGAGTGGGATAACTGTTGCTGTGCTCCATTCAGTGGGCACAACACCTGACGTGAGACCATTATTGAACATGGTGCTTAAGTGGGGAGCCAGTTCGTTCTGACGTTCATGTAAAATGCAGCCTGGAATGTTGTCCGGTCCCATGGATGCTGCGTTTTTGGTTTTAGAGAGTGCAGCTTTTACCTGCATAGATGTGATTACAGGGACTCTGCATTCTTCCTGTATAGTTATGGACCCTTTAAGGGGTGAGAGGGGGTAAAGTTAGCAATGAACCTATCTGCCAGGATGTTGGCAATATCAGTTGGTTTTGTAATTTTCATGCCATTGTGCTGTAACTCAGAAAAGATCTGGGTGGTTTTCATTGAGATTCATAAGCATAGCTATAGAATGCTTTGTGGTTCCCTTAGAATCAGTGGTGATTTTGTTTTTCATAGCTAGCTTTAGGAGGATCATTTAAAAGGGATCTCAGCTTCTTACTGAGGCGGCAGGGCTCCTCCACTCGCCGGATTTTACTCTACTTTTTGCAGCATAGTTCTTCCTTCTGTTGTAGAGTTTGTTATTTTATATTGAGGACACAGATTGGCTTCCTTTTTTTTTTTGGAAGAGATAGTGTCTTGTTTCCTGTTTGAGATAGCACAATCCGTGCACTTTCCGATGGCAAAGATGTATAAGTGCATTTACAATATCAGGAATGTCAACAGTCATAACTGCTTCATTGTCCATCTGCATGGGTGTCATGAAGTTCACCACTTCTGCCTTAAGAAGCATGAAGTTGGTTTTGGAGAATTTTTTTACCGTGGTTTCCTTAATGGTGGGGATGCGGATATCTAGGAGTACGGTTAGCTTGTGGTGGATCTGACCAACAAGGAGTTGATTTCAGGTGTGGAACACCGGTCACTTATATTGGTAATCCCATTTTTTTAAAAAAACCCTTTTCCCTAAATCCCCTTTTAAAAACTTTGGGGGCTAGGATCCAAAATTTATTTGGGGTGGGAAAATTATGGTGAACTTTAAAAGGAGCAGTCCAAACCAAAAATTTCCGGGGTTTAATAAAATTAAAACTTTACCCGGGAAAACCCCAAAGCACTAAATTTTTAAATTTTTGGGCACAGTTTTTTAAATACTCCCCAAAATTTTAAAAAATTTCCCAATTTTATTTCCCCCTTTTCCCTTCCGGGTTAAAGGGGGTTTTAGTATAAAGGGGTTTTTCCCCTCAAAAGCTTTTAAAAAAAACTGAAAAGGGGTGACCTCCCTGAAATTAAAAAATTACTGTTTAAAATTATAAAAAGGAAACCCTTTAAGGGAAACCAAAAAAAAGCGGGAAAGTTTTAAATTTATGCAAATTTGAAGAGTTGGGGAGTTTTGCCCTTTAAAACCAATGGGGGGTTGCGGGAAATTGGGGTAAATAAAAAGTTCCCAAGGTATAAGGGGCCAAACAGGAGGGCCTTTTTATTTTCCTTTTTAAATTACCAATTGGTTTTTAAAATTTTTCCCTTTTCTACCGGGAAAAAGGGAAAACACCTGGGGGGGCGGGGGGAAAACCCCAATTTTAAAAAATAAAAAAGAACATGGGGTGGGGGGCCTCCCCCGGCTAAAATTACTGTTTAAAATTTTTTAAAAAAAGGAAAAAATGAAAAACTCCAAAATTTTTTTTGAAAACGTACAGAAAAATAAATTTTAATGAAATAAAATTTGCTTTTTGTAATCCCCATAACCCTTTGATTTGGGGTTTTTTTCCTTTTAAATCAATTTGGAAACCATTTCTTGGTCAAAAGGGCCCAATGGGGGTTCTGTTTAAATAAAAAGCCAAGGTTATTTAACAGGGGGGTTTTATTTTTCCTTTTTAAAGGGTTTTCTAATTGCCGGTTTCTTTTTTTAAATAAACGTCCATGGGGGCCAGGAAACCCCTTTTTCATCTATTCTAGTAGTTTTTCCCCCAGTTTTGGAGTTTAAATTTTTTTTAAAAAAAGGGTTGCGGGGCCCCAAAACCCTTTTTTAAACACAAATGCAAATAAAAATACCCTAAATAAAAACCCAAATTTGGGTGGTTTAATTCCCTTTTTGATTAAATGATTTAATTGCCAGAAATAAAACCCCCTTTTGTAAGGTAAGGGGGGTATTTTTTTGGGATTAGAAGTGGGGGGCGGGTTTAAAAGCGGGGGAAGGGGATCCCCAAAAAAACCCCCAAAATTGGGGTTTTTAAGGCCAAGCATTTCCCTCTACCTATTATTTTTCAAAAATTTTTTTTATTAAAGGGGGGGGCCCCCCTTCACAAAAGGGGGCAAAAAAAAACCCTTTAAAAACAAATTTATGGGGGATTTTTTAAATTAAAGGTAATTTTTTGACAGCATAAAACTTTAAAAGGGATTTTGGGTTAATGTTGGCATGTCAAAAGGAGAAACAGTATACATTTGTAGCACTTTTCTATCCCATTTTACACTTTTAGCTAGGAGTCCAGCTCTAACCTGCAAACTCACATGCACACCGCTGCTGCCAAGACTTTGTTTATATATCTGAAAGTTTCTACATTAACAGAAAATCTGATTTACCATAATCGCAAGGGTGTCTGCTACAGAAAAAAATCAGTTTTCCTACTTTCATTAGCTTGTACACTTGATGGAGCACTTTTAATGAGTTATCAGTAAACTCTGTTGACAAAGTGAATATTCAACAGAATAAACTGCACTTGTATTTCAGTAATGTTATTTGTGGTTGTCTGTATTGTGCAGTTGCTTTTTTCAGTGATGTGAAGGTTGCTCCTGTTTGCAGTCAGACTTTCATGATATAATTGTATACCGTCATCATTAATCCCCTTATTCTGATTCTGTAGGTGGGGTCATGGGGTCATAGTGTTGTCAGCTGTCGCTATCTCAGTTCAGTGCACTGTCCTGACATCTCTGACAGTCATACCTAACTGTCACAGATCTTGTCCATCTGTCTCTTTTAATGGATGCTCTTGTTTATTCTTGCCTTGTTCCTGTTTCTCCCAAATCATCTTCACCAACTTATCTTCTGCACGTGAACTACCATAATCTGTTCAATTTGGCATTCTCTGTAATTGGAGATACTTCAACTTCTGCTCTGATATTGTCGTTTCTTCATTCTTTCCCACAGTCTGCATCTTATCACCCATCTCGGGCACCTCCATCTCCATCACCTCTGTGTCCTCAGCTGCTCTGCCTTCACTGCCCAGGTACCTGCAGTATGCAGAAGTAGTGGTTTCATTACTGTTTTGTGCACCCTTCATTTCCAATCTATATATCTACTTCTGTAACAGCATTCTCTCTCTGTCTAGTGTGCATGTGTGTAACCTGCGTACATACATACAAAATAATAAGTAAGCAGCCATAGCCATCACTCCTTAAAGGAAAACTCCACCTTCTCCCACACTTTAACTCAACTCTTGGGTTACGTTTCTCCCTATAATATGATTCCAGTACAGTGTAGGTACTGAATCCTGCTTGTGCTTCACAACACTTTCATTTCCTCCCTTTAGTAACAAAGGAAGGGAAAGATCACCCACTTTTTTTAAGCTTAACTTCTCACATCAGTTGCAGAGGAATTTGTCTGCACTTGTATGATGTACCGCAAACACAAAGACATTTGTAGTCAGGAGCTCAGGCTGTTGCAAACAAAACAGAGAGGTGTGAAACTGTTTCCATTGACTTTATTGCAGAGAGGAAGAGAACTTACACTGATTCACAGCTGTTTCCAATGTAGTCATGCCTTTCAGAGCAAAACAGAGCAATTATATCAGTCAATGATTCAAAGGCAGTTGTTACCTCTTTTGACAAATTTATATAAGCAGCATCACAGTATTGAAATGCCACTGGGGATGCACAAGCCAGTGCATTTCTTCGTGCCAGTCCCAAGCCCGGATAAATGGGGTGGGTTGCGTCAGGAAGGGCATCTGGCGTAAAACATTTGCCAAATGAGATATGCTGAAAATACAGATTTCCATACCAGATTGGTCGAGGCCTGGGTTAACGACAGCCACCAGTACTGTTAGTCAGCAGGGTGCTGGTGGAAATTGGGCTACTGTTGGCTGAAGGAGGAGAAGAAGGGGGGAAGGCATGGCTGAATGCAAGAAGAAAGGAGAAAGGTTAGGAGTGTGGTAGTGAGGGTAGGAACTTCGAATGTTGGCAGTATAACTGTTATAGGGAGAAAGCTAGCTGATATGATGGACAGAACGAAGGTTGATATACTGTGTGTGCAAGACATCAGATGGAAGGGAAGTAAGGCCAGGTGTATTGGAGGTGGGTTCAAATTGTTCTATCATGGTGTTGATGGGAGGAGAAATGGGGTAGGGGTTATCCTGAAGGAACAGAGTGTTTTGGACGTGAAAAGAGTGTCAGATAGAGTGATGTTTATGAAGCTGGAAATTGATGGTGTAATGATAAATGTTGTTAGTGCATATGCTCCGCAAGTTGGGTGTGCGATGGGTGAGAGAAAAAAATTTTGTAGCGAGTTGGATGAAGTGGTGATGACTGTACCCAAGAGTGAGAGAGTGGTGATCGGAGCAGATTTCGGTGGGCATGTTGGTGAAGGGAACAGAGGGGATGAGGAAGTGATGGGTAGGTATGGTGTTAAGAAAAGGAATACAGAAGATCAGATGGTAGTGGATTTTGCAAAAAGGATGGACATGGCTGTGGTGAATACGTATTCTAACAAGGGGAGGAGCATAGGGTTACATACAAGAGTGGAGGGAGATGCACACAGGTGGATTATATCCTATGCAGGAGGGCCAGTATGAAGGAGATTGGAGGCTCTAAAGTGGTGACGGGGGAAGTGTAGTTAGGCAGCATAGAATGGTGGTCTGTAGAATGACGTTGGTGATCAAGAAGAGGAGGAGGAGTGTGAGGGTAGCACCAAGGATGAAATGGTGGAAATTGAAAAAGGGTGATTGTGAGGTGGAGTTCAGAGAAGAGTTGAGACGGGCACTGGGTGGCAGTGAAGAGTTACCAAATAGCTGGGTAACTACAGCAGAACTGGTAAGAGAGACTGCTAGAAAGGTCCTTGGTGTGACATCTGGATGGAGGAAGGAGGACAAGGAGACCTTTTGGTGGAATGAAGAAGTACAGGAGAGTATACAGAGAAAGAGGATGGCAAAGAAGAAGTGGGATTGTCGGAGAGATGAAGAAAGTAGGAGTATAAGGAGATGAGGTGCATGGCAAAGAGAGAGGTGGCGAGGCTAAGGATAAGGCATATGAAGAGTTGTATGAAAGGTTAGACACTAAGGAGGGAGAAAAGGCCCTGTACCAATTGGCTAGACAGAGGGACTGAGCTAGGAAAGATGTGCCACAGGTTAGGGTGATGAAGGATAATGAGGGAAACATACTCACAAGTGAGGAGAGGGTGTTGAGCAGATGGAAGGAGTACTTTGAGGGGCTGATGAATGAAGAGAATGAGATGGAGGGAAGGTTGGATGATGTGGGGATAGGGATCAGGAAGTGCAATGGATTACCAAGGAGAAAGTAAGGATAGTTATGAAAAGGATGAAGAGTGGAAAGGCTGTTGATCCAGATGACATACCTGTAGAAGCTTGGAGGTGTTTAGGAGAAATGGCAGTGGAATTTCTAACCAGATTATTTAATGAAATCTTGGAAAGTGAGAGGATGCCTGAGCAGTGGAGAAAGTGTTTTGGTACTGATTTTTAAGAATAAGGGTGATGTGCAGAGCTGTAGTAACTACAGAGAGATAAACTTGATCAGTCACAGCATGAAATTATAGGAAAGAGTAGTGGAAGCTAGGTTAAGAAGGGAGGTGATGATTAGTGATCAGCAGTATGGTTTCCTGCCAGGAAAGAGCACTACGGATGTGATGTTTGCTCTGAGAGTGTTGATGGAGAAGTAAAGAGAAGGTCAGAAGGAGTTGCATTGTGTCTTTGTGGACTTAGAGAAAGCATATGACAGGGTGCCTAGAGAGGGGTTCTGGTGTTGTATGAGTAAGTCAGGAGTGGCAAAGAAGTATGTAAGAGTGGTACAGGATATGTATAAGGGTAGTGTGACAGTGGTGAGATCTGCAGTGGGAGTGACAGATGCGTTTAAGGTGGAGATGGGATTACATGAAGGATCAGCTCTGAGCTCTTTCTTATTTGCAGTGGTGATGGACAGGTTGACAGATGAGATCAGGCAGGAGTCCCCGTGGACTATGATGTTTGCAGATGACATTGTGATATGTAGTGAGAGTAGGGAACAGGTTGAGGGAAGCCTGGAGAAGTGGAGATATGCTCTAGAGAAGAGAGGAATGAAGGTCAGCATGACTAAGACAGAAAGAATATATGTGTGTGAATGAGAGGAAGGATAGAAGAATGGTGAGGATTCAGGGAGTGGAGTTGGTGAAGGGGGATGAGTTTAAATACTTAAGATCAGCAGTTCAGAGTAATGGCGAGTGTCGAAGAGAGGTGAAGGAGAGTGTACAGGCAGGGTGGAGTGGGTGGAGAATAGTGTCAGGAGTGATTTGTGACAGATGAATACCAGTAAGAGTGAAAGGAAAGGTCTATAAGAGGATAGTGAGACCAGCTATGTTATATTGGTTGGAGACAGTGGCATTGACAAAAAGTCAGGAGTCAGAGCTGGATGTGGCAGAGTTAAAGATGTTAAGATTTGCACTGGGTGTGATGAGGGTAGACAGGATTAGGAATATGTATATTAGAGGGTCAGCCCAGGTTGGATGTTTTGGAGACAAAGCCAGAGAGGCGTGATTGTGTTGGTTTGGACATGTGCTGAGGAGGGATGCTGGGTATATTGGGAAAGGGATGCGAAGGATGAATCTGCCAGGTAAGAGGAAAAGAGGAAGGTCTAAGATAAGGTTTATGGATGTAGTGAGAGAGGACATGCAGGTGGTTAGTGTGACAGAGCAAGATGCAGAGGACAGGAAGAAAAGGAAACGGATGATCCACTGTGGTGACCCCTAATGGGAACAGCTGAAAGAAAAAGACAGTATTGAAATGCTAAATGTTTGTTGTTTATCCAACTTTACATTTTAAGATGAGTAGTATCAAATATGTCTGTGACATTTAGAGAAAAGTCAGAAAATATTTTTCTTGTAAAGTATCAGCACATTTACGGACAGCCGCGGTGGTGCAGCGGTTAGCGTTGCCGCATTACAGCAAGAAGTTCTCGATTCGATCGTCGGCTGGGGTGCCTTCTGTGCGGAGTCTGCATGTCCTTCCTGTGGTCGTGTGGGTTTCCTCCGGGTGCTCCGGTTTCCTCCCACATCCCAAAGACATGCTGTAGGTAGATTGGACTTGCTAAATTGGCCCTAGGAGTGCGTGTGTGTACCTTCTGTGAATGGTTGGGTGCCTGGCTGGCAACTCCACACCATAAAACTCCACTGCTAATCAGGAGCGGACAGGCGAGCCCTAACCAGTAAAAGCCGAAAGAAGAAGAAGATCAGTACATTTACCAAAGTGTAGGGGGAGGGGTTGTCAATTCACCTTGGATTACAGTAAGATACTTTGAACAAAGGCATGCAATTTAGCAACTGTTTTGCTTGCAGCTGTATAAAATAAAACAAGCCCTGAGACGTACACAAATGAGGGCCATTCAAGAAATAAAAGAAGCAGTCCTGTTACAGAAGGTATACAAGATGACAGTGACAGACACTAATCCCATTATATATCTATGACATGGGAGTACACCCCTACTTCCTTATGTCTGGCATGAGTCATATAAAGCAGACTTGAAATTTTATTTTTTTATTTGACATTTCTTAACTAGGTTGGTCCAACTGGGCCAGGAGCCCATTTTCAGTACATAAGCACCAAGCTCTAATATAGACAATTACAATACGTAAGCTGAAATACAGAGAAGTATGGTACATACACATAAGAAATATATATATATATATATATATATATATATATATATATATATATATATATTACGGTGAAAAATAAAACTTCAGGGTTGTATATAGAACATACAGCAATTTAATATTCTAATAAAACTATGATTATAACAGATATAATTCTACTATAGAGACATGTTTTCAGTAGAGAAAAAATATATACATTTATACATGTGGTGTAAAAGTCAAGCTTATGGGTGTAATCTTTAGTAAAACTGTGTAAAGAGAGAAAACAAGAAATGGTAGTGAGCTGTGTGTGTAATAAGAGTGATTATACAATGACCCCCCCCCCCATTAATATTCCAAAACGTGCACGCTGATTGGTCAGCGTGCACGTTGTAAATCAGAGTTATAGTAATGGAAAAAGGTCCGGTCGCCAGGACTTTTTCCATTAGTATAACTTTTTTTTTTTTTTACAGCAATGGAGAACGCAAGATCTCCGTTGCTTTTTACAACCTGTCTCGCTATGTTAAACAGGTTTAACATAGCGAGACAGTTTAAAAAAAAAACAACGGACCATCTCTGTTGCTTTTTTTAAAGCTGTCTCGCTATGTTAAACCCATTTAACATAGACAGACACTTTAAAAAGCAACAGAGATCTTGCTTTCTCCATTGCTTTTTTCAAAACTGTCTTGCTATGTTAAATGGGTTTAACATAGCGAGACAGTTTTAAAAAAGCAACGGAGATTCTCTGTTGCTTTTTTTAAAGCTCTCTCGCTATGTTAAACTCATTTAACATAGCGAGACAGGTTGTAAAAAGCAACAGAGATCTAGCTTTCTCCATTGCTTTTGCCCACAGCTCTGATGTACTGCGTAAGTATATGCATGCGCAGTACATCAGAACTGCCGCAGAATACCAGACAGCTGTGGAAGGGCAGCAAGGAGGCATTATACAATGCCATTATTTAAGAAAAGTAATTCTTTTTTTCTTAAATAATGTCATTGTATAATAGCAATAACCCACTTCTGGGTGTGGGTAATGCTGGATTTACCTACGGTTGTCTTTGTTTGGCCACTCGGGCTTCGCCCTCATGACCAAACCACACCAACCGTGGGTAAATCCAGCACTACCCACACCCAGGCATGGGTTATTGCTATATAATACAATAGTGTAGTGGGTTAGGTAGGGTCCTGACAGGGGCAAGACTTGGTGTTTAGTAAGTGTAGTCCAAATTCCTTTTTAAAGTGTTTAGGGTTGGGAATGGATCTTATGTGTGCAGGGAGTTTATTCCAGGCTTGGGCTACAGTGCATTTGTATAGTAGTTTACCAACATTTTTGTTAGGTTGATAAATATCTAGGAGTTGCTAGTTGGATGTGCACAGAGTATGAGAGGGGGGGGTTTAAGAGGATACAAGGGAGAGGAGGGATGGGCAGCAAACGTAAAATAAAATAATAAATAAATAAATAAATGGTTTATATAATACAGAGTGTGTGATTTGAAATTGAGATAGTGGGAGCTGTTGGGGAATTCCAACCATTGAAGAGAGTTGAGTGCAAGGCAGTGGTGAGAGTTGTAAGGAGAGTTGGTGGCAAATCTAGCTATTTTGCGGTATGTTTGTTGGGGTTTAGATAAGTTTGTAGACTATATGTTAGTTAGGATTGGTGCAGAGCATAGAGAAGGGAGGTGAGGAGGAGAGCCAGAGCCAGGGAGAGTCTAGCGTTAGAGGTAAGACATTTTCTATTGAAATGGATTATGGGAAAGAGAAAGGCTTGAAGAAACATAAGATCACATTATGTCAAGCCCCATTTATAGCCATTTTGCAGAAAACATATTAAAATTCTATGTGAAGCAGCCAGAGTGATTTTGAGGTGTTAAAATAACTGAGAAAACAAAGACTGAAAAATAGATTTTTTAGTTCTAAGGGGGAGTTTCCCTTTAAAAACTTAAACCTTTACACCTTTTTAAAAATGACTTGTCATAGCATTTAAAACTGTATGTCAAATTAAATAACCTTCCATAAACGACACATTTACAAATGTACAAGTATGATATTGTCTCAGTATGCAACTCTATACCAACTTCCACTGTGTTTGTATGGAATATTTGTATGGAAAACTGTTGTACTTCATGTCCACGGTCTTCCTTTTAAGGCACCCCTCAAACTAATATAGTTATTTAAACCAGAGACCCTTTATCTAATAGTAAGCTGCTACTTTAGTCACCACCCTTGGGCCCAGAGTATAAAGAACTATTGCAGAGAAAAAAAAACTTATTGTATATATTTGGCATGCAATAGTTTGCCTGCACAGAGCATTGTTTGAATTATTTTGTATTCCTTGTAGATGCTCATATATACATTAGCATTACTTTCTTTTAACTTTGCCAAACTGCATCATAGCCAGAGTGTCCTGTGATATAAACCAGTGCAGTTCTAATATAATTAAATATTCATTGGTACCATACATGTAGAACAAATGACGAAAAAGGGCTTGTTTAGTACAACTTTATAAAAATTGTGGTTGCTTATTAAAATCTTTCTCTGTCGATAATGATGATGTTTTTGATACCATAACTATCAGGACCATAGGCACTCTTCATTTTTCTGCAACATTGTAACCTGTGTTGCAACCAGGGATGCCTTTTCCGGCAGGTAGGGACCAATAGTCCTTCACGCTAAGTGAAGGCCAAAAAAAAGGTCAATGCAGAACATGCTTAGTTCCACATTAAACACAAATAGCTTTGTGTTTGCCGATTTTTGATTGGCCTGTAATCCAGTGTACGAGCCAGTCAAAAAATCGCAACACAGAACTACTACTGTTCAATGCGGAACATCAGGCAGTTCCACATTAAACAGAAGTAGGTTCGTTTTGTGGAAGCCGGAGGCTGTTTTGCTGGGATTTAAACCGGCAGTGCGGGACTCGGGAACGGGGTGCTGATCCTAGGACAGTCCTGCTCAAATGGGGACATCTGGCAACCCTGGAACTATCGTCTCTTGCAGTAGGCAGGTTTCTTTGTTTATTTCCTTCCTTCCTTTATTTGTTTTAATCACTAAGTCTCCGTATATTATCCCTGCAGTTGCACTGGGCTCAAAGTACAGACGTGGTTCAGACCTTTGGGGGTGTTTTCTTTTGGGGTTGCTAATTATCAGTGTTCTGTTGTTCACTGGTGTGGGGAGAAGTCACTTTTCCATCCTTCTTTTTGTTCAAAGGTCTGACCTGTTACA
Organism: Protopterus annectens; assembly: GCF_019279795.1. Lineage (NCBI taxonomy): Eukaryota > Metazoa > Chordata > Ceratodontiformes > Protopteridae > Protopterus > Protopterus annectens. The sequence goes on along the minus strand of NC_056744.1, from coordinate 1,677,575,004 downwards.
CTTGTGAAATGCAAAACTAGTCAGACATTTCCCTGGAATGCTCTTGCTTGTATATTCAGTTTGGGATCCGGCTTCAGCTTTCATTTAGCCCACCAAAGGTTAGGTGGTAGGCAGTTGTTAATTTATTGATATTGTCTTATTGTTCAAGTGACTCTTTTGAACTTGGTTGTCTAATAACTGACTCTGGATTATTATTGTGCACTGAGTAAATGATTTACAAGTCTGGTCTGTGTCCTTCATTCCCCTGGTCATCCTAAGACATTATAGCTCCCGTCTTTTTAATAGTTTGACCCAGTTCTTATTTTGTTAATTGAATAATCTGTGGTCACCTGGTCTTCCTGACAACATTATTGCTCCCTTCTTTTTAGTAGTTTGACCCAGTTCTTATTTTGTTGATTGAATAATCTCTGATCACTTGTTGCTGTGTGGTGAAACTTTTCAGTTTTTTTTTTATTCATAACTTAAAGTTGTATGTTGCCTCACTTGTCTATGCATGCCTAGTTTCACTGTGTTAAATCTAGAATGCAGCTTTCTGTGCAGAAGTAACATGGCTGGTGCAGTGCTGTGCTGGCATGTTTAACATTATGGTAATCTAAAACATTATTATTTTGTTTTGCAGTGGTTTTTTTGGATGGGGTATCACTTTCATAGTCTTGTTGAGTATATTTACAAATATTTCAGCCACCCCTTTCATACTTAGATGGGAAGATACAAATATAACTGGTCAGTGACATTTTAAAAATGATTTTCACTTTTGAGTAAATTAAGTTTTATTTTTGGTTTTCCTCTAATAAAAGTCATCAGAAAATTTCCTTCACATATTGAGATGTTAAAATTGTAATTTTAATGCATTTAGAAGTTTGTTTCTTCTTTAAAATGCTGCCTGTTTCTGCTTCAAAATGCTGCCTGGTTTTGATTTTTTTTTTGATAGCCACAAATCACTTCTAAGAAATCATGATTTTGTCTGCACCATATACAAAATGGTCTTGGTTTGCTTTTAGACAGTTTTTACGTCTGCACCATATACAAAATGGTCTTGGTTTGCTTTTAGACAGTTTTTACATCTTAAACTTTACTTCTTTTATTCTTCTCAGCATTTGGTTATCAGGCTCCCTACTGAAATGTTGGCACTTTAAATGTTAGTGCTGACAAGGCGTGAGAAAAGTCTGAAACTACAGGAGAAGGGAAAATCCTGAAGTCATTCTTCTCCTTTAAACTTCTTTTTTGAGGTGGAAAAGACCAGCCTGCAACCCAAAGGTGGGGGATGGGCAAACCACCCACACCCCCCAAACTCAAATACAGGCCGTGAGATCACAGTACCTTGGAGAAAAGGGAATATCCCAGGAAATGGCATCTCAGACTTGGTCTGTAAGTCCATTCTTTCAGCCATTCAGTCTCCATGTTTCTGGATTCGCTATAGCAGGTCCCAGCATTTCAAATGGTTACTGGTTAGCAGCATACCACTTTGAAGGCAAAACCATTACTGTATATCATGAGATCTTGTATAGAAGTCTTTAACTCTGCCTCTTTTCACTAAGTTATGTATGAACTTCACAGTATGTTAATCACTGAAGTTTTAAACCACTAATTAATGTCTTTGATAGGTAAATGTAGTTGTTGCATTTGAATGAATGTGGCATAATCCAAAAATTCTATAGTGTTATCTTGAAAAACATTTATGTATTTGCTTATTTATTTATTTGTTAACCAGGCTAGAACATTGATTCTCCTGGATCTTTTTCAGGTTCATCCCAGAGTTATAAACCAAAAGAAAGCATAGGTTCATAGGTGTTTACTAGGTTAACGATCATTAGGACCTTTTTAAGCCTAGCCATGCATCCCAAATTTCCGACAAGTTCTGATACCCTTAATAAATATAAGCATGGGCTTGGGAGATGAACCATTTACAGGTTACCTATGTCCATTAGAGACATAAGTGCCAAGCCAGGGATATATTTTTGGTTTCCCATCCAATTGTACAAGTTGCACTTGAATTGGTTTAGGGAGGAGCTCTGCTTCACATGGATGGGGAGATTGTTCCATAGATGGGGTAATCTCTAGGACACATACCTATCTCTCCAGCAGATCCTATTTATATCACAGGCAAGGTTTACGTGTTTGGAATGGGTAATTCTGGTGCTGTTTGTTTTGTGGATATGCAGGAGGCCCATTATAGTGGGGTCTGACAATGCCCTGTATGCCAGGCATAGCTCTCCCCTCAAAAGCCTGTAGGAGACAGAATACAGGGATGGGGTCTTGAGGCCTGTACTCTTTAGTGAGGAACCTCTGTGGACATTCCACTTGTTCGATATGCCTGGTTAGGTACATACCAAAGGGGTCCTTGTACTCAATGATAGCTTTGATGAATGCTAAATACAGTGTAACAATGACGCCCTTGGATTCCATACCTTTATTTATAAGTTGCGCAACATAGAATGATTTTCTTACCACTGTAGACATATGATGATCAAAGGCTAGATTATTATTTGTGTGTGTCCCTAAGTCCCTGACTACCAGGTAAAGTCTAAGGGGTATGTTGTCAATATAATAGTTACCGGGGATGGATGACTTCCCAAAAGATAGTATTATGCATTTCTTCACATTTAGTTTTAGTCCACGGCTGTGACATGAGTTGTTTCTGTGTCAGCCCCTCCTGGAGAATGTTTTTGGTCAGTGTGAGATTCAGTGACTGCTCCTAATTTGCAATCCTCTGCAAATTTATATGCCTAGGCCAGGTCAAGGTAGGCAGTGTGCAGCATTTTGCCCTCATCCATTACTTTGGTGACCTTCTGAAAGAAATCCACCAGGCTGAGTAGGCATGATCTGCCATTGATGAAACCAAACTGGGTTGGGTCCAGTGTCTGGAGGTTTACTGTATCTCTGTTGACCATCTCCATGATGATTTTTTCCATGGCTTTACATATAAAGACTAGTGAGTTTTATGAGTCTATAGTTTCCATGGTCTGTAGATGGCCCACCTTTGTGCAGAGGGATGACTGTTGCCTTTCTCCATTCATGAGGCACGAACCCTGTTTTGAGGCTGCAGTTAAATAGTAATTCCAGAGGCCCTGATAGGTCATGTTTCATGCTATTTAGAAGGCATCCTGTGATATTGCCTGGGCCCATTGATGCAGTGTTCTTGGACTTGGAGGGAGCATTAAGGACCTGTTCCCTAGTGATAGTAGGGGGAGTTATATCTGATGATATTTCCTGAGGGAAGGTTGAGGGGGAGAGCGGGGTAAAGTTGGAGCTGAATTTATCAGCCAGGAGGTTTGGTATATATTTTGGCTCAGTATAGGTGACTCCATTTACAATGAGCTCTGTACACAATTGTGTATTGCCTTTGAGGTTGATGACATAGCTAAAGAATGCTTTGTGGTTGTCCTTGGCTTGGGATGCCAAACTTAACTCAAATTTGGCTTTGGTAGACTTTATTTGTCCTCTGAATTGTTTGTTTAGTTTGAGAGTGCTTTTATCCTGCTGGGTGCTGCACCTCCTAATTTTTGCCATGATTTTCTTCCTCCTGTTGTATATCCGATTGATTTTGTGATTCCACCAGCTGGACTTGTTTTTTGAGTTAGTTCTGTAATTCTTCCTGGTGGGTACAGCTGCCTCTGTGCAGCTATTAACATGCTTGTACGGTTTGCTATCATAATTTCGAATAAAACTCTGTCGACCGCACTATGTTCGACAATGGAAAGTTGAACACGGCAATGTCGAACTTCAAAAGCAAGCCTAGGAATGGGTTTTAACATGGGTCAAGATAGGGGCGAGGTTTGTAGTTCGGCATTAGCAGTGAACCCCTATCTCGGCCCATGTTAAAACCCATTCCTAGGCTTGCTTTTGAAGTTCGACATTGCCGTGTTCGACTTTCCGTTGTCAAACATAGTGCAGTCAACCGAGTTTCATTTGAAATTATGATAGTAAAGCGCTTGTACAGGGTTTCTGTGAACAGTTCTGCAGAGGCAGAAGTATTCTCAGGGTTAATGGAGGCTTGAAATATTGCCAGGCTCTCACTTAATAGTAGGAGGTTAGCCTTAGAATACTTCCTGAATATTCCAGGTTTAGCTGTGGGTCCAGGTTTTATTTTTACTTCAAAGGAGACCATTTTGTGTTCTGACCTTACCAAGGAAGGCATTACAGCAGGGGCGCTTGTACAGGGTTTCTGTGAACAGTTCTGCAGAGGCAGAAGTATTCTCAGGGTTAATGGAGGCTTGAAATATTGCCAGGCTCTCACTTAATAGTAGGAGGTTAGCCTTAGAATACTTCCTGAATATTCCAGGTTTGGCTGCGGGTCCAGGTTTTATTTTTACTTCAAAGGAAACCATTTTGAGGTCTGACCTTACCAAGGAAGGCATTACAGCAGGGGGTGTGCAGCAGTCTCCCATATTAGTGAGGACCAGATCTAGTATAGTTGCAGCCCTGGTTGGTGTATTAACTATCTTGTCCAGGGAGTTTGTGTTCCAGGAATCTCTGTGCATGTATGTTTGGTGTCATATAGGATTCCCAGCTAATGGTTTCAAGATGGCCGCCAGCTAGACTGCTCCCTATTCACTGTGCTCCTCTCTGCTATGTAATTACCGGCTATTTTTTACAACTTTTAAGCAAAGTTTTTCCAGTTTTTTCTACAGAAATTATCTCTGAGACTATTCCTTCATATTAAGATTATTTATTTTTGGAAAAAGTTCAATTTTTCAATTTTTTTACTTCAGAACAATTTTGGCCTCAACAGTCTTTGGACACATGCACTCTAGAAGCTCATCTCTGTGGCAGATATCCTGTTTTCACACCTCTATCCTGGGCATGGCTGGCAACTCTGACACCATGGATACGCAGACAACCAAAGCCAAATGCTCCTCTATGCTTTCTCCAGAGAAAGATACTGGATCTAAAAGATTAAGAACCACCAAACAATCTTCTGAGAACATTAAAGTAAGTACTAAAGATTAAAATTATTCTAACTTCCATTTAGATGACTTGAAGATGGCACTACAACCTATTCAAAGTGATATTCAGAGTTTTTCAGTCCAATTCACTGATTTTGGTAAAACTCTAAAACAAATTAATGAAAGAATGGACTTAATTGAAAACAAAAATATAGCTATGGAAATAAAAGTAGATTCAGTTGAAAGAGATCTAAAATCCAAAGACACTCTCATTGCTGAAATTCAAGCTAAATTACTGGACTTAGAGGCAAGGAGCCGTAGAAACAATATAATAATTAGAGGATTACCAGAGTCTTATGAAAATCAAAACCTAGTTTCAGTGACTAAACAAATATTTGAGGCATTACTTAATTGTGAGACAACTTCAAATAGATTAACTATAGAAAGAGCGCACAGAGCCCTGCGTGCCAGACAAGATACCATTTCACCTCGGATTATCTACACAAGATTACTTAACTTTCAAGACACTCGACGTATTTTAGAAGCTGCAAAAAGCAAAAAACATCTTATATGGAATAGGCATAAGTTGACCTTTTCACAGGATTTACCTCCACAAATAAAAATGAACAGACAAAAACTTTCACCTTATTGTGCAGATCTGATAAAAAGAGGGATAAAGTTCCATATGCGCTACCCAAACACTCTCTCTTTCAGTCATAATGATAGAAGATTTATGGTTACTGACCCACAGGAAGCTAAAGACACCTTCCTAAAAGTATTTAAGACTCTTCCTGAATCTGTCACATAATAATAACTCTTCTAACTAAAGAGAACATTTACTGTTCAGTTAATGAACATACATTTATTAATATCTAATTTTTATTCAAAATGAACTTATGACAAGCTTTACTAAGAGAAAATTCAATTTGGACTTATGAGTTGTAATACATCTGTTTAATGGTGTTTAGCGTTGGCACTAACAAACTATTACTATTTCAATATATCAGGCTTTTACAGTATCCGTCAGGCACCAGATCATAAGGTTTTTGATGTGGCATTGTTTTCAACAATAAAATATACTGTAACTGAATGGAGGGAAAGCTTCAGGTTCTCGAGCCATTACAGCGTTTCTAACCTCGACAGATTTCCTTTATTTCACCTCTGGATCAGGCACGCATCTTTTCTCTACATGTACAGCTTTACGATGACGTCAAGTTCCTGAAAAGAACTAAGGCTCATTTTGCATATGTCTTCCTGGTTTCCTGAAGTCGCGTTGTTATAGGTGCAGCAGGTATTCAGTTTCGGAGACTGTATTTTTTTTCCATAACAGTTGTATCTGTGCATGTAAGTAACTTTACCAACTCACGATGGGTCGGTAACTTTGCATACAGTATGAAGCCTGACAAGTGCTCATGGTAGTGCTTGCGTAAGTGCGGAGGTTGTGATGCCTCTGAATCTGCAATCCTGACTTAGACCTCATTTGTTTTAGTGAGTACGGCTTTTTATAAGCCGAGAGGTCTTTAAATTAACAACTAACAGTTACACTTTGATGACATTTAAAACACGTACATAATATAGTGTTTTATTATGGTTTCCTTGAAACCACTTTGCCGAGTGATGTTAGGTTTTGCCAAAAAGTCAAATTGATGATAACTTTACGTTGTCTTGTACACAAATGTACTGAAATTCTGGCTAATTGGTTAGTGCTGGTTGAGACTGCTGAACTGGAAAAAGTACATAGCCATCTTCTGGGATTTTGCTACATGTTATTCAAAGTGACGTTTGTAGTCACCCTGCAGATGCTGACAAGGCTAGGCACCAGTTCAGACATGCTTATTATTGGTCCTTTATGAATAGTAATGTTGAGTGACTGCTCTTTGTATAATAGTCTATGGAGAGACTTATGTGGTTTTCTGCTTTTCCATTTCATGCCTACAATTGTATATTTGGGCATGTTTAATACTTCGTATAATTTTTTTAAACTATATTAGATAAGATATTGTGTAGCATGATTGTCAAGGATAATGTGAGGCTCCTAGTAAACATTTTGGTGAGCATGTTATATAGATCTAAAATGAATGCTTACTTTATATCAACATGCCACATATATTTCTCTTGTATATTTAAATTAACATGTTAGATAAAATATTATTATGTTTAATTAAGGGTAAGAGTCATGTGATCTAGTATTGATGGGTGACTTTACATTAGATTTGTTGGTGATCTCATTATTAACAGACATTATACATATTTGAGTCCCACAAATTAGTTTAGATAAATATATTGATGAATAGTTAGAGTCATACTTTTTAAATAGTTTTTTGTTATAAAGCATTAAAATGTGAATGCTTTATATTTTTTCTAATTTTTAATTTATATGGTTTGAGACTTTCTGTTACGCTGATATACATGCATTAATGAATATAAGTATCTAGATATATTGGGTTCTACTAATTTTATTTCAGTCTCACTAATATTCTCCTTTACAAATTATTTTTATAACATTAGATTAACAATATTATTTACTTTAACACAATCAGTTTTAGTTGTTACAGGAGCACACGATTGCTCAGTGGAGTGGGAGTGTATATGTTGGACATCTTGTGTTAGGATAGTTGTGTAAATATGTTTAGTTTTGTTAACTGTGGTATAGTCCTTTTTGCACTCTACTTAAATTTTTTCTTACATTATGATGTTATTGGTAACCAAGTACATATGTCCCTTGTTTAGATATCTGTATCTTCCTTCTTTAGATAGGATAAGGTGGGTAGGCACTGGGGTAGGGAAGAAGGAAGTGTGTAAGATTAAAGTCAATTTTATCCCGATATATACCTTTTTACAGAGTAAATGTATTACAAAGACTAGGCTATGTTTTTTCTTAGCTGTTACCATTTCTTTATATATAAATAATTTACTTTCATACATTTCTATTAACAGTCCTTTAATAATTACATGACAAAGTTATTAATAATTGATTCCTGGAATATAAGAGGGATCCAAAATAAAGCCAAAAATCTTTATTGTTTCATTTAATATATAAATCACAAGCCAATATATCCTTCCTTCAAGAAACACATATTCCCAGAGAAGACTGGTACAAAGGAAAAAATACAAAATGGATCAAAAAAATAATAGCTTCAGGGGACTCTTCTAGTTCCAGGGGGGTGGCTATCATAATTAAACAAAAATTTCAAGGGATTATTGTTGAAGAAAAATATGATAATGAGGGTAGATGGTGCTTTTTTACTTCTACTATACATAATCTTGATAAACCACTTCTGGTATTGAATCTGTACGGTCCTTGTAGTCATCAACATTTTTATTTTACAGATATATAATATACTCCCTTCATATAAAGATCGCTATATTATGGTAGGGGGGACTGGGCAGCTGTAATGAACCCAGATTTTGATCGCACTAGTTGTTCCTCTTATTATAATCAACAAGCAACTCTTGCTCTTGAAGATTTAATATTGGACTATAACCTCTTAGACCCTTTACAACTTACTAAATACTCTAATAAAAAAGATATATATACTTATTATTCAAAATGCTATAATGCATGGTCAAGGTTGGATTTTTTTCTTATATCTAATTCTCTTTCACAATTTTTTTTAGACTTTAATACTGAACCCAGATTTCTTTCTGATCACTCTAGAATTTTATTAAAATTAAATATAGATTATAACTTTGGGCATGTATCCAAACAAAACAGCTGGACAATGAATAACAACTTGCTCTCAAATAAAGAAATTTGTCAACTATGTACAGAAATAATTCAGGATATGGAAAATAATTTATACTCAACAGATATCCCCAATGATATACAGTGGGCTGCTTGTAAGGCGAGGTTAAGGGGAATATTTATTGGTAAGGCTTCATATCTTAAAAAGCATTTTAATAATAAAGAAACTCTTCTAAAAGTTAAAATTCAGTCTCTTGAAAATGATTACAGATTAAACCCGGATTCCGCATGTTATAAGCAAATTATAGAGGCCCAAAAAGAACTTATTTTATTACACCAAAATAATCTCTCAATACTAGAGCAAAGATTATTAGTCACATACTCGGAATGGGCTCAAGTACCTTCCAAAACCTTGGCAAGGATTATAAAACAAAATTTTGATAGGCTTAAAATATCACCTATACAATACAAAAATCAAATATACAACACGGACAAGGAAATTTTGCAACTCTTTACTCGACTTTTTACAGATTTATATTCTAAAACTCCCAATTCTATAGTAAATAGTCATATAAATAGCTTTCTAAACTCTTTAATATTCCCTAAGTTGAATGAAAAACAACGCATTCTTTCAGCTCCTCTTAGTCTCCAAGAAATCTCTGAGTCAATTGATAGACTCAAAGTGGGTAAATCCCAGGTCGATGGATTTACACCGGAATTCTTCAAATCCTTTAAGTCAGTTATTGCTCCCTTTCTACTCAAAGTGTATAACTTTATAAAAATAAATGACATATCTGATCTGCATTGGAATACTTCAAAAACTATACTAATTTTAAAAAATAATAAAGATAAAACAGACCCTTGTAATTATAGACCCATTTCATTAATCAATCTAGATATCAAGATTTTGTCATCTATTCTTGCCAACAGATTGAAGAAGGTTCTATCATCAATAATATCCCAGGACCAAATGGGGTTTATGTCTCATAAACATGTTTGAGATAACACCCTAACTTTGGAATCTATTGTCCATCTTACTAAAAATGATAATAACCCAATATATGCATTGATCCTTGATGCATCGAATGCATTTGATAGAGTGTGTTGGGATTTTCTCTTTCAAACCATGTCCTGTTTTAATTTACCCAACTCATTTATAAATTTAATCAATACTCTGTATAAAGAAACCTTTACCAGACTCTACATTAATGGTTCCACATCCTCCCCTATAAAGATTACTAGAGGCACAAGACAGGGCTGTCCTTTATCTCCTTTTCTTTTTAATATATACTTAGAACCATTACTCTTATACATATCACAAAACACATTCCATAGGATTCCTAGGATTTTCAACACTAAATTACTTTTCTCAGCTTTTGCTGATGATTTAGTCATATACTTTCAAACTCCTTTCACAGATCTTAAAAAAATAATTAATTCTATTGAGAGGTTTTCACTTGCGTCAGACTATCACATTAATCCCCAAAATACTCATATTTTCCCTTTAAATCATTTGGCACATAAATCTTACTTATTTTCTGACTTTCATTTTCAAATTACTTTTGGGGTTAAATATTTGGGTGTTCATATTGAGCATAATAACCATTCTTCATTTCAAAATAACTTGAATAAAGTATGGTTATCAATAATGTCAGATTTGCATAGATGGGAACTTTTAAATTTATCACTTCTATCCAAAGCTGCAATAATCAAAATGAATATTCTTCCCAAATTTCTTTTCCAATTCAACTCCTCAGATCAAATAATTCCTAAATCTTTCTTTGACAAAGTTAATAAAGAACTAGGTAAATTTTTGTGGTTTCCTAAAACAGTGAGGATTTCTTATTCTAGATTATCGACTCTTAAAGATAGGGGTGGTTTAGGTTTGCCAAATTTCTATTTATTATTTAATTGTTTCGGCAAACAAACTATGGTCCATTTCTAAAATTAATAATATTCAACACAATCAGTCTCCGATTTGGGTTAAGTTATGGTATCAATATATTATATCCAAAAACATAAATCCTGCGGCCATTCCATTCATTTCTATTGATATTCTGAACACTCTTAAAATCTCGAATTTTCTAAAACATAAGATCAAAGCTTTTCAGGAGTTATTGAAACTTATCAATCTTGACAATGTTTTTCATTTACTTCAACCACTTCACCTGAATCCCAACCTAATGTTGGATAATACACCATTTAATTTAACTAATTATCCCCTTATAAAAAATATGAATGTTTGGGATCTCTTGAAATATAAGGATTTAACTTTGGCTAATCTACGGAACACATTGAAAGTTAATCGTAATTACACTATAATCCTACGTCAAATAAGAGATGTGGTTATGTCTAAATGCGATCTTACAAAGCCGAGAGAGCAAGATCTAAATAATTTAGATATGATAATCAAGTCACTAGCATTACCTGAGAAAATGTTATCAGGAGTGTATAATTTGTTAAATAAATTAATACAAAACTCGTGGTGTCTTTTTTCCAATGTCTGGGTGAATCATAATTCTCAAATAACTGAGGAACAAAAACTCTTGGCCATTTGAAATACTCTGGAATACTCCCCTTTCAAGAAATTGTTCTATACCCAATTGATGATAAATAATAATGCTTATCATACTCCTTCCAAACTGAATAAATTTAATGCCAGTAAGTCTCCCTCCTGCCCTTGCTGTTCCTTTCCCCAAGCTGACCTTTTGCATATTTTATGGTATTGCCCTTACTCACATAAACTTTGGACTTCTTTGAAAGTAAGGTTACAGAAAATGGGTTATCACAAATCTACTTTGTCCTGGGAAACCGCAATTCTTCACATACCTATATTTCATCTTTCTAAATTAGATACACATGTGTTTATATTCATTTGTTCTCTTTTAAAACTTTACATTACCCAAAATTGGCTTGACCGCACTAAATTAAACTGGGATACCTTTAAAAAAATGGCTTACTCGTACATTGCAGCACAAAAAACTATGATGAAAAGCCCTAAAAAAAGGCTCTAAAAATAAAGCTTTGGAGAAGGTCCTTCTTATTATTAACAATGATTAATAGCTTTTAAAGTTTTTTCTTGTCTTAGTACATAAACATGATTCATTTGCTCTCATACTTCATTCTTACATATAAATATAATCTTATTTATTCTTTTGCTTCTTGGTTACCATTTGTATATATTGTATATATTGTTGTATTTTATTTTTTCTTACCTTAATGGGTTGCAGTCTGCTACCACAAGTTGTACAACTTTAATCAACTCCTAAAATGACTATATTTACAATGTATTGATGTTTTGTTGTTATGTTACATTGTATAATCCAATAAAGAGATTTTTGAGAAAAAAAGGATTCCCAGCTAATAGTGGGGTCATTAAAGTCATCCATTAATATGGTATTGGGTTGGATGATTAGTGTTTCTAATAATTTTAAATACATGGTATGGATTCTAGGGTCACAGAGGGGGACCTGTATCTTGGAAGGAAGTGGTACTGGATTTTACTTATGGTGATTTTAACATGGAGCAACTCAAGTGCATTGTCCTGTTTGACCAGCCTTTCAGTATATTTAATTTTGATGTAAATAGAGACCACCACCTTCAGTCCCTGCATGTGAAGTAGCTGTCCGAAATGTGTGGAAGGCATTATAACCCTGCACTGTTAGTGTGCTCTCCTCAGTTTTAAACCATGTCTCGGTGATCGCACAGACATCAGCATTCTCTAGGGTAAAGACAGCTTCTAGGGAGTGGAGTTTTTTGTTTAGACTCCTACCACTGAGCAGTAATACCTTTAGAATTTCTTGGTTTTGATTTGCTATGTTGGAAGTACTTTCAGTTTGGCATTGCCTAAAAAAGGCACTATGGGGGAAGACAGTGTTTTAGCAAATATTTGAAAGCTTAGAGGGGAGAGGTTCAGGCTATCCCTGGGAAAGCAGCATGGTCTGATGACAAATATTGTACCCCCTTAGAATGACAATGCATAACAATTCAGTAGTAAGCAGATAGCACATTAACTGTTCATTCTAATGATACAGAGGACTGCAGTGGTATCTGATCACATCCAACTTATGTGTTTGAGATGCATTGAACTGACTGCCAGAATATAAATAACAGGACTGAAGCTTTGAGCTGTTAAATAGTCGCTTCCTCTGGCACAGGGTTTGAATCCCTCAGCCTTCATTTATTTACTGTATGACCTTGCACAAGTCATTTAGCCAGACAGTCTTCTGGGGCAGTTGTACTTTTGAACTATGTTTCTAAGAAGAGAATTATAGTGATAGTTTCAGAATTTTACATAGTCTGACTCCACTTGATATTTTCTAAGACTGAAAGGGCTAATGTATATATGTTGACAAGGTTGCCAATTTATATATGTTGAGAAGGTTGTGCATCTCAAAAAGCTTTAAACGTTATTAACCATCCAGCATCTGGGTCAGGGTGTCAATTTTAATGAAAAATTACCTGCTTAGAAAATAATTTTTGCTAATTTTTGCTAATGACTTTTCCAAAAATTAATTAAACTTTTGGGACATTTATTTGCATTTGTTTACCGGGAAAGTCCCTTTACCAAAAAGGGGCCCTTTTTGGGAGGGTTAAACGGGCAAAAGGGGAAGGGGGGTTGGGAACCCTAAAGGGGGGAACAGAAAAAACAAAAATCTTTAATTTAAAAACCCCCGGGGGAAAACATTATAAATCCCCTTAAAAACAAAAATTAAAATTAAAAAATAAAAAATTTTAAGCCCGGTGCAAAACAGTTACTTTATCAATTAAAAAAAGGTTTGGGGGCATGAAAAATAAAACAAATCAATGGGAAGCCGTAAAAAAATAAAAAAACCAAAAATAATAAACCCCTTTCCCCCATGGGCAAATTTTAAAAAAATTCAGCAAAATAAAAAATTTTGGGGGAAAAAAGAAAAGGGGTGCCCCCCGAAAAATGCATAAAAAGATGGGTTGTTTCATGGGAAAAAGATAAAAGGGAAAAATGGGAAAAAAACAAGGAAAAAGGGGGAAGTACTTGTTAAAATTTTTAAGGGGAACCAAAGAGGAGGGAGAGGGTTTAAAAGGGAGAAGAATGGGGTTCCAACAAGGGGGAATGAGCTTTTAAAATAATTGGTCCGGTTTTTTAAAAAGGTTTTAAATTTGAAGTAAATTTCGAGGGGAAAAAGGAAAAGGGTTTAAGGGCTTTTTTAAAATAATTTTTTAAAACACGGATTTTTGGGGGGAGAAAGTTTTTAAAAATAAAAGAATTTTTTCACAGGAAAAAAGGCCCTTTAGTAATAAGGTAAAAAAGAAAAAATAGAAGAAAAGGTTCTAAAAAAGGGCAAGAAAAAATGTAAAACTTATGGGGGTTATTGGGGGGGGAAAATAATTTTTTGGGTTGGGCAATAAGTATAATTGGGGGGGGGGGTGCCAAAAAATTACAATTTAAACTCCGGTTTGGAGGGAAATTTTTATATTCCAACCGGCAAAAATTTAAAAGCCTTTTAACAAAGTGGGACGGAAACCCGAAAGGCAAATTTTAAAAATTTTTTCCAATAAAAAGGGATAATAGTAGGCGGAAGTATAATTTTAAGGGATTTGTAAATGTTGGTTTTTTAACTTAGGGGGTTTTTGATTTTACAATTTGAAAAAACTTTTTTGGGTGGGCCAAAAATTTGGGTTTTTTAAAAAAAAAAAATTTGGTTTATTTTAAAAGAAGGGGTTTAAATTAGTTTATTTAGAGCGAAAAATTTAAAAAATCACTGTTTGTTTTAAATTTTAAATTATTTTTTAATTTAAACCCCCTGTTTTTTTAAATTTTTATTTTAGGAGGGGAAATTGGGGGGGTTTTAGAAAAAGGGGACCCTTAGGGTTTGGAGGTTTTTTAAAAAAATTTTTTGCAAGTACCCCTTAATTTTTAAGAGAAAATTGGCAAGGCCTATAGGGGGGTATAAAAAGTTTTTTTTAAAAAAGCTTTGTTAAAATTTTGGAAAATTTTAAAAAATTTTATTTAAAAGATTTTTTGAAAGGGTTTAAATTGAAACTTTTTATTTTGTGGGGTTTGGGGAAAATATTTAAAATTTTAAAATTTTTCCAAAAAAAATAAGAAAAAATTTTTTTTTAAATTTTAAGGGGAGGTATTGTTAGGGGGGGCCCCTTCTGAGTTTGCGTTTGGAAAATTTGGTTAATGGGAGTTGAACCCTTCCAAAACCTTTTTGGTTTTCCTCCTTTTCCTAAAAAAGTGGAACCCCTTTAATTAATGATTTGGGGGTTATTTTAAAAAATTTTAAACAAAATTTAAATAATCTTTTTAAACAAAAAATGGGGTTAAAAGAAAAATTTGGTTTAAAATTTCTGCCCTTTTAAACCTTTTCCCCCTTTTGAAAAAACTTTTTAAACCCCCTTAAAGGGGTACCCTTTTTCCGGGGGCAGATAAAGGGTTTTTGGGGTTTTTAAACAAGGCCCTTTGATAGGCCCAAATGGCCTTTTAACAATTTTCCCCAATTTACAAATTTTTCCTTGTTAAGAATTTTTAGAGGGTGGAAATTTTTTTAAAATTTTTCCTGGCTGAAAAAAACCCCTTGACCCCTTTTGGGAAAAGGGTTTGGAAAATTTAAAAAAATTATAGTTCCCTCCCTTTTAGTAAATTTTTCTAAATACCTTATTGGGGAAAATGAAAATTACTAAATTTTTTAAATTTCCCTTTAAAGCCACCTTATTGGGGAAATTTTACCTTTTTCCCGGGCAACCCTTTATTTATAAAACCAAATTTAAAGAATTCTGAATTCAGGCCATGGTCAACCAGCAAAAAAGGGAACCTTAAAGGGGAATTCCCTCCCAAAAAAGGGACTTTTTTTCATAAATTTGTTTTGAAAAAATTTGCATTTTGGGGGTTTTGGGAAAAGAAATTTGAAAATTTTGCCGGGTAATTTGGGGCAAAAACAAATTTTTGGAGAGGGAGGGGAAAACTGCCAGACCGGTTTTTAAAAAAGGGGGATTAGAGAAAAAAAAAAGGGGGGGAGGGTGAGAATCCCCAAAAAAAGGGTTTCCCGGGGGAATTATTTGAGGAAAATATCCCCCCCAAAAATTTTGGGAAATTTTAAAATTAGGAAATTGAAATTTCAAATTTTTGTAATTTTTCTGGGGAAAAACAAAAATTTTGGTTTGCCAGTTTTGGTAAAATGGAGGGGCCAGGAAATTAAACAAAAATTTTAGGGTTTTAGTAAAAAAGCCCCCCGGGAATAAAAGCCTTTTGTTAGGAACTTTTGACCATTAAATTCAAGGGAAATTTTTCTTGCCTTTTAAACCTTTAAAAACCAAAAGCCTTTTTTCTGAGAAAAAAAATTTTTTAGGGAGGGTGCCAAGGGGATTAATTTTGAACAGTTTTTTTGGGTTTTGGAGGGGGGAAGACAAATTTCCCCCAAAAAAAGGGATTAAAAAGAAAAAAATAAAAGTAAGGGGGTGAGGGGAAAATAATATTCCCCAATTAAAACAAGGGGTTTTAAAATTGTGGGGTTAAATTTAAATTTCCCGTTAATTTTTATTTTGGGCAGAAAAAAAATTTGAAGGGGGGATTAAAAGGGAGGAAATTTTTTAAAATGGAGGGAAGGAAATCCAACCAAAAAGGAGGAGGGTAAAAAAAAACCCAAAAATAAAAAGCCCAAGGTGGGCCCTTCCCCTTTAAAAATTTTGGGTTAAAATTAAAACCCGGAAGGGGTTTTTTAAAGCCCGGGGGCAATTTTCCCAAAAAAACCTTTTAGAGAAGGGAAAAAAAGAACAAACCTTTTAAAAGGAAAAGGGGACAAACCCAAAAAAAGGGACGATTTTTAAAAGCCCCCAACCAAAACCCAGAAAATTATAGCTGTACAAAATATTTCCCCCCCTTTAAAATTTTGGGGTTTTCGGAAATTTTTGGGGGAAATTTTTTAAGTTAAATTTTTGGGAAAAAAAAACAATTTTGAGGGAAGGGGTTAAAACCCCCAAAAATTTTTTGTAAAAAGGGAAAACAAACCCACAAAAACCAGGAGGGTTTTGGGTAACAAAGGACCCCAAAAGAAACCCAAAAATATTGTGTGGGGGCCAAAAATGGGCCCCCAAAATTTTTAAAAAAACATTGGGGCCTTTTTTGGCTTTAAAGCCTGTCTTTTTTAGGGAAAAAAAAAATTTTAGAGGGCAGGGGAAAAATTCAAAACCCCATCTTTTAAAAACCAAGGAAATTAACCAAAAAACAGGCGGGGTTTTTTAATAACCGAAGAAAAGGGGAAAAAAAGAAAAATTTAAACTTACCAGGAATAAATTTAAGGAAATTAAAATTTTTTTAAATTTTAATCTGGAAAATTCAAAGCCTGTCTTTATACAAACCCAAAAAAATTTTCACAGGGCGAGTTTCAAAATCTTTTTTAAAAAAGGGTAAGGGAAAAAAAAAAGGAGGAAATTTAAACTTCCAAGGGAAAAAAAGGGTTTAAAAGAAAATTTTTGTGTTTGGGAAAATTTAATTTTCACCTTTTGAAGGGAATTAAAAATTAAAACCCTTGGTTAAAGTAAAATTTTTTTTAAAATTTTTAATTCCCGGGAAGTCTATTGGGGGAAAAATAAACTTTTCCCCCGGGGGAAAAAATTTAGACATGCTTTTTTAAAGGGACCAAAGCAAACCCAAAAACCAAAAACCGGGAGAAAATTTGGGAAAAAGGGAAAAGGCCCAAAAATTAAAAAGAATGCAAATTTTGGGGAAAATGCATTTTAAATTTAAAACAAAAAATTGGGAAAAATTTTAAAACCCACAGAATTATTTAAGGAAAGACAAAAAATTTTTAGGTAAAATTGAAAATTTTTAAAAAATTTGGGGAGGAAATCCCAAAAAAAAAATGAAAGGGGACAGGGAAAAAACCTGAAACATTCCAAAACCCCCAACCCCATTTTACAAAAACAAAAATTTAAAAAAATAACAAAAAGTGAAAAACCTAAAAATTTGAAAGCAAAGACCCAAAAAACTATTAAAAAAAAGAATAAAAATTTTAAAAAAAAAAAACAAAAATTTTAAACATTTTCCCGAAACAAAAGTTGTGTTAAAATTTTTGGACCCAGACCAAGGCCATTGGTGGTTCCCCGGATGGGGTAAAACCTTTGGGGGTTTTTATTTTTTTAAAATTTAATTTTTCCCCTTTTTGGGGGCCGGTTTAGAGGTTTTGGGGAAAAGGGGGGTTACTTTTAAATTTGAAAAATTTTAAAAATAACATTTTTTTTTTTTTTCCTTTTTAAAGGGGGGGTGGATAAAAGGAAAATGGGAAAGATACCCAAAAGGATTTTTAGGGGGCCAAACGTTGGTTTAAAGTCAAAAGTTTTAAAAGATTAAAAAAAAATGCTTTATAAAAAAACCAGAAAAACAATTTTAAAACCTGAGAAAAATGTAGTTAAAAAAAAGGTTTTTAAGATAAAATTTAAAAACTTTTCTAAAATGGACTAACCCCATAAACAAATAGATGGGGAAAAAATTTAAAAGGAAAATTAAATATTACTTCTTTCAGAAAAAAATTTGGGGGAAAAAGGGGGTTTGGGTTTTAAATAAAAAGTGGGGATTTCTGATAAAAGGGGGGAATTTAAAAGGAAATTGGGGAAGGGAATTTAAAAAGGGAGAGACAGTTATTTTGGGGGGAAAATTAAAGGTGGGTTTTTTAGGCAGGAAGGAAAAGGGGGGAAATATTTAAGGGGGGAAGGGGGAAAAAAAAGGAAAGTAAAGGGGCAGGGAAGGGAAGGGAAAAGGAAATTAAATTGAGGGAGAGAAAATAAAAAGAATTGGGGGGGAAGGAAGGGGGGACCCAGTTTTATAGAAAGAGGATTTAAAAGGTGGGTTTTAAGGGGGGGAAAAAAAAAATTGTAAATTTTTGGTAAAGAAAAAATAAATTTAAACTTAAAATAACTCATAATTTTTTTTGAAAAATATTAAAATAGAAAAATTCCGAAAAGGAAAGGTTGGGCCCCTTTTTTATAAGGGAAAGAAAATAAAAGAAATTGGTTTTAAAAAAAAGTGGAAAATTGATGGGGAAAAAAATGGGGGGTGAAAATAATTTTAAAATTTGCTTATAAAAATTTAAAAGATGTTTGGGAAAAATGGGGGAAAAGGTTAAAATGAAGTATGGTATTAAACCCTTTAAAAATTTAAAAAAATAGAGCTGGGAAAAGAAAGGGTTATAATTTTTTAAAATGTTGGTTTAAGGGATTGGGTTTTTCCCGGGGGAAAAAGGGGTTTTGGGGATTTGGGGTTTTTTAATTGGATGGGGGTGGTAAAATTTTGTTGTAATAAGAAGGGGGTTCCTGGTTTAAATTTCAGTGGGGGTGGTTTGTTTTTTGGGAAAATTTTTTAAACCCTTTTTTGTTTTGTTTTGGGGGTTTAAAATTTGGGGGTTGGTTTTAGTGGGGAAAAACAAAAGGGGGCAAAGGTTTCTCCCAAGGGGGGGAAGAAAATTGGCTATTTAAAGTTGGACTTTTTTTTGGGAAACCAAATTGGGGAAAGGGGAAAAAAATTTTTTTTAAAAGGGTTTGGGGGAAAAAGGGAAAATTTTTGGGTTTTGGGGAGGTTTTAAAAAGAAAGGGGTTTTTCTTTAAATAAAAAACCCTTTTAGTTTGGGTTTTTTGTGGTAAAAGAGATAAAATTTGGGATTTTTACTTGTAAATATTTGGTGAAAATTTTCAAAAGGGTCAATTTTTTAAAGTAAATAGGGGTGGCATTTATGGGAACCCGGGGAAAAAAAAAGGAAAATTATTAAAAAATAAATTTAAAAAGAAAAGGGTTATAAGGGGAAAAATGGGGAAAATGAATATTTGCCCTTTTATTGTGTTCCCGTTTGAAAGATTTTTGCCCTTGGGTGGTAGTGGTGGTGAAAGATGGAAAATGGTGTTTGGGAGAGGTTTTAAAGGTTTTAAAATATTTAGGGAAAGGGGTGGAAAAAAGGTTTTTTAATGTGAAAAAATTGGGTAAAAAGCAGGGATGACTATGGTTGGCTAACCCCCTGCAAATTTTTGTAAAAGGAAATTTTAAACCCCCTTTTAGAATTTTTTACCTTAGGGGGAAAAAATAAAAACTAATTGGAAAATTTCATTGGGAAAAGGCCCCCTTATGGTGGGAAATTATATTTTCCAGAGGTAATTTTTGGATTCATAAAACTCTTTTTTTTGAACTGAATGGAAGGGCCCCTGGTTTTAGCACTTTTTATTTTTAGCCTTAAACTGGACTTTTTTTATTTTTTGGGCCCCCTTTGGGTGGCAATTTTAATTTTGGCCAAGAAATAAATTTTTCCCTATTTGGGTTTTAAAAATTCCCAGACCCATTTTTAATTCTTGGCATTTAAAAGGGCCCCAGGTTTTCCCATATGTAGGGGTTTTTTTTTAAAATTTTTTTAAAGGAAAAGTGGCTTATTTTGTTATAAAAAGGGGTTAGGGGTTTTGCTTTTTTGGTTTGGATTTTTCCCTTTGGTTTGGTTTCCCCCTTTTGGTCCCATTGGGTACCCGGTAATTAAACCCCCCCTTTTTAAAGGTTTAAACTTTTCTTTAATAAATTTTTTTTTATTCCAGTTTTTACTTTAAAATCAAATTTTTCCCGCCCAACCCTTCCCTTCCCATCTTTTCTTAAAATTCCCTAATTTCCTTTTTTACTTGGTTTCCCAACCCGATTAAACCCTTTTTTTTTTCCCTTTCAAGAACCCCCATTTTTTTAAAGGGGTTTATTGTTTGTTAAAATAATCTTAAAAAATATTTTCCCAGAAAACTTTTAAAGCTTTAAAAGTTATTAAAAATTTTGTTTTTTCCCCCATTATTTTTATTTTTCCTTTTAAAAAGTGAAAATGGGAAATTTAACTTATCTAAAAAAACCCGCTGTAAAATTTTATAAATACCCAAATAAAAATCAATTTCCCTTCCCCGTTTTGTTTTTAAAAAACCTGGTAAATTTTTAAATTCAAAAACCTTTTAATCTTTAAGGAAAGGAAAATCTAACAAAACCTTTTTAAAAGAAAACCCGGCCCCAAAAAAAAAAATTTCCCAAAATTGGGGTCCACCAAACCCCCCCAAAAAAGTTAAGAAAACATTACCCCTTCCCCCAACCCCGGTACCCCGTAGCCCCCCCCAACTTTTTCCTAAAAAAGGATTTTTCAAATTTAAAACTTTAAAAATTAATTAAAAAAATAAAAAGTTTAACTTCCCTCCCTCCTAAAATTCCCCCTTTTAAAAAATTTTTCCCACAAAAAAATTGGTTAAAAATTTTGGAATAAAAAAATTTTTTTAAAGATCCCCAATTAATATTATTGGGCAAGGGGCTTTTTAAAACTAAGGGGGGATGCTTTTTTAAAAAAGGCCCCTTTTGATTCCCCTTTTTTTTAAAATAGGAAAAAAAGGGAAGGGCCGGAATTTATTCCCGGGCAACTTTAACCTAGCAAATCCTTATAATTATCTCATCATTCCCGGCAAAAATATCAATTTTTTTTGGGAATTTAAAGGGAAAATTTTTAAAATTTCCCCCAAAAAAAATTTTTAATTAATTTTGGTTTTAAAATTTAATTTTCCAAATTTTTAAATGTGAATAAATAAAATCCTTTTTTAAAAAATTAATTTTCATTGGCTTTAGTTAAAAACTTCCCTCCCTCCCAAATTAACAAACCAAACCTAAAGAAAGGGATTTTAACTGGAATTTTTACAATTTAAAAAAAAATCAAATGGAACCCCGGATATGAAGTTTTTAAAAACATTTTTTTTTAAACAAAAAGGAAAATAAATTTTTCCCTCCCAAATTTTTGGGCATAAGGGCCCAAAAAATTTAACCCCGGGAAAATATTAAAATGAATTTTTGTGGAAATAAAAACCCTGTAAAAAATTTCCCCCTAAAAAAACCCGAAAATTTAAACCCCCAAATTTTGCTAATTTTTAAAAATTATTTTAAAAGTTATTTAGAATAATAAAGTTTTGGTTTCTAAGAAACCGGGAAAAATTTTTTAGGGAAAAAATCCTTTTGGGAAAAAGGGGAAACCCCCAAAAATTAAAATTTTGAGCAAAAAAATTTTAGGTTGGGGAAATTTTACAAAAACAAAATTAAGAAAAAAGATATTTTAAATTTTTAAAAAATTATAAAAAACCCCCAGAAGGGTTTGGGAAATTTTTTAATTTTTGAATTTTTAAACCCCGGGAATCTAATTTAAAAAAAATTTTAAAGGGGTGAAAAAAATAAAGAAATCCTTAATATTTCACGTGCCAAACCTTTAAGTCAATTGCCCCCAAATTAAGTTTAAAAAAATACATTGGGTATTAACACCCCTTTCAAATCCCTAATTTTTAATTATTAAAATATAAAAAACTTGCCCTTTTACTTCGCTGAACCCGTTTAAAGGGGAAAATTTAAAGCAGAAAATTGCCCATTATTCCTTTAAAAAGGGGAAAAATTTGGGGAAAAAAATCCCCAATTTGGGAAAATTTCCCACATTGGGGGGGTTAAAAAAAGGGGGTTAATAAATAACTATTTAATATGGTGCTTTTTTTACCCTTGCAAAAGGGTTTTGGAAAAAAATTTAAAAGTATAAAAATTTTAATAAAAAAATAAATTAGGAAAAAAAGCCAAAATTTGGGGGTTTTGGCCATTTTAAAAAGACCCCTTTTCTGTTTTAAAAAGGAAAGTAATCAAAAAAAATAATAAACCCCTTAAAAACTCATCTTTTTTTTCAAAAAATTTTAAAGGGAAAAAACCCCCTTTTTAAAAAAATTTTCCCTTTTTTTTACAGGTTTCAAAGGTTAAAATTAAAAAAAAAATAAGGGAAAGGGGGGTTTTTTGGGGGAAAAAAACTTTTTATTATAAATGCCAAAAAATTCAAAAATTTAGAAAAATTAAAAATTTTAATTTTTTTAAAATTTTTAAAAAAAAGACCCTTTTTTAAAAAAAACCTTTAACCCCCTGGATAAAATTTAAAAAAGAGAGATTTTACCGAAAAAATAAAATTTGGGGGAATTTTCCCCTGGGGGTTCAATTTACCAGAAGGGTTTCAACCCCCAGGAGGCCTTTGGGTTTTTTAAAACTTGGGTCCTTTTGTGCCAAAAAAACTTTAAGCCCTCCTTTTTTGGGGGTTTTCCCCCTTTTGTTTCCCCTTTAAATCCAAAAAATGGGCCCCCAAATTTCTCCCGGCTCCACTAAAATTTGGAAATTTCAATTGGGCTTTCCTTAAAAATTTTTAAAAAATAAAAAATTTTTAAAAAGGGGGAAAAGAAAAATGGGTCATTTTAAAAAGAAATTTTTTTAAATTTAAAAAAAACCAATTGGATTCATTTTTAAAAAAAACTAAATTTTTTTATCTTTAAATATTTAATTAAAAAAAAATTTTCAAATTTTTTTAAAGTATAATAGGGGGGGCCCTTTTGGAAAAGGTAAAAACCCAAAAAAATTTTTTACGTAAAAAAATTTTTCCGATTTGGTTTTGGAACGGCAAAAAATTCTTATTTTTTTTCCAACTGGGTTTGCCCCCAAGGGTAAATTTTACCAACCTGGGAAAATTATTTTAAAATTATCCCGGTTTTAAAAATTTAAAAAAGGTTGGAAAACTTTATTTTTAAAAAAAAGACCAACAACTTGGCAGGTGATTCCCTATTCTGCAACACTGCTGGAAAAAACTGGAACTTAATACCTTGTGAACTAACTCTACTTCCTTCTCTTACACTATTTAAACAAAAGCTTAAAAGACACCTCAAACACACTGGTTATGCCCCTGCAGCAACCCTGACTAACTTCTGATGCTACTTTTTTTTCTCCATTTTTTCCACGTTGCACTAAAACTACATTGCTTATCTCCCCAAAGCAATAACTGTAACTGCTAAAAGTATATTATCCCTCTGTACAAATACTTTCTATTCTGTATTATAAACTACCTCATGTGTGATACTGTAAAAAGACTTGTCTTAACCAGTGGGTACATTTTTTATTTAGTTTAATTTAATCTCTGCTCTTTAATACTATATCTTGATATTTTTGTTAAATCTTTCTATTACTTTGTGATAGTATTGTTGTTTTTCTTTATGCTATTTTTGGAGCTTTTCTCCCTGGGCCTCTACTGAAAATGAAAATATATCTAGTTAGACTAGCCTGGTAAACAAATGTTAAATAAAATAATAAAAATTAAAAAAAAAGAATGAGTTAAGTAGATAATAAAATGGTGGCCATTCAGTTAGGAAGTGTAAATTGCAGGTGCATATTTGTCACAAACGAAAGCATTTAGTAGTAGGAGTAAGGTGGGTAAAGAAAAAAGTGGTAAATATAGTAGTGAGTCAATTATACGAATGTCAATTATCCGAACTAGCCTTCCAGAGTTTTCGGGTAGGAAAAATCAAACTTTGAATATGTAAACATTATGCATATTCTCTTGAGCATGTTTTTTGAGCTTGTAGCCAGCTTGTGTGTGAAAAATATTCTTTATTGTCCAATGAAATCGCTGACTAGTTGAAAAGTGTATTCCTGTGTGCAGAAAAAACAAGATTTTACAGGTTTTTATCTGGTTCAGTTGTATGTTTGATTATTCGAACTGTCTGATAAAATGAACTACCCTAGATCCCAATTAGTTTGGATAATCAACTCTACTGTAATTGAAAGAGCCTTTAATAGAAGTAAAATATGAAGCATCTGAGGAAAAACTGTATATACTGGAAGACTGAGAATATGCTACCTTCAGAAGCAGAAACTCCTAAGAGTGAGGTTCATAATGACAAAAAACAGAAGTCTGTAGTAGTTAAATTCAGTGGTTCATTTGAAATTGTTGCATTTCTTATGAGTCTTGAATAAAATAATGTTGCCTAAAGAAGTACTGATAAGTAAATTACTGTTTGGAATTGGGAAGAGTATTGAGATAATATAAAACACAATGAGAGAAGAAAGGTTGATTTAGCATAATATAAGAAAAGATGTTGTTGTGGAAGTTACATACAGAAAATATACCCAAGAATTGAAAATAATGGTTATAAATGTGTTATTGATGGTTATTGGATAGTGATGTATTAGGACATGGAAGGAAAGCTGTAAGTGAAAGGCATCAAAAATTTAAACAAGCATAGCAATGTTCTGATTTTGTAGAGGTTAGTAATAAATAGATTTACTTAAAGGCACAGATTTGAGATTGGGAAGAGAGACGTTGTGTGGTTTTGTCAGCTCCCCACTCTTCGGGGAGAAGGGGGAGAGTACATTTATCCTGGGTGCCTGTTCCTGCAGTGGAATCTCTGATGAAGATCTGTGATTATGTGGGAGTGCTGGTTTTAAGGGAGGTTGAGCAGTCTTGGGGGTTACACCACCTGTAGAAGTAAGTGAGATGCTGTCATTGATGCACCCAGTGCACAACAAATCCTGGCATTTTATGGGATATATGCACTGGGATTAGGGAGTCAAAGTGTAAAAATTTCAAACCATCCCTAACTCCAGCCTTAAATGATGTTCAGTATCCCCTTATCTTTGCCATGATGATGGGGCTTGGATGGAACAGTTTTCTGAGAAAGGAGTGAATGATCAGCAGGGAGTAGGGGCAAAAAAGCACATGCTAAATAAGAGATCTGAAGAAGTAAATAGTACTTTTTGTGATGTAAAAGAAAATATTAAATGTGTTTTCAAAATATAAAACCGTTAAAGATTTTTAGGAAAAGGTAATGAATGTATTTAAGAATGAACATTTGCATGGGATAAATATGGTCTAAATTGCATAATGCAGAGAAAAGGCAAGAAATTAAGAAAACAGTTTGCATGTTTATAGTATATATTGAAGGAATGATGTGAAAATAATGTAATAAACTGAATAGCAAAGAATTTAAGTGAGTAAAAGTTTGATAAACAGTGGGGCAGTGACGGGAGAAGAAGTTAAGATTGTAAATGATGTATAGGATATTATAAATATGTTAAACACATTAAATGTGTAAATATCTAAAAAAAAAAAAAAGCTCTTATGGCCTTCAGCAAATGTGACAGGCTGTTTAACATCCACCTAGATTACCCTTAACCCATATAGATGGGACCTTGATGTAATATTTACTCTAAAGGATGACCCTTCAGAAATAGAGGACCCCACAAACTGCAATGCAGGGTCAGTGTTAGAACATGAATCCATATACCTGGTGTGTAGAAAGTAGATAACCTTCTGATCTAACAGAAAAGACAGCATATCTAAATTTTAAATTTGTTTCTAAATTATGCAAATCTCATTGTGTGCTGCAGTATCAAATTTTTTTTTTTAATTTATCCTGTACTTTGTGGGATTCTCAAATGCAGATTGTTTAATCTGGTTGTTTTAAGCATCTTTCCTTCTAGTCATTGCACAGTTTATGATGATCTTTGTTGTAGTCTCTTGTGTTTTTTATTCATATTCTGTATTGTAGAGTGGAACTACCAGAATGTATTCCATAACTGGCAGTTGTCTCCTCTGCCAGTTTCCCTGGTTTACAAGACTCCTTTCCTACGTTGCTTTTAGCTGGTTTGTTTCTTTGCCTCCTTAATCTTTTCATGCAGTTTCTTTTAGTGATCACTGGAATTTCTTTTAACCAGTAATCAGTCAGTGCTGTCTGTTTTAGGACATTCTTTCAGATTTACTTGTGTTTGTTTTATCCCTCAGAACTATATTGTCTTGGTGCCTCCTGCTTTACCTCATTACCAGAACTGGACTACAAAAGTATGGATTGGGGAACATGGCAGAAATGAATCAGTGGGGTTGGTAAAGTACAAAAAATAACATCATTTAGGGGAAATGTGCAGAGGATCATAGGAGGTTACTAGGCTATTGGCCCTGAGGCCCTTGTAAGCCTAGCAAAGAGTTTAGCCCATGTTTAGACAAATCAGCACCCAATGCCCCTGTCCAGCAAGGACATAGATGGAATCCCAGGGGTATATTATCTGTTTCGCATCCAGTTATCCAAGTTGCGCTTAAAAAGGGATAAAGATGTACTCTGCTTGATGTGGAGAGGAAGTCTATTCCACAGATGGGGGAGTCTCTGAGGCACAAATTTGTCCCAACAACAAGAAGTCTTGTTGATGTCACAGACCAGGTTGAGGCCACGCATGCAGGTTACTTGAGTGGAGATTGATTTGCAGATATGCAGCAAGTCCCATCAAGGTGGGGTCCATGATATCTTGTATGCCAGACAGAAGTCACCTCTGAGGAGTCTGTATGAAACTGAGTAGAGGGATAGGGGTTTTAGCCTATCTGTGTATGGTAGATGTTTGAGGCCGTGGATTCTCCTAGTGAGAAACCTCTGTGGTCTCTCCAGCTGCTGCATGTGCTTTGCGAGGTACGTGCCGAAAGGGGCATTATGCTCAGTAATGGGCCTTGTAAGTGAAGAATACAGGGATGTTATGACCTCCTTGTCCCTGGATGAGGTACCCTTACTTATGAGGTGGGCCATGTAGTTGTTGTTATGATGCTGTTATTAATTTGATAATTTGTGGGGACATCACTCTCCCCAAAGGGGACAATGATGCATTTTTTAGTATTCAGCTTGAGGCCATGTTTCTGGCACCAGTTATTTGTCTGAGTCAGACCCTCTTGGAGGATGTCCACATCACTAGGGGAATTGATGACAGCATCCAGCTTGCAGTCATTTGCAAACTTAGTCAGCCATAGCCCACTGATTTTGGCCTTCACCTCAGAAAATATATCCCAAATAACAGAGGCCCCAAGACCGAACCCTGAGGTACACCACTTCTTACAGGTCTGCTTGAGTTGGCTTCCCCTATTTTGAGTACATGAGTTCTATCAGTCAGCCTGTTTGCTACCCATCTGGTAACATATGAATTGATGCCTAGTTGAGAGAGTTTATCTATTATGCCTGAGTGGGGAATAGTGTCAAAGGCTTTGGTCAGGTCAAGATAGGTGGTATGCACAGTCTTCCCCTCACCCATGGCTTTGGTGACTGTCTCAAGGAAGATGACCAAATTTAGCAGACACCCCCTCCCCTTAATGAAGCCAAACTGTGTGGGATCCAGTGTTTGGAGGTTCCGAATGTCCTTGTTAATGAGATCGATGATAATCCGTTCGATGGCCTTGCATATCATGCTAGTTAGGCTGATGGGTCTATAATTTTCTGGATCGGTGGATGCTTCACCTTTATGTAAAGGGATGACAGTGGCTGTCCTCCATTCAGCTGGGACAAAGCCAGTACTCCGACTTTAGTTGAATAGGGTGCCTAATGGTGCTGCCGGTTCCTGCCTGAGTTCATGTAGGATGCAGCCTGGTATGTTATCAGGTCCCATGGCGACTGTATTTTTTGCCTTTGAGAGACCAGTGATGACCTGTTCCCTAGATATAAGGGGAAGTGGGCAGGTACTGGGGGTGTCCTGATTTACTGATGGGGGTGCAGAGTGGTAAAGTTTTTGCTGAATCTGTCAGCCAGCAAGTTTGCTATATCTATGGCATTTGTATATGTGTTGTCTTTGACCAACAATTCTGAACAGATCTGGGTGCTTCCTTTGAGGTTGTGGACATACATGAAGAAGGCCTCATGATTGTCTCTAGTAGATATGGCCAATTTGAACTGGAAGTTTGCTTTGGAGGATTTCACTAGTGCTCTTATTTGCTTGTTCAGGCTAAGGAGACATTGCTTCCAATTGGGCACCTGCTCCTTCTTGGTCTTGGACAGCAATTATTTCCTTTTGTTATAGAATTTATTGATTGCAGATTTCCACCAGGTAGGTTTACTCTTCCTTGTGGAGGATGATTTAATCCTGTCAGGTATTCCTGATTCCATGCATCTATATAAATGCTCATATAGTGCTTTGGTGTAGTTTTGGATATTGGTGCCAGTTCCTACAGTGGGGGAGGGGGTTGTGAAGCTGTTTATACCATCCCTCAGGAGGCTGTAATCAGCTTTGGATAAGTTTTTATGTCTGATCCTAGCTAGAGGGGGGTTGGGGGAGATGGTGACTTTGAAAGTGACCGCTTTATGGTCTGATCTTATCAGGGAGGATGATACTATATGGGTGCTGCAGTGGTTACTCATGTTGGTTAATAACAAGTCCAAGATATTGTTGCCCCTTTTGGGGGTATCAACTAGCTGTCCAAGGCATTTGCATTGACAAAATCAAGGAATTTCTGAGCATTTGTCTTCTGACATGAGTAATTCTTCCAAATACTGAGTTTTGGGGTTAGGGTAGTCTGTAACACACACAAATAAATTTCCAAACATTCATTGCGAATACAATAAATTGAAATGGCTTTCCTTTACTTGGAAAACTTATTTAAGATAGTGAAGATTTGGGAGTGCAGGAGGAAGTTGGAGATTTTATTTATTTTTATTTAACATTGGTTGACCGGGAAAGTCTGACTAGGACAGAGCCTATTTTCAGAAGAGGCCCGGGGAGAAACTCTCCAAAAGCACGTCTTTGGAATGTGGGAGGAAACTGGAGTACTCAGAGGAAACCCGGGAGGAAACTGGAGTACTCTGAGGAAACCCGCATGAACACAGGGAGGACATGCAGACTCTGCACAGAAGGCTCTCCAGCTGAGAATTGAACCGGAGAACCTCTTACTGTGAGTTGACGACATTTAAGCACTGCACCACTGTGCCGTCCAATATTTTCATAGGATTTCTGGCTTAACCCACTAGGTAGGGAAGTGGGCCACCTGGTATATATGTGTGTGATGAGGGACTGCTCACAGCCTAATCCCCTTTCTGAATAGGACAGCTGGTAATAACCAAACTGTGTGTGCAGTTGTTTTCCAGTGTTTTGCTGCATTTTATTTTAGTTGCCTGATAGAGGCCACTTCCTTTCTAAGACTTTATGCCTTTAGTCTCATTTATAGATTAAAGGTTCTACTAAATGAGTCCTTAAAGCTCATAAGTGAATTATAGTTTTGCATACCCAGCACTGCACTAATGGGTCTTAAAGTTCATGGCAGTGTCTGTATGCCTGTCCTGGCACTTTACAAAGATTGGTGATGGGTATAGTAACCATCTTGGTGTTTTTCAGTGTCCTTGTAATGGAAGGTTATCATAGTACTTCTTCAGCTCATGGTCTTGTTGTTCGTGTCGTTAAGTTATGTTTTTGATTTTATTATTTTTTGTTCAATCAACAGGACAAGATAAAAACAGCGTTAACATCTCTAGAATCCAAACTTAAAGAATTTAAATACATGCAAAACTATCAACCAAAAGGAACTGTAGATGTAAAAGTAAGTAAAGTGAATGCTTTATTCCAAGTGCCTTAAAGACAATTTATAATAAATGCATACAGTATCTGTTATACGTTTTGGTATTTATCCTATTTTAAAGCTAATTTTATTACATGTGATTTATTGGTCATCAGTGAGAAGAGTTTGAGAGAAACCTGTTGACGGTACCTTTGTATTTTCTTTTGAGGTCTGAGTAGTGATGAAAAAAAGTGGAAATGTTCTTAATCTAAGATTCAGGAAAGTATACTGTTATGTGTGGCGGCATCTTGTAAATAGCGCTTAAAGGTTATTTTGTAATATTTTACTCATGTATCTGAAACTGATTTTTGCAGGCATTTGTTAACATAATTTTCTGCATGACCGCTCAAGCTATTGTCTTATGATATAGTACATGATGATAAAGAGTGTGTAATAAATGTTTTACGCACTGTCCTGAAGTTATGTACTGTCACTTTACAGTGGTTATTTTTTGTCATAAATTTCTTACTTTTTGAAAATTATACCATTATTTAATTTACAATACATTTTAGCCCAGTATTTGTGTGCCTGTAAATCCACAGCAGTGTTTACTGATGTACTGTATGTACTTACACTAGTAAATGGAACAGTGCATTTTTAGTGCACAATGCATATATTAAGATACTGTAAGAGTTAACATGCAAGTGTTGAATTCACAGGACACTGGGCATGTAGTACAAGAAAAAAAAAGACTTAAAATATATGTACTGTATTCCTAGATATGAAGAAGTAACTATTCATATCTTATACCTCCTTACTGTCTCTTCTTCACTCACTTCCTTGTCTGTCAGTTTCTCTCCCAGGACTCTCCTTCTAAATATGCCATGACCTTGTTTCTCTGACTTCATATTGCAGTTCCTGTTTGTATTTTACTAACCTTTAGCCTATTTATAGAAAAATTAAACTTTCTGTGAATATTAAATCATTGTCATATATGTTGCATATTTCCTTAACTGATGTTCTCATAATATATCTAATTAGGTTTAAGTAGATGTTTCTGTATTTTTTTTTTTATTTTTGAAGATTGTAAAATTATTGTTCTTAAAATGTTTTGTAGTATTTTGGAGCTTTTCTCCCTGGACCTCTGGTGAAAATAGGCTCCTACATATTCTGACTTTTCCAGTAATCCAATGCCAATAAATAAATAAATATTTGAAATTGTTTAAAAGGGGCTTGATATATTAAAATGCATGTTAAATCGATTTTGAAAGTTGTTTAAATGAGAATTGATATTTTAAAATGTATGTTAAATAGATTTTCCTATTTAATGGCAAAGAAATTTATGTTTTTGGTAGCTGTAATGATACATGTTTCAACGGAGTTACAAAACTCATTTGTAGGATTTATCAAGTTTTAACTTCCAAATAAAGTTCACTGCACATTAGTGAGTGTAAAGGCCTGCCATTATGCAGTACAAGTCTATTTGCAATGCCATAGGTCTACCCAAGTCATTCTATACCATAGATATGTGTACTGCAAATCCACAGGCCCAAACAAGCCATTCTGCTTCATAGATGCATTTTCTTTCCTCATATAGCCTCACAGCCTGGTCAGCATTACGTATATATTCTTTGCTATAGACCCACACGAGTCATTTTGCATTACAGATCTGATTACTGACCCATAAGAACACAAAATAATGTTTTCATTATAGATCTGCCTCATAGATGACGCTCATAAACCTACGCAAGGTAATTTGCATCACAGATGTAAATTATCAGACACTGCAAATGTACGCATATGTGTGTGAATAATACAGATATATATGGATTCCTATCATTTGATTGAAAACTCAAAACATTGAAATCCAAAGTATTGAAAACCTATTTAATGTATGGGGTGAGTCTGCCTGTACACCCTGTTAATTATATATCAACTCCGCAATCGCACAACTGTGGGGGGGGGAGGCATAATGTTCATTCTGACTGCTGCAGTAGCCTGTGGTTCAGATCCTGCCAAAGATACAACTGGTCAGCTTCTAAAAGCTGTCATCCCTTCTCACACTGTCAGTCTCACTGCTTCTAAAATTGGATCAGCCTAGAATATTACTATATAAACAGCCATAGTGACTAAAATCTTCATAACTTTCTTACCACCTCAAGTAATAAAATAGGAGAGGCTTTACAGTAAACACCAATTGACTACAGGCTTCATTTCTGGCAGGTAAGTCCCCATAGGAGAAAGTTTCCACACAGAAAATATTTTTGATGTGTTTTCTAGTTTCTGAAGAATGCTGGTAATTGTATTAATATCATAAGTTTCCTGTGAGGAACTGCATTTTATTTTAGAACAGGGCTTCTTATTGAATACTGGGACTTTTTTGAGAGACAGATGTACTGCATTTTAACTAAAGTGCAAGGATTTTAAGCTTAGAAATTGTTTTATGTAATTGAGTGTTTTGGTGCTTATGTTCACTTCATGACTACTTGCCTTCATTTTACTGTTTCAGCCATTTTGTGTGAAGCTGCTATATTTAAGCACTAAGTGTATTTCAGGAATCATAACGTATTTTATGTTTGGTGCTTGAGTACATTTTGGGACATTTTTTTACTTAATTTGTTTTCTCTCCACCATAATGTGGTACATAAGTAGGAAGACACCAGGCCATACCCCTGTGCTGGATGGCAGTGATACCTTTGGAGTTGGCTTGTGGCATACTACAAGGGCAGACCATAGTGGTAGACAAGCTAAGCAGATCCTCATGAGTGGCAAATCAATGCATAGGCCTTCCAGGAGTTTCCCAGATGTGGGAACACACCAAGTAGATCTGTTCACCTTCTTCCACAACAGATGACTAAACAGACCCCTGCAAGCAGGCCTGGAAAACGTATGCGCTTTCACTCCCATGGTTAGGGGTGTTCTTTTATGCAATTCCCCTTTCCAATGATCTCCAGGTTAATTCTGAAGATTGGGAAAGACTCATCAAGAATCAGTGTAGTGTGTCCCCTTTGACCTAGACAAAATTGGTTCTCCATTAACTCATTCCCTCCAGTAGAGCTCTTTTGAGTGTGTACCTTTAATTCCTAGTTTGCGTGGCTTCAGCATTTAAAAATTTAAGTTATCAGCTTACATTTTTAACAAATACCCATTGACAGAGGTCGTATATCAATACAATTGTATTTGCTATCATGTATGCTTCAAGATAAAATTTTCCGATACCTTGTATGTAACATGGTTTTGGAATTATTAATGCAAATATGAACAGGCAACATTTGACGCCTAGAGGAGCAGTAGGGTGTATCTGCAGAAACGCCTGGAGACGTCACTCGGCTGTAATGAATTGGCCACGGGCAATTACCAGAAGCTTCCTCACAAACTGGATATATTCACACAGGACAAGTGGAGTACGGTACACCCCGTGGTCAGAACACTGCAACTGACTGCCTGGGTGATTCAGTTTTGATACCTTCCACTTTCCAGAAGGTGTGCAGCAGGTACTGAAGGAGGCACGAAATCCTGTTCCCTATTGAAATATTGACACTTGAAATGCCAAGTGATGATAAGCTGAAACAAAAAGAGAGCAAGAGAACACGGGAGAAGAGCAAATCTCAAAACTCGCTCTTCTCCTTAGAACTTCTTTTTGATCCCCCTACATGGGGGCAACCCCCAACATCCCCCAGACTTATATATACCAACTTAGAGATCACCGTACTTCTGGGAAAAGGGAATATTCCAAGAAATGGCATCACAGACGTATTATAGAAGTCCAAACTTTTGGCCATTCAGTCTCGGTGTTTCAGGACTCGCTCTAATGGGTCTCAACATTTCAAATGGTAACCAGAAAGGCTGTTGTTTATCATATGTTGGCATGTAGAATATATTTTAAAGTTGGTGCTACCTAATTCCCAGAGATCCAGAAAGATCTTGGACCACTGATGCTTAAATATTTTTGTGAGTTATTATCTTGAGCCTCTATAAAGGTACATCTTGTAGCCATTTCTGCATGTCTGCCCATGGATCCCCTTGCTCCTGTCTGTTTATTGTTAAACTGTTTCTAAGAGGAGTTATACACTTGAGATAAAATTGAAGACCAGTTCCTCCTCCTTGGGATCACTACTTTGTGTTAGAAAAGCTGACTGTTACCGTTTGAACCAGCTTGTCAGGCATATTTAAGGTTTATTACCTGGAAAACTCCTGTTGCTCTGACAGCTCCAATAAGCGTACCTGAGTTGCAAGCTGTCATGGATTTCCATAGAAAGAGGGTCATCTTGTGCACCAATCTTTTTATTCCGAAGGTGGTTTCAGAGTTCACTTTGAATCAAACCATCAGTCTCCCTGTTTTCTATCTAGAACCAAAAACAAGGGAGAAAACATTCTGTAAACTCTGGATGTGCATAGCCAGCTTGGGTACTGCCTTGACAAAGCTGAGTCCTTTTAAGAAAGCTAACCAACTCTTTGTTTCCTGTTCTGGGAATAAGAAAGGTCACCAGTGCTTAAACAGACTGTTTATAGATGGTTGTCCTGTGCTATTGTTTATTATTCCCACCATCTATTCCTAGCGATATTCATAGGATCATAGGAAGTTACTAAGCTATTGGCCCTGAGGCCCTTACAAGCCTAGCTAAGAATTTAGCCCATGTTCTGACACAGATGGAGTCCCAGGGGTGCATTTTGTGTTCCCCTTTCAGTTATCTAGGTTGTGCTTAAAAAGGGTTAATGTGGAGAGGGAGTCTATTTCATTGAAGGGGAAGTTTCTGGGATACAAATCTGTCCCACCAACAAGTCCTATAGATGTCACAGACCAGGTTGAGGTCACACATGTGGGTTATTCGAGTGGAGCTTAACTTGCAGAATGGAGGTCACCTGTGAAGAGCAGATTAAAGGCCCTGTCCCTCTACTAAATCTGTGTAGGGTAGATGTTTGAGGCTCTGGATTCTCCTTGTAAGGAACCTCTGTGGTCTCTCCAACTGCTGCATGTGCTTTTGTGAGGTACATTTCGAAAGGGGCACTGTACTCAATAATGGGTCTTATAAGGGAAAAATGCAGGGATGTTATGACCTCCTTGTCCCTGGATGAGATACCCTTACTAATGAGGTGGGCCATGTAAAAAGCTTTCCGTATAATGGAGGCAATATAGTAGTCAAAAGTCTGTTTGCTATCAACCTGGATGCCCAAGTTCCTCACAACTGACTGCATGCTTAGGACTTTATTATTAATGTGATAATTTGTGGGAACATCACTCTCCCCAAAGGGGGTGATGCATTTTTTGGCATTCAGTTTGAGGCCATGTTTGTGGCACCAGTCATTTGTTTGGGTAAGAACCTCTTGAAGGATGCCCACATCACCAGTGGAATTGATGACAGTGCCCAGCTTGCAGTCATCTGCAAACTTGGTCAGCCATAGTCTGCTGGTTTTGCCCTGCACCTCAGAAAAGTATATTCCGAACAACTGAGGCCCCAAGACCGATCCCTGGGGTACACTGCTCATTATGGGTCTACTGTTTGAGGTGGCTTCCCCTATTTTGACTAGGTGAGTTTGATCATTGGACCAGTTTGCTATCCATCTGGTAACATATGGATTGATGCCTAGTTGAGAGAGTTTATCTATTATACCCGAGTGGGGAACAGTATTGAAGGGTTTGGCCAGGTCAAGGTAAGCAGTGTGCACTGCCTTCCCCTTGTCACTGGCCTTGGTGACTGTCTTAAGGAAGTTGACCACATTTAACAGGCATGACCTCTCCTTGCTGAAACCAAACTGTGTGGGATTGAGTGTTTGGAGGTTGCCAATGTCCTTGTTAATGAGGTCCATGGTAATCCATTCCATGGCCTTGCAGATCAGGCTAGTTAGGCTCTTAGGGCTATAATTTCCTTGACTGGTGGGTGCACCACCTTTGTGCAAAGGGATGACAGTGGCTGTCCTCCACTCTGCTGGGACAAAGCTGGTACTCAGGCTTTGGTTGAATAGGGTGACGAATGGTGCTGCAAGTTTCTTTCTGTGTTCATGTAGGATGCAGCCTGGGATGTTATTGGGTCCCATGCAGGCTGTATTTTTTTCTCTTTGAGAGGGCAGTGATGACTTGTTCCCTAGAGATAAGGGGAGGGAGGCAGGTACTGGGGATGTCTTGATTTACTGATGGGGGACATAGTGGTGAAGTTTCCACTGAACTTGTTTGCCAGCAAGTTGGCTATATCTACGGCATTTATGTATGTGGTGTCCTTGACCAACAATTCTGCACAGATCTGAGTAATTCCTTTGAGACTGCGGATATATGTGAAGAAGGCCTTATGATTGTCTTTAGTAGATGTGGCCAGTTTGGACATGAAGTTTGCTTTGGTGGATTTTACTAGTGCTCTTATTTGCTTATTCAGGCTAAGGAGAGGTTGCTTCCAATTAGGCACCTGCTCCTTTTTGGTCCCGGACAGCAATTTATTCCTTTTGTTATAGAGTTTATTTATTGCAGATGTCCACCAGACAAGTTTACTCTTCCTTGAGGAGGAGAATTTTATCCTGTCTGGTATTAATCATTCCATGCAGCTATGTAAAGGCTCGTATAGTACTTTGGTGTAGTTTTGGACATTTGTGCCAGTTCCTAAGAAGGAGCAGAGGGCTGTTGAGTTGTTTATACCTTCCTTTATGAGGTTGTAATCAACTTTGAAGAAGTTCTTTGTTTGACCCTAGCTGGAGGGGGGGGGTGTTCGGGGGAGATGGTGACTTCAAAAGTGACTGCTTTGTGGTCAGATCTTACCAAGGAGGATGACACTGTAGGGATGCTGCAGTGGTTACTCATGTTGGTTAATACCATGTCACAAGATATTATCACCACTTGTGGGGGTGTCGACCAGCTGGTCCAAGGCATTTGAATTGACAAAATCAAGGAACCTCTGGGCATTTGTGTTTTGGCATGAGAAGTTCTTCAAATCTATGGTTGGAGAGTTAGTCACCCAGGATCAAGGTAAAGGCTTGAATCTTGATAGATTCGAAGAGGTCCAAATAGGTGGAGTGGGCATCTTGAGTCAAAGTTAGGGGCCTGTAGCAATATGTGTTTTGAATAAGGATCATTGTCAATGGTTAACTGCACCTGGAGTGTCTCCTTTATGTCCTACTGTTTGACTAGCCTGGAGGTGTGTATGTCTTTTCAGGCTTGTTGGCTGTTGGTGAAGCACCCTCCAAGAGGAAAAAACGCTGAGAGAAGAAGGGAGCCACTTTTGAGATTTTAAGTATTTTTTCTCTGTTTATTTGCTAAGTTTTTCTGCATAGCTGCCTAGCTTGAGCATTTTCTGGCTTGTTAAACTTGATTTCTGTATTAGTAGCTGTATTTAGAGCACAACCAAAAGCTGTTTGCTGAATTTCCTGTTTGCACTTAATTTTAAATCGTTTTTTTCTTAAAACTTGCATATTTTCTGTCCTTGACCTAGCACTCTTGTGTGGGGTCATTTACTGCACTGTTATAACTTGATATTACTTGTGAACCTCTGCTATCTCTGTAAAAAAACAAAAACAAAAAAAAAAAAATCTTGCTTTTTTCCCACTTTTCTGAGAGTTAAAGTTCAGTTACAGGCTTGCTGTTCCTGAACTGTTTGAAAGTTTCTGTGAGGCCATTTTGCTTGGGCTGAAGGAGGGTCTCTCTGTTGATCAGTGGCAGTGACTAACATTGAGAAGCCCCCCTGCCCCCGTAGAGGTGGTTACTGACTTGAAACTGTAGTTTTATTGGCCACTAGGGGTCATTTCCATAACTCCTTCATCTTCCTCTCTTAAAACCTAGTTGCCTCGTAGTTTGGGCGTCTTTTCAGGCTTGTTGGCTGTTGGTGAAGCACCCTCCAAGAGGAAAAAACGCTGAGAGAAGAAGGGAGCCACTTTTGAGATTAAGTATTTTTTCTCTGTTTATTTGCTAAGTTTTTCTGCATAGCTGCCTAGCTTGAGCATTTTCTGGCTTGTTAAACTTGATTTCTGTATTAGTAGCTGTATTTAGAGCACAACCAAAAGCTGTTTGCTGAATTTCCTGTTTGCACTTAATTTTAAATCGTTTTTTTCTTAAAACTTGCATATTTTCTGTCCTTGACCTAGCACTCTTGTGTGGGGTCATTTACTGCACTGTTATAACTTGATATTACTTGTGAACCTCTGCTATCTCTGTAAAAACAAAAACAAAAACAAAAAAATCTTGCTTTTTTCCCACTTTTCTGAGAGTTAAAAAAGTTCAGTTACAGGCTTGCTGTTCCTGAACTGTTTGAAAGTTTCTGTGAGGCCATTTTTGCTTGGGCTGAAGGAGGATCTCTCTGTTGATCAGTGGCAGTGACTAACATTGAGCAGCTTCCCTGCCCCCCGTAGAGGTGGTTACTGACTTGAAACTGTAGTTTTATTTTCCCTTTTGGGTCTATTCCTGCTTCTTTCCAGCCCCTGCTATCAAGCACGCTTTAACGTGCTTTAGCGCCGATGAAGCAGAGTTGCCACTAGAGCAGCATCGGGCAGCCCCGGTTAAACAAGGTTAAACTCTTTCTGGCTCCAGAAAGTCTGTTCTTCAATTTTTCCCTTAGAACTGCTCTGTTAGGAACCTAAACAGTTTACACCTACACTAAAAAGTGCAGAACTTGTTCCAAATAGCTTTTTCTTCTCAGAAAGCTCAGCACTTGTCTTATAAGCATATCCCTTATCTTATAAGCATTCTCTTTGCAGGTCAAGCACTCCTATATTATACAAATCTCTCACTAGCAAAACTCCCCAGGAGTGCCCACTTCCCTGCTAAGCCCACTACTTTTCTGTCTCATACCAACTCATAATTCTTTCTAGCATGTCGAAGGGTCAGATGCTGGCGTCCTCTCCTGCCCATTTGGTGAATCTGGGTTGCCTCATGTACACGGACAACCCTCTCCTCCTCCCACGTAACACTAACACTTGTGAGAGATGCAGCTATTTAGCCAGACTGGAGGCTGAGCTCTCTCAACTCAGGACTGGCAAGACCAGGCAGGAGGAGAAGGCAACTACACACACCACAATACCAGTCTCACATAACTCAACCACACCACTGAATCAAACACATAAACACACTAAGACATACTCGGAGGCTCTGAGTAAAAATTTACCTAAACAGCAGAGGCCTCCAAAGCAGACACCCAAGCAACTGCAAACTCAATACACCACACAAACAACACATAAACAACAAAATCAGTGTGCAAAGCAGTCACTGCCCTTAAGGCCAAATACAACACCAAACATACTTGTCATAGGTGACTCCATAGTCAGACACACTGACGTCCCGCTCACCAGACTGAGTAACGAGAAGGTCACAGTAAGCTGCCTGTCGGGCGCTAGAATCTGCCACATAACACAAGCACTCAGGTCTCTCAACAGCAGGTACAAGTACAACTCAGTCATTGTCCACGCTGGTGTCAACGACCTGAGACGCACTCTCCTTGGACTACATGAAAAGAGACATTGAGGAGCTCTCTGATTATGTAGCCCAGGCAGGTATGACCCTGACCTTGAGCAGTATCCTACCTTCACCTAGAATGATGCCACAATACAGTGATAAGATGATCAGCTTTAATAATTGGCTTAAATTCTGGTGTCATTCAAAGGGGATCCAATGTCTGTCTGCCTGGGATGACATGCTGGACAAGCCACGCTGCTTCGCAAGGGACGGCTTGCACCTGTCACCCCTAGGTTTCCGGATATTGGCAAAGGCTCTTGCCACCCCCATAGTGCCTTTTTTAGGCAAGGCTCAAATTCTAAACCTACCACCCTAGAACACAAAAAAGTAAAAAACTAAGGGTAATGCTGCTCAATGCCAGAAGTCTCAATCTCAAGATGCACGCACTCGAGGCCCTTCTCAGTATGGAGAACATCAATGTCTGTGCTGTGACAGAAACCTGGTTCAAGGCTCATGAGAGCACCCCAGCACTAGCAGGTTTCACCTCATATCATGCGTTCCGGCCCAAAATCCGGACAACACCAAGAAAGGAGGGGTGTCCATATTCATAAAGGACACCCACACCTCAAGGTTGGTGGCAACGCACGATGCATCGGAGACCATCCAGGTGCAATTAACCATAGGCAAGACTGCTCTGCAATTTGTAGCATGTTACAGGCCACCCTCTCAAACTCAGGAACCTCACATGGCCTTCCTGAAAACAATGGAGCGGATAAATGTATCTCCAAACACCATCATACTAGGTGACTTCAACTACCCTAATATAGACTGGGAACACTAGTCAAGCCCAAACACTCTAGCCCAAAGGTTCCTGGAGTTCATAAACTCAAATGCCATGGAACAACTAGTCACCATCCCCACAAGAGGAGAAAACATACTTGATCTCATCATCACGAACATGGGATCACAATGTTCAACACTGGAAGTATACCCCTCACTGGTGAGATCAGATCATAAACTAATCTCGCTGGAGGTCCTCATCCCGCCCCCACCTGAAATAAAAAAGACCACAGTGAAAAACTTCTCAAAAGCCGACTTCACACTTCTAAAAACTAGTGTGGTCTCCTCCTGAGCCAGTGGTAAACATTACTCAAGCCGCTGAATCACTTATAAATGCCTTCTACCAGCACCTACAGGACTGCATGGATCAGGCAATCCCAAACAAAACTAAGACTCTTTGTACCAAAGGCAAGCGTCCAGTCTGGTGGACCCCAGCCATAAACAAGCTCTACAACAAAAGGAGGAAGCTACTACAAGATAGAGCAAAATCCTTGAAAGGTAAGACACCTTTGATCATTATAAGTAAAAAAATAAGAGCTCTCATAAAATCATCCAAGGCAAATTTTGAGAGAAAAATCGCCAAGGACTCAAAAGACAATCATAAGGCCTTCTTTAGCTATGTTAGAAACCTAGGAGGAAACTCCCAGATATGCTCAGAATTAGTTCAAAATGATGTGAAGATTACTGAACCTACACACATTGCCAACATACTGGCTGACAGGTTCAGTGCAAACTTCTCGCCCGGTGCCCGCCAAAAGGAGAGATATCTATACCAGAGGATTGTAGCCCCCCAAACATCTCCCAACGCCCAGGTGAGAACTGCTCTCTCCAAAGCAAAAAACACAGCATCCATGGGACTGGATGGTGTCCCCGGCTGTGTGCTCCATGAACTGAATGAGGAATTAAACCCGCAGTTAGGACAGCTGTTTAATCTTAGCCTCACCTCAGGATACGTACCCAAGGAGTGGCGCACGGCGACTGTGGTCCCACTTCACAAGGGCGGTGCCTCCACCGACCCTGGAAATTACCGACCCTGGAAATTACCGTCCCATTAGCTTGACAAGCCTTATCTGCAAAGCCATGGAGAGGATCATAATGGAACTCATAAATAAAGACATAGGGAACTTGCAGACGTTGGATCCAACCCAGTTTGGCTTTGTCAAAGGCAGATCATGCCTTTTAAACTTGGTTGACTTTTTCGAGACAGTCACCAAGGCCATTGATGAGGGAAAGGCAGTCCATACAGCCTACCTTGACCTGGCAAAGGCCTTCGACACAATACCCCACTCAGGTATCATCGAAAAACTCATCGGCTTGAATGTAAACCCATACATCACAAGATGGGTTGCAAACTGGCTAAGTGACAGAACCCACAGGGTCAGAGTTGCTGGAGCCATGTCAGACTCAAAGCCTGTCACAAGTGGTGTCCCACAGGGCTCAGTCCTGGGTCCACTCTTGTTCGGCATCTACTTTTCTGAAGTACAAGCAAACACAGGAGGGTTATGGCTGACAAAGTTTGCAGATGACTGCAAACTGGGCCATAGTCGAAAACACATCTGACACAGATATCCTTCAGAAGGGCCTCACAGAAATGGATAACTGGTACCAGAGCCATGGCCTAAAGTTAAATGCCAAGAAATGCATAGTCATACCCTTCGGGAAAAACAAGGTTACCCCTAGCTACCATATAGGTGGCAATCCACTGAGCACAGAAGAAGTCATCAGGGATCTGGGGACCCAGGTTGACAGTAGCCTTCGCTTGACACTCATGTTGCTAAAGTAGTTAGGAAAACCTTCTACATTGCCCACTTGATCATGAAGGGATTCACATCTAGATCAAGGGAGGTCATCGTCCCCCTGTACTCATCACTCATTAGACCTATGATTGAGTACAATGCCCCATTCGGAATGTATCTGACCCGACACCTGCAGCAGCTGGAAAGGCCCCAAAAGTTCCTCACCAAAAGGATAAAGGGTCTCAAAAATATGTCTTATGCTGCCCGACTGAAAGAACTCCAGCTCTATTCAGTCTCATACCGCTTGCTCAGAGGTGACCTGTGCCTGACATATAAGGCCATGTCAAACCCTGATTTGATGAATATGCTTCACCTCAAAAAATCTAGATCCCTCAGAACCACAAGGGCGGGACACTTAAACCTTGACACGGTTATTAATAGAACATGCTGGAGGGACAGATTCATCACCCAGAGACTCCCTATGCTGTGGAACAAAATCCCGGTACATGTGAGGCAGAGCACCTCGCTGGCCTTGTTCAAGAGGAATCTTGACCAATGGATGGGGGATCGCAGATATACCCCAGGGATTACTTCAGTGTCACTGCTTGACAGAG
This sequence comes from Protopterus annectens, assembly GCF_019279795.1. Taxonomy (NCBI): domain Eukaryota; kingdom Metazoa; phylum Chordata; order Ceratodontiformes; family Protopteridae; genus Protopterus; species Protopterus annectens. The sequence continues at coordinate 1,677,532,778 of NC_056744.1, read as the reverse complement.
GCACAGCAAAATAATAGGCATAGTTTTATTCAAACTAAAGGGGTGGCGAAAGCCAAATAACTATGGGCTAGGCTTATAAATGCCCTTGGGCAGATAGCCTAGTATGAACCTATGAACCTATATATATATATTGCAACTCCACCTCCTTTTGCTTTGCTGCCCACGGTTTGGGATCTGAATGTATGATAGGATGAGTAACCTAGTATGGCTGGGGTGCTCTCTACAGCTTTGAACCAGGTTTCTGTGACTGCACAAATGTCAGCATTTCTAGGGTTAAGAATGTTCACAATGAGTGCCAGTTCATGTTTAGATTTCTTTGCGTTTAACAGCGTGACCTTTAATTTGTGTTTTTATGAAATTTTCAGGTTGGTAGTTTGACTTCATGGCATTGCTTAAAAAAGGCACTATGGTGGGGCAAGAGCCTTTGCCAGATGCCTGAAGCCCAAGGGAGACAGATGCAGGCCATCTCTGGCAAAGCATTGTGGTCTGTCAGTCTTCTCAGGCTGTCGGGTACTGGATCTCCTAGGAATGACACCAGAAACTTAAGTCATTTGTTAAAGTCAATCATTTTCTGTTTCTATTGAAGCATCATTTTGGGTGATGGTGGAATGCTACCTAAGGCTGGGAACATACCTGCCTGAGACATGTATTTGGTGAGCTCGATCATGTCTCTCTTCATGTAGTTCAGGGAGGGATGTCTCAAGTCATTCATGCCAACATGGACTATGACAGAGTCATAACAGTACCTGTTGAAATTTGAGTACATGGGTGATATGGCAGATTCTGGCATCTGACAAATCAGCTAACCGTTACTTTCTCCTTAATTAGCCAGGTGAGGGGCACAACTGTGTATCTCACAACGGAGTCTCCTATGACTAATATGTTGGGTTTATGTTTAGGCCTTAGTGGTTGTGAGACAGAGGTGTGTGGACTATGTGTGGTGTGGTGGGCAGAGGAGTTTGCATTTGTTTTTGCCTCACAGGTCTCTTTTGTTTGGGTGTGTGTTATGTAGGAGTGGGAGGTGTTTGAGGTATGGTGTTTGCATTGACAACCTTTTCAGTGCTAGATATAGGTTCATAGGTAGGTACTAGGCTATTGGCCCTAGAGCCTGTACACAGTTGCCAGACGTCCCTATTTGGGCGGGACTGTCCCGAGATCAGCAGCCTGATCCCGAGTCCCGCACTGCCGGTTTAAATCCCTGGCAGCCTCCGCTTTGTTTTTTTTTTTTTTTTTTGGCCCGTAAACCAGCATATGGGCCAATCAGTAATCGCTAAACACAGAGCTTCTTGTGTTTAATGCGGAACATATGGGCCAATCAAAAAATCACAAAACAGAGCTACTTCTGTTTAGCATTAAAGAACCTAGCATGGAAGGCCTGTATACGCCTAGCCAAACGGTACCCTGGCTTTTGCCACCCAAGAAAATTATTTTCCTGTGCCCCTTTCAAGCAGAGCCACAGAAGTGATCCCTGGGTTGAATTTTCTATCTCCCATCCAATCATCAAGATTTTTCTTGAAGAGTGCTAATGAGGAGCTTTGTTTGATATAGATAGGTAGTTTGTTCCGGAGTATGGGAAGTCTCTGGGACAGGAATCTATCCCTCCAGCATGTTTTGTTTATTGTGGTGACAAGGTTTAAGTCCCTAGAGCATGTAGCTCAGAGGTATTGGGATTTCTTTAAGGGAAGCATGTCCAACAGCTCTGGGTTTGACATAGCTTTGTATGTTAGGCAGAGATCGCCTCTGAGTAGGCAATATGCAACTGAGTAAAGCTGGAGTTTTTTGAAACTGTCTGCATAGGGCATCTGTTTGAGGCCGGTAATCCTCTTTGTGAGGTATTTCTGTGGCCTTTCCAGTTGTTGTAGATGTCTTGTGAGGTACATACCAAAAGGGGCGTTGTACTCTATGATGGGTCTAATGAGTGATGAGTAGACGGGTCTAATGAGTGATGAGTAGAGGGGAACAATGACCTCTTTTTTTTTCCTGGATGAGAAACCTTTTGTGATGAGGTGTGCCACATATAAAAGGATTTCCTAACAGCAGATTTGAGTGACCATTGAGATTCTTGACATAGCTATAGAATGCTTTGTGGTTGTCTTTAGAATCAGTGGCGATTTTGTTTTCCTAACTAGCTTTGGAGGATTTTTATGAGGGATCTCAGCTTCTTACTGAGGCTGACCACGGAGTTCCTCCAATCATGGGGTTTTACTCTTTTTTGCAACAGTTTCTTTCTACTGTTGTAGAGTTTGTTTATGACAGGGGAACATCAGATTGGCTTCCTTTTTTTTGGAGGATAGCATCTTGGTTCTGTTAGGGATTGCACTCGTGTAAGTGCTTATAAAGTGCAATTGTATAGGATTCAGCAGTCGTACCTCTGTTGTCCGTCAGCATGGGTGTCGTGATGTTTGCCACTTCTGTCTTAAGAAGCGTGAAGTTGGCTTTGGAGAAAGTTTTTACGGTGGTTTCCCTAATGGGGGGTGGGGGTAAGATGTGGATGTCTAGGGTGATTTTCTTGTGGTCGGATCTGACCAACGAGGAATTGACTTCTGGTGTGGAACACCAGTTGCCCATGTTGGTAATGATCAGGTCTAGGATATTGCTGCCCCTGGTGGTGGTGTGGATAAGTTGATCCAAGGGGTTGGAATTTATGAATTCCAGAAAATGTTGAGCACAAGAGTTGGTACATGAGTAGTTTTCCCAGTTAATGGTGGGGTAGTTGAAATTGCCCATCATTAGGGTGTTAGGTTGTACCCTAATATTTTCCGTGTATCAAGAAATGAGGAATGGGAATCCTGGGGCATGGTGGGGGATCTGTAGCAAGCTACAATTTGGATTGCGGTCTTGCCCAGAGTTAGTTGCACTTGGATAATCTTGGATGCATTATGCTGAGCAACTAGCCTGGAGGTGTGGATATCCTTAATGAATATGGACACGCCTCTGCCTTTAGTGTTTCAGTCCAGGTTACGGGGCCGAAAGGTGTGGTCTGAATTATAACCTGGTAATGCGGGTGCTCTCTGGAGCCTTGAACCAGGTCTCTGTCACTGCACAGATATCTATATTCTCCATTTTAAGAAGTGCCTCGAGTGAGTGCATTTTGAGGTTTAGACTTCTAGCATTAAGTAGCATTACCGTCAGATTTTGCTTGCTTGTATCTGTTACGGTGGTGAATTTGTCATTTGAATCTTGCCTGAAAAAGGCACTATAGGAGTGGCAAGAGCCTTAGCCAGTATCTGGAATCCCAAGGGCGACAGGTGCAGGCCATCTCTGGCAAAGCATTGTGGTTTGCCGATCTTGTTATCCCAGGCAGACAGATACTGGATCCCCTTAGAATGACACCAGAAGCTTAGCCAATTGTTGAAGTCAATCATTTTGTCCATGTACTGTGGTATCATTCTGGGTGATGGCAGGATGCTACTCAGGGCTTTAAACACAGAATGCCGGAACATGTTAGGAATGTTAAAAATAAAAAAAGTGGATAGCCCGGTGGTTAAACACTTTTTAGAATGCCATGATTCTAACCCAGGTGACCTGAAGATTACTATTTTAGAAATAGTACATAGAGGTTTTTGCTCAGATAGCTTGTATAAAAAGAAACTAATGCATAAAAAAAGTATTTACATTTTAAAATTTAACACTATGTCCCCTTCAGGGCTTAATCTTGAATGTAATTGGAGGCTGCTTGTTTAAATTCTAATTGATTAGTTGATTTTAATAATTTTATATTTAAATGGGGGCTAACTGATGGTTTTATGTACTCTTTGAAGGCTTTGTTGAGGCTAAGACAAATTAAAATTTTGTACTTTTGCTGGCTGTTGTTTTCTGGAGTCGAGCTAATTTTTTGAAGTTGCTGATTCTGTCGTGGTGTTTATGTACAACGATCTGAGTATGGATATTCCTAGGGTCCTAAGAGAGGACTACAATGATGCTACTCAACGTACTATGGATAAATTTGTTGTTCACCAGGAGAGATCGGGGTCTGCATTTTCTACAGGTACAAATGTACGTGGAAATGGACTGAATGATGCCTCGAATGGTTCCTCTTGAGTCAACAGGAAAATCCCTTTCTTAAAGTGGGGGAGCGTGGTTATTCTACTCTTATCGGGTGAGTCTGGTGTTCTACTTGACAAACTTGAACATTTGCTGCATAAAGGAACTGCCTCCTATTTTAATATGTTAGATCTATGGAGATATTTGGATCTAGATATCTATCCGAGAGGACTGAGAGCTTTTAAGTCACCTTCTCCATTTAATTTGTCAGATGAAATGGATAAAAAAATTTCTAAAAGGTGACTTGCAGCAGCTCACCATTGCTCATTAGAGTGGGTTGCAATTCTAGTAGAAAGGGAGTTGATTAAGCAAACGAAAATCAAAAATGAAATTAAAAGTACATATAGTGATTTATTTAAATTAACTGGTTCTGGTAATTTGGATGTACAGCTGGCAGATATAAATGAGAAACTTAAAAAATATGAAACTGAAATTATTGAACGCAAAAGCACAAAATTAAAAAGAGACTTGAGGGCTATGAAGGTGGAAGGGCTTTTTTATGGCATAAGAAAGAACGTAAATTCCCTAAATACATCAGACCGTCAGACCGTGATGTATCGTCAGTATCTATTAAGGTGGAAACGATGGAGAACAGTTTCCATCTTTACCTGTGGCTCAAGATCTGGATAGACTGCATATAAAGACTTGGATAGACTGCATATAAAGACTTTCAGAGGGGAGAAAGAACAGTGATGGACAATGCGAATGAACGAAAACGGAGTCATTTTCAACCAGACGCGAGCCATGGAAGGGATTATACGAGGCAGTAGAAGTCTAAATGGTACTGACTTTATGGACTCCAATGTAGTGAATATGTCAAATTATGTTTTATCTAAATGTCAAGAGAAAGTGCTTAATTATGGATTAAAATTTATTCCAAATGTAATGCCCCGCTTACATGTATTAAAATGTGGAGTGTTTAGATTAAGCCGTAAATTGCACTTGTTGCATCATTTTAATGTGAATAATATGGAAGTGAATGAGGGGACAGAGCGTAACAATTTTGATAGTAGTTTGGAGGATAGTTTATGTCCTTGCAATACTAGTTTTTTGTATGAAATACAGGAAAGTGATGATTTCAATGCATATAGTTTATTTAATACTGAAGATATTGTTTGTAAAAGTGATTTCATTCCGCCATATAGACATGATGGCATCAAACAGTTTTTGCAAATGCTTAATTATGTTGTGGAATATGAATTGAATGCATTCGTGAGCAATAATAATAATAATAAGATGTATAACCTCTCATTGCAGGAATGGGAAGAACTACAGATGCTGACAAAAAATAAAAATATAATTATTAAACCTGCAGTTAAAGGGGGCAAAATTGTTTTAATGAATATGCAACAGTATTTCACTCTGTGTATGTCCCATCTGGATAATAGGGATGTTTATAAAAGTAGTAATGTGACTATATATAGACAAAAAGGTTATCGACTAGGATATTTCTCTAAGAATGATTTGGATAAGAAGTTTGGTTGTGATAATAGTGAATTGGCGGTATTTTACTGCCTTCCAAAAATCCATAAAGATTTCACAAATCCCTCCAGGCAGGTCAATTGTTTTTGCACAAAAATATTTTACTAAAAATGTTGGTCTACTGTTACATTAAGTGTTACTTCCTTTGGTAGAAAAATTACCTTCATATATTAGAGATAGTATGGACTTTTTAGAAAAATTGTCTGATTTTGAACGGTCTAATGATATATATTTTGTAGTAGTAGATGTTTGTAGTTTGTACACGAATATTAAACATGATCTTGGTATTGAAGCAGTTAAGTACTTTATAGGAGATAGTCCAAAAATAACTATATTTTGGAATTATTAAAATTTTGTTTAGAAAATAATTATTTTACATTTAATAACAAGGTTTTTCACCAGCTCCAAGTTACTGCCATAGGGGCGTCTATTGCCCCCATGCATGCAAACCCGGTAATGGGATTATATGAAATAGAATCTTTATATCATGGTGAGTTTTTTAAAGAATCTGTAGTTAAGTACTACAGATTCATAGATGATCTTATATTTGTATGTAAGGGGGGATCTACAAATGTTAACATGTTTGTGGAATGGCTACAGAAAAGTAGATTTGGTTTTGGTTTTGATGGTTTGCAAATGGGGAGAAGATTTACATTTTTGGACATTATATTGAACATTATTTACTTACATCAATACATAGAAAATTTGAGGATGGAGGAAGAATTTTATATGGCACTAGTTGTCATCCACCTCACACTCTTTCATTGTTACCTTACAATGAGTGTCTTAGATTAAAGAGATTATGTAATAATGAAACTGATTTCTACAGGGAAATTAATAGGATGTATTGTATGTTTGTAAAGAGGGGTTATGATAAAGAAGTTGTACAAACTGCTATTAAGAAAATTATTGAAGGTATGGGTGAAAATGATATTCGACGTGAAACACGTTATAATAATGCAGT
>NC_056744.1:1677516288-1677521288 GCF_019279795.1 Protopterus annectens | reverse complement strand
CCACTCAGAAGCCCTTCCCTTAATACAAGTTGCAAACCCACAAGCAGGGGATGTTGGACAAGAGCCAACTATTTTAGTTTATTGTCCCTGGGCTAGAGAGGATATAAAATGAGCTACGGATGGTATTCCTCATCCCAAGGTTAATTTTCAAAAGTTTTCTGAGGACATAGTTTGTATGCGTTTAAGTTATCATCTAAATGGTTTAGAAGTAGAACAAGTAGTGCGACAAATCCTGGGTCCAGATTGGCACTTAGTTTGTGGTACTTGGACATGTAAGGCAGATGACGGCACTACATTAAAGCATAATTCTGGGGTGTTAGACACGCGAGTCACTGATCTGTTAAAGAGAATTTCTGATAAGTGGCGTCCAAGAGCAGATTGGGCAGTAATAAATCAGTGCATCCAAAATGATGATGAATCTGTAGATCACTATATTGTAAGATTGACAGAAGTGTTCAATAACCATTGTGGAATGATGATTCCGCAGGATCAGACTAATGATAGTCCGTATGAACAGCAATTGAAAAATGCTTTTCTTAAAGGTTGTAAGGCTCCGATAAGTAGTTTTATAACTAAACCTATGTTAGATCACAGAACATGTAGACTGCAACCTTTGTTTGAATATGCATGGCATGCTGAGCGACATTTCAATTTAAAGAAGAAAAAGAAAGTACAAGTGTTAGCAGTAGGGGATGATGGTGGTATATTTTTGGTACAGGACCAAAGGGGGCAAGGGCGCAGTGGTGGCATACAAAGACGTGGGGGCCCGAAATGGGATACGTCGTATAAACAGGGTGGACATTCAGCGGAATATGAGGGGAGGTTAAAATGTGGAGAAGGTTTTAAATGCGGTAGACGTGGGCACTTTGCTGCCGACTGTGAAGAGTGGCAACATCCCCCACAACTTACGAACAAGGGCTACGCATGACTATATGATAGTAAAGGAAGGCGCCAAATTCATTATTGTGATTATTGTAGAGAAGAAGAAAGTGAGAATGATTGTGATGATGATGAGGCAGACACTCTCTGCGATGAAGGTCAGGACACCCAGGAAATTAAGGAAGGGCGGGATTGTGACTGTGAAGTCATAAACCTGGCACATTTGGGTATTGCTATGCATCTGGATCAAAAACCCATGGTAGAGTTTTTGGTTGAGGGACAGAAAGTGGAGTTTTTATGTGATTCATGTGCATCGCGTACACTTTTGTGTCCAGCAGTTCTACCCCCGAACTGCGAAACGGACGAGTTTGTCCTTGTGAAAGCGGCAAACAGGAAATTCTATAAGGAACCACTGTCTCATCCTCTATTGTTCACAGATCCGCAAACAAACCAAACTGTTAGGTGTAGGGTAATTATATTGAAAGTTTGTCCAGTTAATTTGCTGGGAAGAGATTTGATGCATTTGTTTGGAATAGTGGCAATTCCCACACCTAAAGGCATTGAGGCGAAAAGGTTAGCGGATGGCTTGGTGGTACAGGGAATACACAACTTGTTTTACTGGTATAGCCAGGACTTGATTTCAAATGGGCCGGGGAGGGTTGATACAGATTTGATCAACCTAGCTTTAAGTAAATCTAGGAGCGGGTCACCGCAGGTTACGGCGCGCTTACATTGTACTATGTACTACAGAAAGGCCCCTGGTCTGGATAAAGAATTTGAAAAAGAATTCTTTAGGCACAAATGTGCAAGGATAATTTTGAATGATATGTTTTGGGATAAGCAAGGTTAGTACAGTAGTGACCTGTACTTTGACCAAGGAAATGAGTTCTTTATATCGCTCAGGTTATAGCCCACATATTTTAATTACTAAAGCGGTGGGGACACATTGGGTAGATTTGTCGAAAAAGATAACGAATTGGGACGCAATGTCCAAAAGTCAATTGAAGGATCAACAGATCCAGGTACAAAGATTAAATTGGGTGACTTGGGCACAACCAAGTGTGCACCTCAGGGATCACAAAACAGAAATGGCATGACAAATCCTCCTAACGCAAGAGGAAGATAGTGCGTTAAGTGCCTTACCTGTAGATTTATGGTCAAAAGGTAAAGGGGATGTAGGACTGACGAAAACAGCAGGTGAAGTTTGGAGTAACTCCAAAGTCAGGTTTTAGACCTCGTAAGCACCAATACCCGCTAAGTAAACAAGCAGAGGAAGGAATTAAGCCAGTTATTGAGCAGCTAAAACAGGTTGGAATTCTTGTTGAATGCCCAGATTTGCCCTGCAATACTCCGTTGTTTCCTGTAAAGAAACCAGATGGGTCATGGAAGTTGGTTCAAGATTTACAAGCGGTTAATTGGGCTGTGATCCCAAGAGCACCGGTGGTCCCTGACCCCTATACATTACTTAATGATTTACTACCTCAGCACAGATATTTTTCTGTCATAAATATAAGCAATGCTTTTTTCTCCATACCACTACATAAGGAGAGTAGATTTTGGTTTGCATTCACTTATCAAGTAAAAGATACACCTACACCAGTTTGCCACAGGGTTATTGTGAGAGTCCGACAATATTCGCACAAGAAATGGCTGCGAATTTGGCTCAGTTTGTTCCCCCAGAGGGAAGCCAGGTTCTGTTGTATGTAGATGATATTTTGTTGGCCTCACCCACGCAGGAAAGTTGTAGAAAGGATACCCTTGCCCTTCTTAGATTTTTAGCTGAGCAAGGACATAAAGTATATAAAGAAAAGTTACAATTGTGGAAAGCACAAGTAAAGTACTTGGGTTATTTAATCCCACAGGAAGGTAGACAATTGGAGAACAAAAGAAAACAAGCAATTCTTGAGGCACCTATGCCTACGACTAAGCGGGAGATGATGTCCTTTTTAGGTGTAACTAATTTTTGTAGAAGTTGGATCCCTAACTGTGCTGAGGAAGTAGGGCCATTGACCGCGCTGATCTATGACACTCCCATGGCAGCTAAGAATAATTTACAGTGGACAAATAAGGCAATACAGGCATTTATTAGAATTAAGCAATTGATAGCAGGATCCTCTGTTTTGGGTTTTCCGAACTATTCTAAGCCGTTTGTACAAATGGTTGATTGTAAGGGAGGATATATGACTTCGGTTCTGGTACAAGTACATGGGGATAAACAGAGACCGATAGCTTTCTACTCCTCCAAATTAGATCCTGTTGCAAGGGCATTGCCGCATTGTGTTCCAAGCTGTAGTGGCAGCCGCCATGGCAGTACAAGCCTTAGCATCATTAGTTTTGTTTCACCCATTACAATTGCGGGTTCCACATTCAGTGGCTACTATACTTTTGCAAGATAAGATAACCTTTTTATCTCCTAGTCCACATTTGTCATGTATGACAGTGCTGCTGACACAGCCTCATATGAACATAGAAAGATGTACTACTCTTAATCCGGCGACACTTTTGCCGACTCCAGAGGAAGGTACTCCACACGTTTGTTTAGAGAGCATTCATGACAAAGTACTTCCCCGACCAGATTTAACGGATATTCCGTTGGTAGATTCTGATCTTGTTTTGTTTGTAGACGGATCAGCAAAGAAGGATACTGTAGGAAAAACACTAGTAGGGTATGCTGTCACCACAAAAACTGAAGTTTTGGAGGCAAAAGGATTGTCAAACATTTATTCTGCACAGACAGCTGAGTTGGTGGCTTTGACTTGAGCTTGTACCTTAGGGGAGGGTAAAAAAGTGACAATTTATACAGATAGTCAATATGCTTTCTCCACTGTACATGTTTTCACTCAACAATGGAAGAATAAGGGAATGGTTGCTGCGACAGGCAAACCAATAAATCACAGAGATTTAATTTTACAGTTGTTAGATGCAGTGCAACTACCACTTCAGATAGCGATATGTAAATGTTCTGCACATACCAACAGAAAAGATCCTGTCTCCAAGGGAAATGCCCTTACTGATATGGCTGCAAAAAAGGCAGCTCAAGAAAATGATTTGCTTTTACATGACAATGATTTGGAGCCCGGACACCTCTTAGACTTAGAGACACTAAAAGTAATGCAAACAATGACAACACAGAAAGAAAAATGTCGTTGGGTGAAATATGGTATCACTCAACAGGATGGGTTGTATAGGGCATCAGATGGCAAAATGGTATTACCCTCAAACCTTTTTAGGTATGCGGCATTGGTTAGCCATGGACCTGCCCATGTAAGAGTACAGACAATGATTCAGATAGTGTCTAAGGTGTTTTGGTGTAAAGGGTTTTCAACTTATGCAAAGCAATTGTGTTTATCTTGTTTATTATGTGCAAAGTATCATGCTCAGGGGGGAGTTAAAAAGTCTCAGCAGGCATTCCCTACCCCTCCGTATCCATTCCACACACTCTGTATGGACTTTACTCAGAGGGAAAATGGTTCTGTTTGGTCATTATTGATGCTTTTTCTAAATGGGTAGAAGCTTTTCCAGTGAAGCATCCGAATGCACAAACAGTAGCAAAGCTTTTGACTACAGAAATAATTCTCCGATTTGGCCTACTAAGATGCATTTACAGTGATAATGGGTCTCATTTTGTTAACCAGATTATTCAGAAATTGGGTCAAGTGTTTCAAATTGATCTCAAAAATCATTGTGCTTACCATCCCCAATCAGCTGGACTGGTGGAAAGACACAACTGTGTCTTGAAGAGTAAGCTCCGCAAACTAATGGCAGAAACACATAGATCATGGACTGCGTGCCTTCCGTTGGCACTCCTGTACATGCGAATCTCACCTTCCTACAAAGGACTTACACCATTTGAACTTTTGTTTGGGAGACAATATTACTTCCCGCAGTGGCAAGGATTGTTGCCAGCGGAACGTGAGGGGGGGTGAAGATCTAGCGGAGTATATGAAGAAGCTGCTAAATGTCAAATCTCTTGCAATCAATGACTCCTTTGCAGATTCCAGAAATGAAACCTTGTTAAGCGTGGCACCCGGGGACTGGGTGTGGATCCAAATTGTGAAGAGAAAGAATTGGTCATCCCCCAGGTGGGAAGGCCCATACCAAGTACTTATCTTGACACCTAC
>NC_056744.1:1677483788-1677506288 GCF_019279795.1 Protopterus annectens | reverse complement strand
ATGTAATGGATGGGCTGCCATTTGTTCATTTTATTTATTTAAGGGAAATGCATGAATACAAGTTAAGCTGCAGTGCTGTACTGTTTTACTTATTTTGCTTTATCCTTATGTTTCCTTGGAAGATGTTTTTAATTTGGAGAAATACATTAAACAACAATTTAAGAACAAAAGTTCCAGATCACCCGTAGAGACAATAATTCAAGTAATTCCAGTAATATACGTATAAAAAACATTTTTTATTCCCAAAACGGCTCTTGTGCAGAGGTAAAAAATACAGAGTTAGGACAAGCGCTTTCGCCTGGACCATTCCAGGCTTTATCAAGTCAAAGTGAATACAGATAAAAAAGGAGCCTTTTAAATGACATTTGCTAATTAATCACATGCTCCTGTAACTATTTAATAATAAATTGGTGACACCTGGTAAAGGTGAAAAGCTATTGAACCACATAAAATGTGTTTTAAAACCTTTTACAAAACTGAAAAAACTGTAACCAACACGACTGTGCGGTCAGAGATTACTTTATGCATACCACAACCTGCCCCACGTTTAATATAGTAATCATAAAATAATTTTTTAAAACTATAAAAAAGTAAAGTTAAAAAATGTTTAATAACATTGAAAGGAGGGTGGATTTGCATCAAACCTGTTCTATAGCAAATGTAAAATATTGGACAATAAAACTAAGGTCTGCGAGTGAAGTTTCTGACTAAGTGGAGGGGGGGGGGGGTTTATGTAGTTACAATCTGGCTCTTCTAAGCTTAAGAACTGGGCCTATACTCAGCATGCCATTCAGACCCGGTGTTCCGGCATCAAGCCTGAGCTGCCAGATTAACTCCCTAAATTCCAAGGTGGATTCCCAGTCTCCTCCTCTATTATTGGGATGTACCTGTTCAAGTACCATGAAAGCGAGCTTAAAATTAGGGCATTCAAGTGAATGCTTAAAAAATGCATTACTTTCCTTCATTTTCCCTATCTCGTAAGTGTGTTCATATACTCTCTTTCTAAGCTCTCTTTCGGTTTTTCCTATATAGAAGGCACCACAGGTGATGCAATAACCAATGTAAACCACACCTTTTGTGTTGCAAGTAAAATGACCATAGGGTTTTAAGTTGGTTTGACGTGCTTTCAAATAGATGTGATTGTTGTTAACCATGAAGGAACACTGTTTACAAGCACCACATTTAAAAGTGCCATTCTTTTGTTGTGTTGTCATGTGGACTATGTTGTTTCTTTTTTCAAAAATCTCTTTTAGATTACGTCCCCTTTTTCTAACAAATGCTGGTTTCTTGGGGATAATATGCTTGAACTCTTCATTGGTTTCTAAAACAAACCAAAACTTGGAAACAGTGTTTTCTATTTCTTTGGAGTTCTCCGAGAAAGTGTAAATAAAATTACCAACATTTTCCACTGTATGCAAGCATAAAGCCCTTGAGTTGGGGATAGTAGTGTGCTTATTCCCTAATAATGGTACATATAATAAATCCCTTTTAGTTAGAATCTCCTGAATGAGGTTGTTAACTAGGTCATTTGGGTAACCCCTTTCTATAAACATCACACTTAGATTGTTTGCTTCATCAATAAAGTCAGACAGCCTACTACACATACGGGAAGCTCTAATGAGTAACCCTTTCAATATTCCTTTCTTTTGATGGAAGGGGTGCTGACTATTATAATGCAGTAGTGAGTTCGAGAAAGAGGGTTTCCTGTAGACCTTGGAATGCAACTCCAATGACTGGGGGTCCCTGAAAATTGCAATATCCAAATAATGGAGTTCATTCTCACTGATCTCATGTGTAAAAGTTAAAAAATCAGTGGTTGAATTGATGTATTCCAAAAAACTCAAAAGTTGTTCCCTGGTACCATCCCAGATAATGCAAATGTCATCCAGGTACCTGCAGTAAAAAGTAATGTATTGCGTCCAGGTGGATTGAAAAATGTAAACTTGCTCCCACCTATGTAACACTGCATTCGCATAGACAGTTGCGCAAGAGGCGCCCATAGCAACCCCCTTTAATTGCTTGAACAGTTCACCGTTGAAAAACACATAGCTGTTATCCAGGACAATGTTTAACATTTCAGTTGTTAAATTAATAAAGTTACTGCTTAACCTTGTTTCGTGTTTAAGAAAATCGGTGAACCACTCAGCACCTATGATGTGAGGAATGCTAGGGAATAAGTCCTTTATGTCCACAGTTACCATCAAGGAAGATGTATGACATTTTTCTTTTGGAAAGTGTTTAAGAAACTCCCAGGAGTCCTTAACCACATGGGTCATGGCCGGGGTGTATTGTTTGGTAATAAAGTCAATAAATTTAGCTATGGGTTCCGTTACCCCACCAGCGCCAGAAACAATAGGTCTAAATAAGAGGGGATGAGTGCCTTTATGGGTTTTGGGGATTCCAAAAATAATAGGAACCCTGGGTTTGTTGACTAACAAGAAATTATAAAGTTTCTCATTAATAGCCCCTTGTAAAAGATGGTCATAAAGTATGTATTTTATCTTGGCTAGGGCAATATTGTACTCATTACGAGATATCAAACAATATTGGTTTTCATCATGTAGCATATTGTGTATGCTTTCCTCATAAGTACGGTCATACATCAGTACGACCCCACCTCCCTTGTCTGGCTTCATTACCCTAATATGTTCCTTAGATAACATAGAAATGTACTCAAGTTCTTGCATAGTTATGTTAGATTGTTGCACCTCTGTGAAGTGAAGAAACCTGTCACATAATTCTTGTTCAACCAATTCTTCATATAATTTCAGCGGTTGTGCCATGGGGGGATTAAAGGTGCTTTTTCTATTAAGCCCTGTAGAGGCACATGTTTTATCTTTGAAAAAATATTTCAAATTTAGTCCTCTGGTAAACAATTTAAGGTCCACCAGTAGACTTGCTAGATTCACTCTACTGGAGGGCACAAATTGAAAACCTTTTGTAAAGATTTTGAAAGCTGTTTCGTCTATTAATACTTCAGTATAATTATAAATACTGAAGTTATTCATTCTAAACACTTTGCAATTGCTTTCGTCAGTTACTGTAATACAATTGTCATTTGCAGTGTAATCAACTAATGTAGAAACATTGAACACTGCAGGTATATCAGGAAACATATCAGTGTGTTTATCTGGTGTTATTTGTTGTTCCACCTCGGCCCTGTTCTCTGTGGTTTGTAACCCCACCCCCCGGTTCTCCCTGGGGGATAGTGAAAATCCTGGTTCCGTTCCCTTCTATCCTTCTCAGCCAAACGTTCACTCCTACGAGGAACTTCATTGTAATTACGCTGGAAAACTTCATCTACACCATTGTCAACTGTACTGTTGTATCTAACAGTGTTTGTTGGTTTATTATGACAGGGGTATGCTACTTCCTCCCTATAATCGTGCATATCCCTTTCAAGTTTCCTGATCTTCCTGGTAATAATTTTGGAGCAAAACTGATCTACTTCATTGAAGACCTTGTCATAATCATGCTTGACCATTCCAAAGTCAGTATCTGAAGTGACTGTGTGATGCAAACTATTCAATTCATCAGTAAATGCCCTCGCCTTATTTTCATATTCTTCAATCATAACCTTAATAACTTCTAGTCCTGCTCTGTCGAAAATATTGCATAATTGTTTATAATGTGCAGTACCTTGTTTCACAAAATTGGGAAATTTAAAAAAACGTAACCCCTTTGGGATACGCTTGACCCTGACACATTCTTGTAAATAATCTATTTCACATTGATTACTTTTTAAAGCGTATAATTTGTTTTTGAATGCGTCAAAGTCTGTTTCAATAGAAACAGAGCCAATATGATTTACAGTACCTTTGTTGAAATTGAAAGATTGATTTGCCCAGTTGGCAAAATCAAAATCTTTTGTTTTGTCCCTGTTTTTTTTCAAACGTGCTCCATTGTTATTACGGTTGCTGGTAATTCTCCTGGGTTGTATGATTCCCATTGAGTACTTCCGACGATACCCTCATATAGTCTACATCCGTTTTGACAGTTTGCTGTGTTGATGGAATGTTTACAGTATCGGAAAAGGATGTTTTCGAAGCATCCTTTTGCTGTAATTTGAGCAAACCTTTCAGTTCGGCTAGCATGCCGAGCACTTGATTGAATTCCGCTCGTGTGATGGGAAGTTCTTGTTCTCTATCCTGTAACAGGCATGGTGTGACTGCTGGATTGAACGCCTCTACGTCGGTGGTCATGGTAGGAAAGCACCAACAAGTTAACCACGGGATACAAAAGAGCAACTGAAGAACAAAAGTTCCAGATCACCCGTAGAGACAATAATTCAAGTAATTCCAGTAGTATACGTATAAAAAACAATTTTTATTCCCAAAACGGCTCTTGTGCAGAGGTAAAAAATACAGAGTTAGGACAAGCGCTTTCGCCTGGACCATTCCAGGCTTTATCAAGTCAAAGTGAATACAGATAAAAAAGGAGCCTTTTAAATGACATTTGCTAATTAATCACATGCTCCTGTGTTGACCAGTGTTTGCAGATGGATGCCTTTCCCATGTAATGGATGGTGTGGCATTTGTTCATTTTATTTATTTAAGGGAAATGCATGAATACAAGTTAAGCTGCAGTGCTGTACTGTTTTACTTATTTTGCTTTATCCTTATGTTTCCTAGGAAGATGTTTTTAATTTGGAGAAATACATTAAACAACAATTTGCAGAATTGCACCAGTTTCTCCTAGACAAGGAACAACAACTCATCCAGCAGCTGAAGAGTGATGAAGCAAATACTCTAAAATGGATGGAAGGCAATCTCAAATGCATTAAAGAAGAGATCGTTACCTACCTAGTGATGGACTCCAATGGCAACTTGGAGCTCAAGATTAAAGAAGAGGACAGCCTGAAAATAATGGAAGAAAATGTTAAATCTGTTGAAAATGATGCTGTGGCCATTAAGGGCGTTAGTCACAGCAACATGGAGATCAGACAACCGGAACCTGTTGGTTTGCTAACAGTAAGCATCCTTTTTATATCTACTTTCATTTTTTTAGAAATTTGAATAATGTAACATCTGAGATTAAGATACATTATTGATTTTTTTATTTATTTCTTGAATTTGTTGGCCAGTCACAGCCCATTCTCAATGGAGGTTTAAAGAGATCAGCTCCAGTAGATTAGTACAAAAACACACACAAAAAAAAATCCAAAAATATATGGAAATCAGTGATGCAATTCTACACTAAATTGT
Source organism: Protopterus annectens (assembly GCF_019279795.1). Classification (NCBI taxonomy): domain Eukaryota; kingdom Metazoa; phylum Chordata; order Ceratodontiformes; family Protopteridae; genus Protopterus; species Protopterus annectens. Next base: position 1,677,501,084 of record NC_056744.1, on the reverse strand, counting down.
TTATTCATTCTTTAGTGATGCAATACACAGCAATTTTCAATCAGTAGTAAATCATCAGTGAGAAAAAACAAGTAGTTCTGTTGTTAGGCTTACCGACTGGAGAGATCATGGTTGGAAAATGATACGTTTACCGGTATTGACAGAGGAGTTTGGAGGTATGCAGAGACTGTATCAGTACTGATTTGCTATTATGTAATTGACTGTTCTAAGATGAAATGCATCTAGAATAAGGTTAAGATTAGTACGAATAGATAAAGTATGGGCTGTATGTGAAATGGTTACTCCAGGGATGGTGGGGAGCACTTACAGTTAAAATGCCTCAGTGTGGTAAGATGTTTCCTTAAGTTTATAAAGTAACTTATGTTTTTTGGTATGAAGCAGGAGATTGTTCCACGCCTTGAAGTGGTGATAAAATGTGAGTAACCATGGTGGTTCTTACAGTGCTGGGATGCAGAGAAGTTTCAAGTTCTGAGGAAGGGAGAAGATGGCCATTTGTCAAATTTGTGCAGGGTGGACTGGGATATTCTAAGGACTGTGTAATCTCCCCCCCAAATTTATACCAGTTATTAGTCACAACATGTACCACCGCTTATCTCTAGTAAGGGACTGGTTAGATACAAAAGAGGAGCTCTATGGTGAACCCCCTTAAGTTTACCAAAAGGGAGGAGTTTAGGTTAGTAGATTAATGAACAGTAGAATATTGACAACAGTACTGAGTCTATATTTTGGTGTTAGGAAGTTTTTTACACAATAAGGGAAGACAAATTTAACATTGAATTTGCATATAGCTGTGTTAATGTGGTGGTCAGATGTTTGTTGAGATGAAGATGAACACCTAGCAGTTTGAAGGTGGAGATTATTTTCAGTTGGGTGTGATTATTATCTTAGTTTGTAGAGCCGTGGCAGTGGGGATTGAGGTTTGGTGTCCAGGATGGAAAAGTTGCTAATCCAGTTTTGAACATAGGTGAATGCATTACGGAATGCATTTTTGTTATTGTAGTGCTACTGAAGATAAAAAAGGGATGTTGTCTGCGTATTGCATGCATTTAGTTGGATGACAATTAGAGTTGTGACAGAGTAGTCAAGGACAGAAGCTTTGGTCTTAACTAGTTGTACAGGCCAAAAGAGTGAAATATGGGTATGTAATCTGAATGCAGTCATTGAAGTAGCTTTTGTGCCATTTTACGCTCAGGTAAATGTAGATATAAGGAGGTTATGACTGTACAAGTTGTGCGCGTTTAAGTCTGTAACAATGGCACTTGTTAAGCTGTTGTCATTCAAGTTGTACTTTACTTGATACAATAAGTTAAGAGGTGCTGTTTTCAATACCATAACCAGGACAAGAGCCGTGCTGACAGTCTGAGAAGTATTGCTATAGTAAGCTGTTTTAGTAATTGATGCTGTGTGCATCTTTTAATAATTTTTGAAAGGGTTAAAGGACTGCAGTAGGTTGGTATTGATGAAGCTTCGTTGAGAGGCCTTCTTTATGCAGTGGATTTTTTCCATTAAAATCTTATAATGTACATTTCCAAAGGAAAATGAAAAAAGGGTGTCTAAAACAAGAAGTGTAACTCGGATATACTTGTATAAAATTAAAGAAAGTAATAAAAGTCCCATTAGCAGTAAATATGGGTTCACTGTTGATCCCATCACTTAAACACGGATAACTCAGGCAATGAACTAACTTTCCAGTTGTCTGGTATGAAGCAATTTACCAATAAAGCTAAGCAATTTATTTCCATGCAGCCTGAGGGAATATTTCTAATTGTCAAACAATGCACTATGGGTAAAGTTGATACAGTAGGGGTAAATCTGAAATTTCTTTGTGCAGTTGTGGTTATCTATTTTATATGTATCCTTACAAAAACAAACAATCTGAGGGCAGGTCTGTCAACGTGCATTAAAGCAGCATCATAACTTAAGCATCAAACAGAATATCACTTGACAGAGGAATGAATTATGTATAAAAACTTGTACCGAACTGATGCAGTCCTAATAGAGTCATGAATATTACAAATGTTATTTAATGTTCTCTTCCACTTGGATTTTAAAGCAATCTGTCATTTTATTTTACCAGGCTAAGTAGAATTAAAATGCATCTAGTGAGACAATTTGTATGTCACAGATGTTTCTTTTAGCTAGAATGTCTTATCTTCCATTGGCCTTGTTAGCAGTTGAAAAGACTTCCTGTGTTTTATGAACCAAAGTAAGAATAAGCTCCCCTCTAGGAGTATTACACTCACAGAGTTCAGCCAAAATTATTTGGGGAAGCTGTGGAATGATGCATCTAAGTGTAGAGAAAAGGTGTTATTGTATGTTTCCATTGAATGTTTACATGTAGTTAATAAACATAAAATTGACATGACATATGAAAAGTAATATTTAGTTAAAGTACATTCTTGATCTTTAAAGTAGTAACGAGATAGTCTGTGTTGAAGTAACAATTTTAACAACTTTGTAAATTGGTTTAACAAAATAGTGATAGTTCTTCAGTATTTATGAAGGCTGCAGTTTTGAAGCTTTCGGTATCTAGCATGAATAAAACCTCCTTGGGAGAAGGGGGAAATGGACACTGCCCATGGAATCCTTTGTAACTGCCTCCCCTTAGAAATTTGTTAATAACAAATTTCATTTGATTATGTCATGTTTTGAGGAAATATTACATTTTGTAGTCATAATATGATTAAAGACAACATAATTATCTATACTATATTAACTCTTCCCAAAATTGAACGTGTCTCCTAATTAATGTTATGTTTATTTTCATTTTATCAAGGAATGTATTAAAAGAATATAATAAAATATGATGGTCTTCCCAAAATTGAACACGTCTCCTAATTAATGTTATGTTTATTTTCATTTTATCAAGGAATGTATTATAAGAATATAATAAAATGTGATGGTATGCAGAAGAGTATATTAAATGTAAAAACTTAAGTATGAAATATTGGAATGGCTTTTCTGTTGTTACAGGTCACATCTAGGTAGGCAAGGCATTGTAGTACTTCTGATTTGTCGTAGATAATTATTTTTCCAAGTATGCTAAATGCATTAGCAAAAAACTGATCTTTTTTAATGTCACACTCCTCATAATTACTTTATCATCATTAATACATGCCTCTGATTACCTGTATATATTTCTGTAGAATAAAGAGTTAGCAGCAAATACAATTGTTGCTGAAAGTTGTTAACATCACCTGTCATGATTTTAAGCTTTTCTGAGACCGTGTTCATTTTTTAATATGAGCTTATGTTTCACCATAGAAATGTTGGATTGCAGTAATTAAGGAGTAGGTCAAAGAGTAATACACCAAAAACTTAGCAGAAGAAGCTCCTCTACAAGTGATCAAAGACTTTTATATGCATCAGGTTTAATTACATCAATATTGCTATTTTTATTTGGTCGCTGTTCTGTAGAATGAATAGCATGCAAGTATTTTGAACAAATATTGTCAATGAATGTTATAGCTGTTAAAGCATTTTAGGTTGACAGATTTGCAAACTAAGAACCTAGTATTTACCTGTTAACAAGCTTAGCTAATGGTCAGTGGTTAGAATCGAGCTCCGTACCGTGTATCTGTGAATTAAAGGCCTTAATCATTATGTCAAGAACCCCCCCCCCTTTTTTTATTAAGAGTCTTCACTATTATTTGATAGATTGGGAATGTATTGGTTTCATTCAATCATTTTCATTTGTACAGGCCAATATTACCTTATCAAATCCATTATTTCTAGCATTTTCTCCATGTAGTAGTTAAATATTACGTTAATCGATAGAAGTAAGGAACAATTTTGTCAGTAAATGCTGAATAGAATTTAGCAATAACGCTGTCTGGTCCTGTATAAATATTAAACAGCAAATCACACCAACTGGGCCTCGAATCAGAGGAACAAGTGTATAATCCAACAGGAACAAAATTAATAAAGTTCTTCCACATGACTCAGCGGCTTAAAAATAATTGCTTTATTAGTAAAAGTAAGCGCTTTCGTGCTCTGGTCCGAACGCTTCCACAAACTTTAATAAAATTACTTTAAACATCTACTACTAATATAGAGGGTAGTCATTAAAGAGAACTTATAGAATGTCTAGCTTAATTATGACATCATTCTGTGACCCCCCCATCAAGTTGTTAACAATGCTGCAACTAGAAACTGAAGACTACTGAATGCCATAGTCATAATGTTCAGTGTCATAAAATTCAAAACAGGAAAACACTCAATTGACTTGCAAAAAATATATATCATTTACAGTTTATGCTAAAAATGCGCTCATAGATAAATAACTATATCCACTTATGACAAAACATCAAATTCTAAAATGAATCGTAACAACTCCCAACCATACATACTGTATAAAACATATGCAAGATAATATCTCGAATTCTTGGTTAAAGCCAAATAGTGCTTCTCTGGGAGCTATATAACAAATTCAGTAAAGCCTCATATTATATAAGCAGTAAACAAAGACTGGTGACATAGAATGCTCTGTAAATCCTGGCTTCCTAAACAAATATTGCTTAAGTAGCTCCAAATTTCTTCATGGTAGTGCACTTTAATGGCTCAACTTTCCGCTGAACAACAAACCTTAATCACGTTTCATTTCATGGACAAAGAACACAAAATTCTGAAGTCAAAATATTCATTGAGGCACTTCATAATTAAATCAACTTTAAAAACAGAAGCATTAACGAAGCTCTAACTTCAAAGATGTTCAACAATGCAGTGCTAGCTACTTCTTATTTCAATAAATGACTCATTCTACATATGACAAAAAAATTCATAATAACATATATTAACAACATCGACCTTAGTAGGCCCTGGTGTTGCCACTGATGAAAATCAAGAAGTAAAGAAGGAGCTCCACTGGTTATTGAACCTGTATTTATAGTTTTAAAGCTCCCTCTAGTGGTAGATTACTGCATTCAAACACCATGTTAAAACAGAAAAGCTGCAAGTTTAAAAATTATATATTTTCAATAATTCAAGGAATTGTCTAGTATCTACTTGATATGCAATGTTGTTGTACAGCATATCATTAATAAGTCTTTTCATATAAAAACTTATCGTAGATGCAGTCAATATCTGCTTAAAATCAAACCAAACAAATATTTTAATTATAGCATATACAAGGTCCATAAATAAGCAGAGAATAAGAATGTAGTCTGCAGTATAATTCAGAACTACTAAAATAAAATAAATAATATGGCCATGTATGCTATGCATCTCCAAAAATAAGATAAATGAAAGATGAGATAAATAAAATGAAATAATAATGCAGCTATAGAGCATCCTAAGTCTCCATGTAACCATGTAGTATATAAAAGTGCGTCCTGTCATTGCTGTAATATAGATCTCTACTAATCAGCCTTGAAGTGTCTAAACAAATCCATCTCTCGGGTGTTTTAAAAAATATATATAGTATAAATGCAATAAATAGCACATATTCTCTATGGGGCCTGTTCTTCAAAAAAGGTTTCAAGGAAACTGTGTCATTGAGACCATAACTTTTGTCGGCTTGTAATCTAATTATCCATTTCTGTTCCTGTGCTTCTGTAGCATTTCTGATACCCCCTTCCTCAAATCATTCGATGTAAAGCCTAACACAACATTTAAACCAATGTGTAGGTCCTGCTTGTTGGACATGTTTAGCTGTAGCCAAGGTGACATCTCCCTTGTTGATCTTGTATATATGCTCTCTAACTCGTTCCCTTAAAATCTTGTTTGTTTTCCCCACATAAAATCTTGTACATGTGGCACAACTGGCCAAATATACTAAGTTTATGGATGAACAATCGGCTATTATATTCATCGTATACACCTGTGCTGTGGATGGATATACAAATACATTGGTACTAGCCATGTAATTACAGTAGTTGCAAGTGCCACAGCTATAAGTGCCACTCTTGACACCTTCAATTATAGTAAACGTGGAGGGATTTTTATGACACATTAGTTGTTTAATCGACTTACTGTTTTTATATATGATGTGTGGATGTATTCCTGCTATCTGTGATAACTTCTCATCAGCTGAAAGTACATGCCAATGTTTTTGGATAATTTGTTCAATATCCTTTACATCTGATGTATATATCAAAGTGAATTTACAATGCTTTTCTTTGTGGAAGCCTTTCGTGTTGTTTAAAATTTGTTCTTTCCTACTAGAGAAATAATGTCTCGTTCTACTTTTTCTTTCATTTTTAATTGGATCAATTTCTTTCTCATATTTAGATACCTTATAGCCTCTATTAGACAAGTCACATAAAAAATTATCTGTATGTAAATTATATAATTCTTCGTCTTTAGTCAGTCTAGATATGCAAAATATCTGCCCTTTTACTATGTTCTGAAATATGTGGGGAGGATGCATGCTAGTTGTATACTGGATACTATTCTTCCAGCAAGGTTTACGATACATTCAGGTATTCATACTCCCTTTTAATTTACTAATAGTCACGTCTAAAAAGTCTATTTTATCTTCTGAGGACGTCATACTAAACTTAAAAAAAACAGTGGAGGAAAGCCTTCATGGAGGCTCTCAATAAAAATCTACCCAAACAGCAGAGACCTCCAAGGCAGAGACGCACCCAACCACCACAACACAGCACTAAACACAAGACACATAACTCACCTAAACAGTGTGCAACTCAACCAAAGCTCCTAAGGCAAAACAGCACGCCCAACACACTAGTCATAGGTGACTCGATAGTGAGGCAGAGTGATGTCCCACTCAATAGGTTGAATAAGTAGAAAATAACAGTCAGCTGCCTGTCAGGCACCAGGATCCACCACATAATGCAAGCACTCAGGTCCCTCAACAACAGGTACAAATATAACTCTTGTCATTGCACATGTGGGTGTGAATGACCTGAGACATACCTCCCTGAACTACATGAAAAGTGACATGGAGAAGCTCTTGGATTATGTAGCCCAGGCAGGTATGACCCTAGCCCTGAGCAACATCCTACCATCACCCAGAATGATACCACTGTACAAGCAGAAAATGATTGATTTCAACAATTGGCTAAGTTTCTGGTGTCATTCTAAGGGGATTGAGTATCTGTCTGCCTGGGATGACATGATTGACAGACCTCAATGCTTTGCCAGAGATGGCCTGCATGTCACCCCTGAACTTCCAGATACTGGCCAAGGCTCTTGCCACCCCTATAGTGCCTTTTTTAGGCAGTGTTCCAAAGACCAAATTACCACCATAACCGCTACAAACAAATGCAATCTGAAGGTCATGCTGCTCAACGCTAGAAGTCTAAATCTCAAAATGCACTCACTCGAAGCACTCTTTAAAATGGAGAACATCGACATTTGTGCTGTAACAGAGACCTGGTTCAAGGCAGCAGAAATCACCCCTACACCACCAGGCTATAACTCATTCCACACATTTTGGCCCCAGAACTTGGACCAAAGCTCCAAAGGTGGTGGTGTTTCCATATTCATAAAGGATGCACACACCTCCAGACTGGTAGCCCAACATAATGCATCTGAGATATTTCAGGTGCAGCTAACATTGGGTAAGACAGCGATTCAGGTTGTAGCCTGCTATAGGTCTCCAACCATGTCCCATGACTCACATTCCATGTTCCTAAGCTCCCAGGAGAATATTAGGGTCCAACCTAACACTCTCATACTGGCCCACTTCAACTACCTCGCCATTAACTGGGAAAATTACTCATGTACCAATATACTTGCCCAATGCTTTCTGGAATTCATTAATTCCAATGCTCTGGACCAGCTCGTTCTTACCCCCTCTAGAGGTAGCAACATCCTTGACCTGGTCATTACTAACATGGGTGACCGTTGCTCTACACCAGTAGTCAACTCTTCCCTGGTTAGAGCCTACCACAAACTAATCACCTTGGAAATCCACATCCCTCCCACCCCCACCCCCAAAAAGGTAACCACCATGAAAAATGTCTCCAAAGTTAATGGGTTCCTAAAAGCAGAAGTGGCTAACTTCCCGGCATCCATGCAAATGTAGAATAGTTGCATGACCGCCGAATCATACACCAATGCACTGTACGAACAAGTACTCAAATACATGGATCTTACCATACCCAATTATTTATTTATTTACATTTGTTGACCGGGAGTGTCCGACTGGACGTAGGTCCATTTTCAGCGGAGGCCCGGGGAGAAAAGCTCCACAGTTAAAATAAACAGACAGTAGTTACATTGGATTACATAGCGATTAACAATTTAACATAGCAATTAATTACAAACATATTTACAGATGAAGAACATAGTACATCAGTAGACAACTAGAATCTTTATCCGACATTAACAAATGTTACAATAAGAAGTTCCTGCTGTGTAATAAGTACTAAGCTTATGAGCATCTGAGCTTGCTATAATCAAGGTAGTTGGTGGGGTGGAAAGAAAGGTAGTGGTTGGACGGAGTGGTTGATATTAGAGTGGGAGTTGCAAGGGCATAGCCAGCATGTTTTTAGGTGTGCTTTTAGTAAAGTTTTGAAGTGGGTGCATGATGGTACAGAGGTAATTGTGGGTGGGAGGTAGTTCCATAATTTGGCTATGGCGCAAGAGAATAGTGCTTCACCAGCAGAGTTATTGGTTTAGTGATCTGAAAGTGATTTTTGTTGCTGGATCTTGGTGGTCTGGTGGTGCGATAGGGTTGGAGTAGATTCTGGAGTGATGGGACATTTAGTGGATAGTTTACTAGTTTGTGGGTGAGTGATAGTTGTTACCATTGAAGGAGGTGAGGGAGTTCAAGCTAGCCCAGTCCAGCAAGTGAGAGACAGTGGTGACTACAGTAGGATGCCCCTGTGGCGAATTTGGCGATTTTGTTGTAGAAGATCTCTAGCTTGTTTAGATCGCATTGCCTTAGGTTGGTATATATTGGAGAGGCATAAAGTAGGGTGGAGATAAGGTGGGAATTTGCTATTGAAATCTTTGTTGCTTTGGTGAGAAGTTGCTTATTTCTGTATAACGCTCCTAGTTTTTTTTTGTGGACTTCTTTATGGTCATGGATATGTGAATGTCAAATTTTAGTTTATTGTCTATTTCCACTCCTAGCAGTTTGGTGTGTTCAGTTGGGTATATAGTGGTGTTGTCTTTTGCTGTGGTGTTAAAATGAGAGTTGTTTTGAGTATGTTTGGTGGGTTGGAAGATGAGCAGTTTAGTTTTGTTTGGGTTGAGTATTAATTGGGCATCAGATAACCAAGTTTCAACAGAGGAAAAGGTTTCCTGTTTGACTTTTTGCAGTTTGGGTAGGGACTGGGCTGAGCAGATGATGGTCGAGTCATCTGCATATTGTATGAGTGTGCCATGTTTGGTGGCAGAGGCTAGATTATTGTTGAAAACAGAAAAGAGTAGGGGTCCAAGGATGGATACTTGGGGAACCCCTATGGAGACAAGTAGTTGGGGAGATATCTCATTCCGCCATACAACGGATTGTTGGCGGTCAGACAGGTAACTCTGAAACCAGTTTGTGACTGATTGAGAGAAGGATAGGTTATTGAGGACAGAGATGAGTTGTTGGTGTGGGACCATGTCAAATGCTTTAGATAGGTCTAGGAAAGTAGTAAAGGAGAGATAGCCATTGTTTTTATGCTGAAGGATAGTGTTAGTAAAGGAGAGTAAGGCAGCGGTGGTGCTATGGTTTGGTCGGAAACCATGCTGGGTATTGGAAAAGAGGTTGTTAGTAAAGAGGTAGTCTGAGACCTGAGAATATATGCATCTCTCTAGTATTTTGGAGAGTGGAGAGAGAATAGCTATGGGACGGTAATTGGTTAGTTCTGTGGAGGGGAATTATATGTGATACTTTCCACAGTGTGGGAACGTAACTTTCTGACAGAGATTGGTTAATCAAAATGGATACTGGGTAGGCCAGAGCATCAGCTGCGATTTGTAGGTATTCACTTGGGAGGTTGTCTGCTGCTAATTTGGCGGTCTTAAGTTTAGTTAAGAGTTTTTTTATGTTGGAGGTAGGTACAGGAGAAAAAGAGAAGGCAGTGGGGGATTACTAGTTGAAGGTGTGGGTTGGAGGGCAGAGGGGTTGTGTTGTTTAGCTAGTGATAGTATGGTTTGTGTGAAGTGTGTGTTGAATGAGGTAGCAATATTTTTGGAGGAGTGAGGGATGTTAGGTGGAGGGGTACTGACTTTACCTGGGTGGAGGATGGAGTTTGTGGAGGACCAGAATTGTTTGGGGCTGTGTTGGGAGGAGTCTAAGGCAGACTGGTAGTATTGGAATTTGTCCCGTTTTATTAGCTTTTTAACTCTATTGCATAGTTCTAGCAATTTCTGTCTAGTTGAGGGGGTTTTGGTTTTGCGCCAGTGCTCCCAGGCTTTATCCCTGTTTTTCATTTCTGACTTAGTGGTTTTCTGTAGCCATGGGGAGGGTTGTGCTTTCATTCTGGAAAGTCTTATGGGGGCATGGTAATTAAGGATGCTCAGGAAGGTAGTATTAAAAAATTCAACTGTGTCATCAAGACTGAGGTACTTTAGGGGATGCCAGTTACATTCTTTGAGGGATGAGATGAATGTGAGTGGGTTAAAGTTTATTTTTTTATGTATTTGACGGTAGATGACAGGCTTAGCTTGGTATAGGTATTTTTTCAGTAGGAATGTTGGGGAGTGATCACTGAGGCTATCTGATAAGCAGCCTGTTATATATGACTATTATCCAATCCAGGGTAGTGTGCTTGCTGGAGTTTTTATTTATCCTGGTTGGCGACTGGACTGGTTGGGTAAAGCCATGAAGGTTTATATGATGGGTTGGATTGTTGCCAGAACAGGATTGCCAATCAGTATTGAAATCACCTAAAATGATAGTTTATTGGGGGAGATGGTGGGTAGACCAGCTGAGGAGGCTTTCTAGTGGAGAGATGTTTTGGCCACGTGGGAAGTAGCATCCAATTATGTTGATGGTTTTCTTTTGGTTTATTTTGAGGTTGGTATATATTATTTCTTCATTGCCTATTTGTGGAGCTGATGATTTTAAGATCTGGATGTTTAGATGCTGTTTAAATATTATAGCTACACCACCTCCTTTCTTGTTTAGCCGGTCCACTCTTAGTATGCCGTATCCAGTAGGGAGTATTTGCTCACTGGTAATGTGAGGTTTTATCCAGGTTTCTGTCAGGATGACTATATCTGGGGAGTACAAGTCTATGGTGGCATGGAGTTCATGGACTTTGTTGGATATACTTCTAATATTTAGGCTTAGTAGAAGGAATAGAACCAATAGAACCAAGATGCTCTCCTCAAAAAAAAAGGAAGCCAATCTGGGGGTCCCCTGCAATAAACAAACTCTTCAACAGAAGGAGGAAACTTATCTGGAATAAGGCAAAATCCTAAGACTGGAAAAACTCCCTTATCAGCCTCAACAAAAAGTTGAGATCCCTCATCAAATCCTCTAAAGCTATCTATGAAAACAGAATTGCAGCAGATAATAAAGACAACCACAAGACCTTCTATATTTATGTAAAAAATCTCCGCGGCAATACCCAGATTTGCTCTGAGCTACTGCACAATGGTACCCCCTATATCGAGCCAACAGATATTGCCAGTATACTGGCCGACAGATTCAGTGCCAACTTTACCCCTCTCTCCCCACCATGGGACCAGTCACAATACCAGTAGATTGCCAGGCACCCAGTATTACTGCTGCACAGGTTAAAACACCACTGTCTAAGGCCAAGAATACAGCTTCTATGGGATCTGACAAGATCCCTGGCTGTGTTTTACATGAACTACAGAGTGGACTGGCACCTCACCTGTGTGCCCTGTTCAATCACAGCCTCACTTTAGGCTTTGGCCCTTCTGAATGGTGTACTGCTACAGTCATCCCTCTTCACAAAGGAGGAGCGACTACAGACCCCAGGAATTATCGCCCAGTTAGCCTGATGAGTGTGATATGCAAAGCTATGGAATGCGTCATCATGGACCTAATAGGATACAAATAGGATACAGGGAATCTCCAAACTCTGGATCCTACACAGTTTGGTTTTGTGAAGGGTAGATCGTGCCTGCTCAACTTGGTCAACTTCTCTGAGTCAGTCACCAGAGCTGTAGATGAAGACAAGGTGGTTCATACAGCCTACCTTGATCTAGCCAAGGCCTTTGATACCATTCCTCACTCAGGAATCATAGAAAAACTCACTAAGCTAGGCATCAACCCCTATATCACTAGGTGGGTTGCAGACTGGCTCACAGATAGCTATTTTCACACTGTGGGTTCTGACTCCAAGTCAGACTGACGACCAGTCACGAGTGGAGTCCCACAGGGTTTGGTCCTGGGTCCTCTCCTGTTTGGTATCTACTTCTGTGAAGTCCAGGCCAACACAGAGGGACTGTGAAAGTTCGCAGACTATTGCAAATTGGGAGCTATTATTAACACCCCAAGTGATGTTTACATCCGACAGGAAGGCCTCAGTGACACCAACGATTGGTGTCCGAACCATGGCCTTAAGCTCATTGCCAAAAAATGTGTCATCATCCCCCTTGGGAAAAACCTGGTTCCCTTGAATTGCCACATTGATGGTAGTCCACTGAACACAGAATGAGTTATAAGAGATCTGGGAACACAGGTAGGCAGCAACTTCTCTTTTGACCACCACGTTGCCACTGTGGTCAGAAAATCCTTCTATGTGGCACATCTCATTACCAAGGGTTTTGCATCCAGAAAGAAAGAGGTCATTGTTTCCCTCTACTCTTCCCTCATTAGGCCAATCATCGAGTACAGTGCCCCATTTGGCATGTACCTCACTAGACTCTTGTAACAACTGGAGAGGCCACAAAAGTACCTCACAAAGAGGATTCTAGGCCTTAAACACTTGTCCTGTATGGACAGACCCAAAAAACTCCAACTATTCTCTGTCTCATATCACCTACTTAGAGGCAATCTCTGCTTGACTTAATGTCTGACCCAGCTCTGTTAGAAAAGCTACATTTAAAGAAATTCAATCCCTCTGCACCACATGCTCCAGAGATCTCAGCCTCATTACCACAATCAACAGAACATGCTGGAGGGACAATTTCATAACCCAGAGACTGCCCATGCTGTGGAATAGACTTCCCGTACATGTCAAGCAGAGCACCTCACTGGCCTTCTTCAAGAGAAATCTTGATAAGTGGATGGGAAATAGAAAATTCACCCTGGGGATCACTCCAGTGGCTGTACTCGACAGAGGCACTAGGAACTAAGGTTGTGTGGCACGATGCCAGGGTAATCCTATGTGCTAGGCTTGTAAAGGCTCCAGGGCCATTAGCCTAGTACACACCTATGGACCTATGAACCTATAAGGAAGTAACTGAATTCCCATTCCATTGACATATAATAGGATTTGGTTGAGTCACTGTTATCTTCTTTACCTTCTGTAAAAGGACTGCTGCTTTTCTGTCTCTTATCACCCTCATTTATGTTTGGCTCAGAGCTTGTTTTACGCTATATTTAGGAGTTATCCAGCTACAGCCAGAAAAGTAACTAAATTGCAGGCCTTTGCTCAGGGTTTTCTTTTGTAGTAAATGTTAAGATTAATTTATCCTACAGTTTGCAATTTTTTCAGTTTTCTAGTTACATTTACATTTCAAGCAAATATTCATATCTCTGGAACTTTATGTTGATAAAGGCCCAAGCCATACTCACAGAAAGTTAACAGTACACACACAAAAGAGTTGTGAGTTAAGTCACCTAGCAGCATTCTAGGAAGGCAATTGAAGTAAGAGCTGAGGAAGGTAAAAGAGGGAAGTGAAAGGTCAGTAAATTCTGTGCCAATGTATGAATAAAATGGATACTGAGAAGTTTAAGTGATGTAAGTTCGTATGGTGTGTTATTAATAATTTTAGGACTTTCTGAACTTCAAGTTTCTTACTGGTGGTTCGGTAGAATGACTTCTTTTAAGTAAGGCATCATTTACAAAAACTATTTACAGATTATACATGGTTATAAGAACCCTGGACTAAATTGTAGCATAGTATCAGAGAATTGCTCTTACTTCCAAAGAAAGGAGACATAATAAAAACAGATGCTCAAATCTGATACATGCAGAGAAACCCTGAGAGAAAGAGGAGTTGTGAGAAAAAGAAGATACAACAAGAAAGACCAGCAAGGCAGCAACATTTATTTGACTGTTCATTGCTGGTTTTCTTTCTTTTTCCTTTTTTTTTTTTTTTAATATTCTATGGACTTTTATGACTTTCTAGGAAATGTGTTTCTTTTGCATTCTGTGTGTTTGAAATTAACTATATTCTTGTTTGTTTTTAGTGGTTCATTTGGTCTGAAAACTAATATTTTATAAATTTTAGGATCTATGGAAATTTTAGTTTGATATATTGTATTTTTGTGGGTGAATTAGGAGGAAGCAGGTCTGGAAACATATGCTCTTTCATTCCCATGGTTGGGGTTGTTCCTTTATACATTTCCCCCCTTCCTAGTAATCTCCAGGTTAATTCTGGTGATTGAGGAAGACTCTCCAAGAATTAGTGTTGTGGCTACTTTTCAACCTAGGCAAAATTATTTCTCCTTTTTTTAATTTCTCCAAGTCTTTTGGGATTCTAATACCATGACGGGAATGGACCCCATTCCTAAGTCAAAGTACGATTAAAGTTCATGAAATTAGTATTGTCTCACTCTTTGATGTTAGCCAAAAGTGCTCTTCGCAGCACCCGCAGTGTGTCCAGTAATGACTCCTTCTGTAATTCGTATGGTGTTACATGAATTGGTAACATATCTAAATACGATTGTAAATTCTTTTTTATAAGACCAGTTGCTCTTACTACTGTTGGAACTGTCTGGGTATCCTTCTTCCAAATGGCTTTTATTTCTGCATGCAGATCAAGGTATTTTATGACTTTGTGTGTCTCTGTATGCAAGACACTGTAGTCACTAGGTGTGTCGATTTCAATGATCAATGCTACTTTTGTCTTCTTTTCTTGGACTACTATATCTGGTTTTCTAGCATCTATCTTTTGTACTGTTGGTATTTAGGGATCCCATGTGATATAGACTTCATCATTTTTTATGGTTCTCTGTGGCTCATGTTTCCAGTGTTTTTCAGCCACTTCAATACCATAATGTTTGCACAGTGTAACAATCTCGCCACATTATTATGCCTTTCAGTATACAGTCCCTCATACATTAGAGAGTCACAACCAGCAGTAAGGTGTGTGACTGTTTCCAATTTGGTTCCACAAAACCTACATATGTTTGTTTCTCCCACATGTTCAATGGACTTAGTAAACCAGCGTGTACGCAGCCCACTATCTTGGGCTGCCAATATTAACCTTTCATTTCTTGATGTAAATTCACCTCTCCTTAACCATTCCTGCATTCATTCTTGATCAACATGAAGTTTTCTATACTTGCAACTATTTTTATGTTTTTTCCACATTTCTTGCCTTCTCTCCTGGTCCTTCCTTATATTCTTTCTTTTGTTTTTTAGCACATTCAGTTGCTGCCTGGTTTTTATCCACTTCTGGTTTGATTTCCATTCCTGCTTGATGTTGATGTGCTTCTGCTAAATTAAGCAGAGATGTCATCTTAGATTTATTCTCCTCATGTTTCAAAACTTTCACCACATTTGGATCTTGTGAGGTCAGTAGATATGTGTGGAGTGACAATTGTAGATCTATACATGTAATCAATTTCAAGGAGGCCCATCCCTCCTTCAGAATGGGGAATATATAATCTTGGTATACACTGATTTTTATAAATCATTGGGTGAGCATGAAGCATCCTTCTTGTTTTAATATCCAATCTAGCCAACACTTTTTGGGGCCAGTCAATCACTCCAAAACTATAAGTTAGGACAGGAAGAGCAAATTGATTTATAGCTTGGATATTGTTCCTAGGTGTCAATACTGTTTTCAGGATTAATTTAAGTCTTCTAAAGTACTCCTTACTAAGCTTTTTTTGCATTTGTTCATGTTTTATTGCTGATCCTTCATGAATTCCCAAGTATTTATATACCCCTCCTTGATCAAGTTTTTTTATATCACAGTCTTGTCCCAAACTGATGTTTTCCTGGTGCTGCAATTTTCCTTTTTAAAAGGTTGCTTTTGCACATTTATCAAGACCAAATGACATTCCAATATCATCTGAAAAAGTTTTTTGACATCCTGTAGCTGTACTTTCAGTTCCTCTTATGATGAGCTATATAATTTTAAATCTTCAACAAAGAGAAGATGAGAAGTCATTAGACTTTGTTGTTTTCTAGAAGCCAAATTATAGCCATGACCTAAGCTGTTAAGTAAACAGCTTAATGGATTAATGGCAAGGTAAAATATCCCCCTTTGGATTTTTATCCCTGGGATAATAATCTGTCCTTTATCATGGCGTAATTGCAAAGTGGTCTGCCACTGTTTCATGGTTAGTGTAATGTAATCAATCAGTGTAGGATGTACCTTATACATTTTTAAGCATGCTTTTATCCATGAATGTGGGATACTATCAAATGCTTTTTTAGTCATTCCATGCCATACTTAGATTCTTCCCTTTCTTACAGTTCTCCACTGTAACTTTAGTTAACAACAAATGATCTTTTGTTCCATATGACTTTCTTTTATTGCCCTTTTGTTCTACTGCCATAATTGAGTTTTGTTCTAAATGACTATAAACTCTGTCGGCGTAAATCCTTGTGTATAGTTTATACGTCGTTGAAAGACAAGTTATTGGTTTATAATTTTTAGGGTAGCTTGCAGGTTCACTCTTAAGTAAGAGCATTGCTTTTCCTGTTGTTAACCAGTGCAGTGTCTGTTCGGGGTGTGCATATAAATAGTTCTTACTCATGGCTAGATCCTCGTGTAAAGAAGTTAATATTTTAAGCCAAAAGTTAGGTACTGCATCTGGGCCCCGGGTTTTCCAAATAGAGGCTTTTCTAAACTTTGTTTCAATCTCTCTGGCTGTTATTTCATCCCATTTCATATTCTGTACCTTTAAACTTCTTATTCTTTCTTTTACTTCTTCTATCCATTTAGCATCTTTATGTTCCAAAGGATCCTCATAGATACTTCTCCAAACTGTATCTACTTCCTCTTTTTTCGGCGGTCTATCAATTCCTTTTACCTTATTTCCCAATTCTCTATAAAACTTTTTTGGGTCATTAGTAAATTGCTTATTTTGTGCTTTCCCCTTATATTTATCTTTATATCTTCTGAGTCTTTCTGCCAGTTTTGAGATTTTTAGTTCGTTATCTCCAGTAGTGCATAATAGATCCTGGTCTGTTCTAATACTGCACATTGCTTTTATCACGTCTGTCTTTCTTAATATTGTTGTTGATCTGTTCCCTCTTGTATAATCTTCTAACAATGACACTTCTTGTCTTAGCTG